>NC_140586.1:609432121-609747179 GCF_964204655.1 Triturus cristatus
CTTCCATAAGAGTCCAACGGCATGTGTATCTGGTATCTTTACTTTTCTTTTTGCCTAATGTCATCTAAACCAAATAATGAGCGAGGACGCATAGGTCTGTTCCCGATTAAACGGGTCTAGGTCCTGTCTTCAGAAGAGAGCACCAAGCTTTATCATAATGTACAGGGGACTACTGTTCCTTCACTGAGGATAGCCTACAAATAGGCAGTGGCAGCATATTATGTTGGAGATATATAGTGTCATCAATCCATTTTTTTATATGTATAACTGAGAGTGTGGCCTACTGACCTCTCGTGTAAAGTTCTGCTGTTATGTGAATGCTCAGAAACTTACATTGACATATTGTGTGTATGCGGAGTGTGAATGCATTTGTAGCATCCAAGTAGCACATGTGCAGTAGTACGAGTGAGTCTGAGTACTGAAGCCAGTGGGATACATATTGGGATACATATTGGATGCCCATGCCACAGAGGTGTATTGTCTGGATCCCTGTGGGTGGGGTTCTAGACACTGCAGTGAGGAGATTGAATCAGGGCTATCTTTAGAAGTTTAATCTAGACTTTTGTTACTAATGGGCTGCTAATGAGATCTTCCTGAACACTGTTATTTGACTGATCGTAGGGATGGAAGATGGAACTTCAGTTTCTGTTTGGTAAGATGAGGACGTTTCTAGGTTAGTACTGCAGTTTTGTCTACCCCTGATTGCTGCTCCAGAGAGGCTAGTGGTCATTTGCAGAACCCTTGCATTTCATTATACTCCCCTTGAGGATTCTCTGGAGACAGCCCCAGAGCTACCTGCTGTGAGAATCATCACTCTACACAAAAGGCAGTAACTGAAGTGCACCCTAGAAGGACACTTGACAACAGAATGAACCAAAATGGTTCAATAAGTTACAAAATGTGCATAAAAAAGGGACCAATGCCATCCAACTTTATTCCAGTTCCTGGACTACAGTGTGACCAGGGCTGATGTCTGCCTGACTGCCAGTCTTGTAGAGGCAAGGACATACTGCCTGAATTCTGCACTATCTGCTGGAGGAGATGGAGTCTATATAGTATTTAGAAGGAATATAGCACGCTACAACACGTTCTTTACTACACAGTATGTAACAATGCGGTCATTACAACGACCGCGTTGTTACAACACGGTGCCATTACTACGCAAGTCATTACATCGATTTGCAGTAGATGGCGCTGTAACATTAGGAATGTATAATTTACTATTCCAACTCCAGCATTCGCAACAGTAGGGAAGGTGTTGGAATTGCAAGTTATACTATTCCTTATGTTAGAGCGCCATCTACTGTAAGTCGATGAAATGAATTGCGTAGTCATGGCATCGCATTGTAACAACGCGGTTGTTGTAATGACCACATTGTTAAGGCATCACGATCTAATGACCGCGATGTAAAGGTTGTTTCCCATCTAGAAGCTGACCTACGTCCTCAAAGAGAGAGGGATTCTGCCTAGCCTAGCGGGATGAGAAATTTTCCCAGAGAACAAACCAAGCATACCCTTGGACACCCTGTGAATGCTAAATACCTAGGAACAAAGTCAAGAGTCCCCAAGCTGCAGAGAGTCTGTGGAGTCTTAGAAGTTTCTAGACATGAATAGCAAAAACCTACATGAAAGCAACAGCCCAGTTGGGGGATATCTGCATTGGTGATCATATTTGCCCAGTAAAGGATGAAGCTTTTGTGGAGATTATGTCTGCCTAGTTGTGGCTACAATTTCTGTTGTGAGTGCTTTGGCCCAATCATAACTGCAATTGCCCTAGTGATTGTAGCAGGCTCTCAGAGGATTTCCATTTACTGCCCCGTATAACCAAGGGCCTCCTTGTGCCAGGGGAAGATCAAGCCGGTGGATTGCCTTTAGTTGAGCATGAGAGACTCTGAGACTAATTTCTTACCCATTAGAATAACAGGGATAAGAATATGTGATACAACCACCCACAAACATTTTTTTCAAAAGTTGTTTCCTTGCAACCGATCACGGGGTGTGGTAAAAAAACATAGTTTCTCAATAAAGTTGAACAACTGGTATTTATATCAAAATACACAAGTGGCATGCCGCAACTGATATAGACTAAGCAGCATTATCTGGAATTTCAATAGTGCAATAAATACAATTTGTTCTTTGGGAAGACAAATTACTATTCTCATCCATGTCTCTGAACAGGGATGTTATTTATTCACTTAGAGACATTACTTAAGTTTTGTGTACAGTTGTATACAGTATACAGTTATTTGCACTTTTAATAAAACGTTGTGTAAATCACATTTTTGTAATTAATATTCCGTCACAGCAATACCCTTTCAGGCATATGGTGATGCATAAATTACGGAACAAAAGAAGCAGAAATCTCTGGGTTGTATCCAAGTTTAGGTGAAGAGCAGCTCCTGTATAGAGCGCCCTCAACACCAGCGACACTCGAAATTTGCTCACCTCAAATGTCTGCCTTTCTTTAAGCATAGGATTAGCACAGTGCTATCCATGCCGAGATAGTGCTGAATTCACATGTTATCAGCAAATACTATGGATAATCTCTTCTCTTTGAAGCTGGGAAAATTGAGCATTATTCAAAAAAGTGTTGCAGACCAATGAGTATTTATTTATGATTGCCACATGTTAAGCATAATGTCTGCTCTTGGAGTGGTCTTTTGAAACTAGACCCACAAAGGAGGAGAGTACCGCAGTGCATGGATATTGTAATAACTGGGGGGGTCAACTAGGGGACCCGCATCACCCAGAATCTCCTCAAGAAACTGCAGAACATCTCCACCAGACTTATACTCCACCACTGCCAGATCACCTGCCATCTTAGAGACCTCCACTGGCTCCCAGTCAACAAAAGAATCACCTTCAAGCTCCTCATGCATGCCAATAAAGCTCTACAAAATACAGGTCCTGCATACCTTAACCACCACCTTGCATTCCATGCACCCACCAGAGACCTCCACTCTGCCAAACTGGCCCTTGCTGCCATCCCTCATATCTGCAAGCCACAGCCGGAGGAAGATCCTTCTCCTACCTCTCACCAAAGACCTGGAAAACCCTGCCTCTGCACCTCAGGCAGTCACCATCGCTGCCTCAATTCTGTAAGAACCTTAAGACCTGGATATTTGACTGAACTACAATGCCTCCAGCGGACCAGCTGTTTCCCCCCAGCACCTTGAGACCCTTGCAGGTGAGTAGTCATGTCAAGTAATCTGATTGATTGATTGATTGATTGGTCAGTTGGATGTTAGTGGGTAGCCAGGCGAAACACCAGATCCGACAAGCTCATGCCTGTGTTCACCTGGGAGGACACCAATGATACAAGGAGAGCACTGCCTGCTTGGTGGAGCTCTCTCTGACATCCAAAACCTGTCCATCTGACAATTGTCCTGAAGACAGAGCTCTTTGCTGAGCGGGCACCATTCAGTTTTAGCCTCAATCAGCAAGGTTGTTTTGTTTATCAACAAGAAGCACCCAATGCAGGAGCCTGTTTTTGAAAAACAGCTAGTGTTGGGTGCATTGTCTGACCTCCCTGCCAGGACCACCATGTCTTGCATGGTGGAATTAGACATGGAAATCTAGTGACAGTCACATCTTCTTAAATGAGCATGTTGAACACCACTATGACCTTGCAGTAGTTCAGTTTACCAGTGATGAATTCTAACCTCTGAAGTTGATGAGATGAACTGGCGTAATCTCACTGGTCAAGGGGCTGACATACCTTTAATCACATAAGAAAGGAAACCTTTGTAATATGACTTCAGGTCCTTTATATCTGTTCTCCGATCGGATTCCTTGTTCTATATTTTTCACTGCAAATGTTTCCCTATTTTTCCTGAGCTCTTGAAATCACAATGTTGCAAGGTAGTAAAGTTGCTAATTTGAGGTGGATTCATCACACCTTTGCCTACTCTACGTTGCCCTCTTTTTATACAGTCTTGGGCTTCCCTTTAGTTTCCTAGAATTTATTTCAGCCTTTTTTAGGCTCTCCATCTGCAGTCCTGACTGCAGATTCCGTTTCACTTAGTTTGGGCTGACTAGTGCCTGGCCCTTTTTTATTCTTCCACTCTGGAACCTTTTAATCCTTAACAGAAGGTGTTTTGCCTTTTAGGTTTTTCCTCTATTGTTACTCACTCATGATGAAAACTGCTTCCTCTACATTTCTTATATAGTGGAATGGCTCAGTGGCTACAGAAAAGAGTCCTTGTGCTAGGGAATGTAAGAATAAAGGATTTCCCCTCTGTCCTCCCATTGTCAGGTTGTGGCACACATGCATTTCAAGATCTGGAACCATGGATCCATCACCACCAGCTGCCCTGCAACAAAAGTACAGGGACATCAAAAACTAATCTTGGATAATGCTACACTTTAGAACACCATTGCTACAGGAACTTATGACCTACTACTCCCCAATTTTTAGGTGATGCAACAAAACTAAAGGACTTCCTGGAGTCTCCCATAGTGCATTTTGCATCTCAACACACACTTTTTGCCAAGATCCAGCTGTGGTGGAGGGCTTACTGTCAGGAGTTGTCCTTGTTTAAGCCACACCATTGCAGTTCTCCGATGACCCATGACTGGATATTTACCCTTCCTTAATTACTAGTTCCAGATGAATGTTCATAAGATGCCGTAAAGAGTTTTTAGCTGATGAGGTCTTCTGTGATATTCAGCAGGGTAATCAGTAAGCCTGGGCGGCGAACTCCGCTCCGTTCATGGAGTTTCACAGTGCAGAGTTTTGTTCTTGCTCATGCTCGGCAACGGTTAATTGGTGAGTGCTAGCAAGCAAAATCCAACAATAGACCACTTCCCAGCGAGATTTCTCAATGCGGGTGGTCGCGGATGGTCACTACCTCTTGCATTGAGAAACCTTCCGTTTGCGTTCAGGAAGCTGCCGCTTAAGTAGAACTTGTACTCGAGCAGCAGAAAGAAGAAGCGCCTTCATTCACTGTGTGAGATGCCATTCAAGCTGATTTTATAGGACGGGACTAACACCTGGCACTAAAAATCAGAGTGAACGTCACAAGGTAACCTCTCATGGAACTCTGAGTAGCTTGGTAAGTTTTTCTGCCACAGATCTTCGCATACTCTGCTTCGGCTTAGTAATCAGGATGCTCTAACATATATATCCCACTTCTGCCAGTTGTCAGCAGAGACAACCTGGGTGCAGCAAATGTGTATACCTGGAACATTAAATGTCACCTTTGGACTACAGCATGATTGTGCTCTACTGTGTCATTCACTAGTTTAAGCAAGCAAACATGATCCCAGCCTGGCTGCTATATTTTTAAACCTGCAGCCTGTCCTGTCAAAATAAACATTTTTGACAGGAGAAAACGTTCTTTTAAAATATTAATAAGTAACCGCTATGCAGGCCTTGGAGTATAAATTATTATGAATGAATGTTAAGTAAAGATACATTTTGTCACTTACCAAAGATGTTCTTCAGTCAGTTCTTGGTTCTACAGCCTATACCATGTTAAAGCTCTGAGGAGCTTATCATCGTCATTTGTTAAACAGGAAAACAAGTGGATGACCCCGTTTGTGTATTGCCCCATTGGTCTGTTAGAGATTTATCAACCATATGTTTGCTAGCATTATGTATTTTTACATGTTACCTCTATTTTGGAGTGTTTGGGTGTTGATCCACCATTCTCGATGGCAAGAGAAATGGACGTTTAAGAAAAACTTTATTGACTGTTAATGATATCAACTGCCTGCACAAGAACTATATATGGACCATAAAAAGACAGTTCCTTACTTGACAGTCCATGGCAGTTAAGGATCCAGAGTTTTTTACATTGTGATTTAAAATTGGCAGTTTATTGTAGATTTTGGTTATAGAACTTGCCATATCAAACTCAGAAAGGGAATCCAATTCAGGGCTTCCACTGGACTGAACAAGTAGTTAGGGAATTACTAGTAATTCTCTACAGTTGACTCTGACTGTAAAAGGATGTCTTGTGCCAACTTTCTACCATTGCCTAGTGTCTCTCCAAAAACATTTAATATTTGGAACATGTTCTGATGGCCCAATCAAAGTTTCAGGTAGCACAAAAAGTTGTTCAATTTGAAGCTTTTTGATATTACCTCCATATCAGAAAGCACTTCTGGGGGTCGAAATATGACATAGACATATAGTCATAGACAATATAGGTCTCCAAGCGCTATTGAAACATGTTGGACATTGCCCTTTTTAGGGAATTTCACTAACATCTTTTGCTTTCTTTCCTCCTGGTTTTTGATGATTCTCTTTCCACAGCCTTAGGACTCTGGGTACTTCCCCACTGTAATGCAGTGTGAAAGCATTGTCATCCTTCCTACACATGCTAGGAAGTGGTGCATACTTGATTGGTTTAGGTGTTGTAACTGAGATCGCCCTATAGAAAGGTACACCACATACCCAGGCAAGGCACTGCACTGGCTGATATTGGGACGTATCACTGCTTGTGCCACCAGCCAGAATAGCCAGTCAAACATATGCCAGTCCTGCCGTTACAGGCCTGTGGCTGTGCCGTTGCGGTTATGCTCAGGTTGGCATTTCTCACTCATTAGCTAACCCTGAGCGGGACTTCCACTACCATTAGAACCCTCTTAAGGTAAGCCCTGTGGGGCGGAACAAGTGGTAGGCGAAAGACAGGGCAGGTACACATGGGTGTTCCATGCCCAGGTAGTGAAAAACCCCTTTGTGGGTTTTCCCTACCTAGGAGGTCAGCTTTTACCATGGGATACCACTGGGGTTTTGCTGATCCTCTGCTTGTGGCTCTAGGCCTTTCCCACTGTAAATGCACTGTGAAGGTGTGTGCACAATTCCTGCACACATAAGGAAGTGGTGCTTACCTGATTTTTTAAAACATGTCTCAAGCCTGCCATTTCAGGTCTGCGTGTGCGCACTTGCATATCTGATGTTTCTAAAACATGTCTGAAGCCTACCATTTCAGGCCTGTGTGTGCGCACTTGCATATCTGATGTTTCTAAAACATGTCTTAAGCCTGCCATTGTAGGCATGGTGGGCTCACTTGCACCTATGATGTCTTTAAACATGTGTCAAGCCTGCAATTACAAGCCTGTTTGTGCAGTAATGGTCAGGTTGGCCTATATAAACCTCTGGCAAATCCTGAGGAAACCTTTCACAACCACTAGAGTACCCCAGGGTAAGTTTTAAGGGATAACACGAGTGGTAGGTGAAAGACAGGGCAGTTAGACTTGTGTTTCCTGCCCAGGTAGTGAAGAATACCCATGTGTGTTTTCACTACCTATGAGATTTGCTCTTCCCATACGTTAACATGGGTGAATGGTTGAAATTACTTCAAGTAGCAATCATATCTTACAGTGGAGCAGCCTCATCATGTTTCCTATCCTTAGATTCACAATGACAAACCCTCTCCCGTGGAAAAGGTGGATTTGTTAATAGTAGCTTAGAAATACCACTTCTAGAAAGTAGGTATTTCTCTGCTCTAAAACTCTTTGTGTGCCTTTTAGCTTGGCTCCAGTCCACACTGGAGGCTGGGGGAGCACATCTGTGCATTCCCCAGTGACAGCTATAAACATTAGGCATGCAATTGGAATGACAGACCTCTGCCATTTGAGGGCTTGGCTGGATAGATTGGAGGGAGAGGTTTTGACCATTTTCCTCTGGGAAACCAGATCCTGGCCCCACTAAGAATTAATATCTGCATTCGATGGCCTTATGGCAGACAGGACTAACATTTAGGAGAGACGTCTGTGGTTCAATGGAAACCCTCTGAACCACACCCAATTTCAAAGGCACACTACAGTATAACTACTGGTGCCATAATTCTGAAGGGTAGAGATACACTTGTGGGCACATGGAGCCAGACATCCTAGAACTGCGTGGCACACACTACTAGAGGAATCTGTTGTGCTCCCATTGGAATGGACCGTGGACCCCAACTGAATAGTGACTGGCCTGTACTAACTACCTTCTGCTGTGTGGCACCCTAAAGTGTGCTCTGCAAGGGCTTGTTTGCTTGCCCTCGGTTCTCTAGTGAAGGTCTCAGGGACATCAAAGACCTCCCGTGAGAGACCCACATCATCTACTTGTAATACCTGGAGAGCGGTGCCCTCTTAATTGCCCATATCATCTGCTGGATCCCAACTGGTAGCGTTGTGTGAGTTTGGAACTAAGCATTGTGCCTGAAGACGGAATTGCCTTGTGCAGAGCTCCAAAAGTGTTCCCGCATCTAAGGACTGTAGCCCCTGCATTGTAGGGGACTCAACATCCATGAGTGTCTTGTTGGTGGTAAGCGCATTCACGGGTGATGGTATCCAGCATGTTCCAGTTCGTCAATCATGCCAAATCTCTCTCCTGTGACATGCCAACTGCATGCTAATTTTTTGTGATGTTTGATTCACAGGTTGTGACCCTTAGACGGAGGAGGTACCCATATTAGCACCTCACTCTAACTCATGCGGCACTGCTAAACTTGCATCTGAGTGTGTAACCAGAATTGTCTAGTGCGGCCTG
This sequence comes from Triturus cristatus, assembly GCF_964204655.1. Lineage (NCBI taxonomy): Eukaryota > Metazoa > Chordata > Amphibia > Caudata > Salamandridae > Triturus > Triturus cristatus. Next base: position 609,440,607 of record NC_140586.1, read on the forward strand.
TATCTACATGCACCAGATGTTCTGCTTCATCTCCATGGGGTACATCATTTGCAACTCTTCAATTTGTGTGACTGGTAGTGTCTGGTGTGACGCATATCAACGAGCACCAAAAGTTGTACCTCATTTCCAAGGAGGTACTGAGTTTGTGACTCTTAATTGTGCATGGCCGGAACTGTCTGGTGCAACTCATATCAACGCACACCAGACTTTGTACCTCATTTTTAGGGAGGTGCAAATTCATGTTCCAATGTGTCAAGAATGCCTGGATGCTACTTTGATTGACATTTGTCTGGCATTGTGCCTCTTTCCATGAAGCTTCCCTGCTTCATCCCCTATTCATTGATTGTTCATTTTGTGTCCTAAATGTGGCCCTCTCCTCACCCGGCCGACGAGTTTGTGTTGCCAGGTTGTATTTCCCAGATCAGGCCTGAATGATGAGAGTAATTGAGTGGGCTGTGGAATGCTTCCCAGATCAATCGGAAGTGGGTCTAGAGACTACATGACTCCACCTGTGCTTCGAGGAACTGGGCTGGTGCCAGAAGGCAATTGTGGAACCCTTTTAATGACTACCGCCCTCAGCCCACTTCTGCTCTGCATACTGTGGGTGAACTTCCTAAGTGGTGGCCGAAATCCCCATTTGTTGTCTGCCACCTAATTAGCTCTGCTACCTACCCCCACCTCCTTCCCTGGGCCCCTGATTGAGAGTCTACTTAGAAATGTTGTGATTATCTGTGCGCACACATTTCTAATATTGTTGTGATCTGGGGTGCAATTGAATTGTATGAATTGCCAGGATGGGCCTATTTACACAAACTTTCATACCCCATAAGGGTGTAAGGGCTTAAAGTAAATACTTCCCAAGTGTGCATACCAATGATGTCATTTTAACATTGATGGGCCTAGTACTGCTAGTAGTATTTCCAAATCCGATTTATGCCCAAAAATACATGATGCTCATGTTGTTTTAATTAATGTGTGTTTTGAATATACATACAACACATGTGAAGTCTCTTTTGTGACGCTCAGTGTATTTATTGTGTGAAAGTTCTGGGCCAATGATTTGCACATTGCATCTGTGATAAACCTTACTGCTCAGTGCCAAGCTACCCACAGGTGAGCGCAGGTTATACAGGGAGTGTAATCACCCACCCCTGACGGGAGTGGTAGGTTTTGCCTGGCTAGGACACCGCCTCAGCCAACCAAAAAGTGCCAGTTCCAACAAAACATATATAAAATGAAGAGTTATTAATTCAGGTAATGCTCACAACATTATCACATTCCATTTGACTTAAATAAGAACTGTAATTCTTAATTATGATACAAGCTCATAACAATGCTGCCTGACTTAAATGTAATTTCAGCTTATATGTCACCAACACATAAAGTGTTTCTTTCAAAGGTTTGAGTCTCAAAAGCAAAAGTTATCTTGCAAGAAAATATTTTGCAGAGAAATGAAGAGGTTTTGGTGCATGGGAATGAAGCATACAAACTCAGCAGAAATAAGATTTCATGTGATCAACATGCAAGCGATCTCCTTCTACCAAAGAAATGATCTAGCTTATGAGATCCTCAAATACAGGATGCCCAGTAAATCCATGGCGAGGAATTCCATTTGCATAGTGTGAAAGTCCAGATTACTACCTGAATGAACGCTAATTTTGAACACCACAGAAGAATGTATTATTCTGTGCATTTTTCATACTCTTGTTTGGTCATTAACTATACCTTAATTTCCCTTCTATCCACACTTGTGAATTAAGCATGATCTGATTCAGGCAAGTCTGCTGGTACATGACATGGGCAATTATTATGTTAGAGTTGCTCACAAAGAGTACATAAATGAGCAGCAGCTCTCCAAGAGTCAATATTTAATGTGAGATTAGGAAAAATGTGCTGTCATTTCAGTTTACTGTCCCAGTTTATCACTTTCTGGTAGCAGTAGGCACACTGAGAACAATGATCTGCTGATACAATTTTTAATGTTATAAACTCAGATATGTATTGTGATAACTTCTTTATATCATCTCAAATGTATTCATTGTTGTTATAATATTGCGATATCTGAATAAAACCCCAAAAATTTGAACTGGTATTTGACAAATAATAGCTGTTTATCGCTATGCATATTAATATTTTCAAATTTAAGAAGTAGCCGGAAAGCATAATCAGTAACAAAAAATCTTTAAAAAACACTCTGATTGACCTTGACTGTGCAAAAAGAACAATTATGTCTCTGGGACAAATCAAATTCCCCTCGGAAGACACAGCTGTTTAATTTATCAACCCAGGGGAGAAACAGAATTCACAAGACATTATGGCAGTATGCCTATAGAAATTCAATAGAAATATGAGACGAATGTCACAAGCCTAAAAATGTCTAGACCTTTGTAAAGAATGCACTGCTGAAACTGGGAATTCAGACTAGGTTGATCACTGCATTTTTAAATTCTCAGTTTTTGGATAGGAAATAGCTCTGCACCATTGGTCAAGATTTTCAAAAAACCAGAGAATTTATGTTTGCAACTGCAGCTTCTAGGAAGAAATAGCTAGCATGAAGGACCAGAGGAAACTTCAAAAGCCTAATGAAAGCTAAATGGAATACCTAATCCCTAATTCAGTTCTAGAAGGTGCAGGATGTGATGGACAGTGAAACATGTCAATTGACACTAACCAGGCTTTCTACTCTGTATATTGCCATAAGATACTGTGAGCCTGATTTAGAGTTCAGTGGATGGGTTAATCCATCAGAAACATGATAGATCCAACATATTACAAATGCATTATATTCAATGGCATTTGTAATATTAAGCCCGAAGTCTGAAGAATTTCCTACACCGCTGTTCTAGCTTGTGGGGTTCACATTTCAGTTCAACCAAAATGTCAGATTCTATATCCATTAAATCTTTAGCTGGTTCAGCACTTAGAATAATCCACAAAGACAGCAATTGTTGTAACCAAGTACTTTCTAAGGCATGGGCAAAGTGGGCAATTGCGTCTTTGTCTCTTCTTTGGATCTAATACATAACCAATGCTCCTGTATCCTTCATTCAATAATCATGAACACATTTCGTATATTATAAACAACTATATATCAATACTCAAACAATTTTAATTCTCTCTTGATATTGAATTTTTGTAATCAAAAGACTATTTCCCCGCAGACAAGGGGCTTCACTAGATTTCCAGTATTGTGCCTAAATTGACAGTATTATGTTGATGCACGTTTTGAATTGAGTACACAGACAATGTTCATTATAAGAGCCGTAGTTTTTTCAATAAAAAATATTTGTCCTTTTGAATTGAAAGTTTAGGGTATGAGTCATTATAGTATTAAATTTACTATAATGTTTGTGTATTCATTATTGTTTCTATGCAGGTATATGTTGACCCATTTTACCATCTCTCCTAATCTTTGAAGTATGGACTTATTAATGTGCCCTGAAGCAGGTGTATGACCCCGGTGGTCACAAACCAAAATGCGCATCGGCATAATACTGGAAATGTAGGCACAATACTGGAAATCTAGTGAAGGCACGTGTATGGTTCACCATGGAAACAATCCTTTATTTACAAAATTTCCGTATCAAGAAGGTGTTAAAAACTATTGTTGATGTACAGTTGTTTATAGTATATGAAATGTATTCATGATTATTGAATGACGGATATAGAAGCATTCCGATGCAGAGAAAAAGAGACATCACATTATTGTTTGTTTGAATGTATTGGGATGAGAGGCATTAAGTTATTGTGGCCTGAATGAGGTATGAATATTTGAGATAGTGAATTGACTTATTTCTATGCTTTTATGGAAGTGGGTGAGGGTATGAGGGAGGGAATTGGGGTTTTGAAGAAAGCTTTTGATTGTGACTTTTCTGATTCAAACTATGTTGTATAAAACAAGTGATTGTTTATGTTCATAAAAAAGTGCTTTTTTTGTGTGGAAATAATGAACTTGGATAATAACGTTGAGCAATTTACTACATCTGTGGGGTTAGCGGAGTGCAATGTATTTTGACAGTAAATCAGAACGTACTGTTTATCACCAAGATCTGATTCAAAGTTAATGGTATACTTTGTGATGTTGAACAGAAATCCATCTTGTCATAATGATTTGACCATGGTATTTTAAAATGTCTTTGCCTCCTACCCTCAAAGAAAGGCAAGGTCATTGGTTTTAAAATCCAGCTTTTCATGTATTTTCCACAATAACTAAATAGGCCTACATTCAAGTAATCGTCCATTTCAGTCAATCATGTTTGTATATATCCATTTATTCTCTTAGGGATTTGGGCACTGCTGGACCTTGGGGTATCTTGGTTAAAATCATGATGATTTTAGAATGTTCTGTGAGAAACTGTCTTTCATCAATACTTGTGATGGATTATTGAAGATCTTGGAATGAGGCATCTTTAATATTTCAGTTACCTGTTTGCTTAAATTATGTTAAGTTTTCTTCAGCTGTACAGCGTCACTATTGCAGTACAACCTGAGCCTTGCACATTCATGATTAGATTATATATGTGAGGCTCTCTCTTGGATACTTAGACTGAACCAGGAGATTTACTAGATTAAAAAAATGTTTCTGGATTTAAACCACATTTGAACTAGTTATACTTTCCCAGTTGTTATCTGATTTTGTTAAACTTTGTTTACCCCTTCATGCATGGGTACTATATCTAGGCAGTCATGTTTTCTTGGGAAATTCGGTAAGAGGTGCTCTGGGTTGCAGGGATTCTCCTCTAATGCTGTGATGCTAGAGTTCTTTCATTATAGAGATATGACTAAAGACATGAAGAGGTATTGTCAATGTTTGCAAATATCCATAAATTTACGATTTCATGCACATTCACCCTCGTGGCCTCTCCTAGGGAACTGACGTTAGAGCATCCACTTTCCAATATCGACCCCACGCTTACAACTAAAGAAAATTCCCCCACAGGCATACATTTAAGCAGCACCTTAGGCAGAAATATCTTCAGAGCGTGATTCTGAAAAAATTTGACCTGTTAATTCCAGGTGAATATTTTAAGAATGGCCCTGGTATCTTTTGAATGTAGAAAGGAATCAGGTAGTTGTCCTTTCAAAATTAGATATATTTCATTTTGGTGGAGCATCCTACCAAGGTCTAGTAAGTATACTGTATGTTAAGTTTTACCTAGAATTAATTATAATCACATATAGTCCTGTTCATTTTTCAGGAAACAAGAATGCCATTACTTATGAGTAGTTCAGTTGGATGAAGTCATCAACACTGACACAGTAGGTACTGTGTAGGGCAAGCTGACTGTAGGGATTTGCTCTAGTTGACATTTCATTTTATTATAATAGCACAGGCATTGTTATGTCTCAAGTCCTTCTCTTGTTACTGGTCACATTTCTGTATATGTTGACCCATTCCTTGGAGGCTGCTGAACATCTCATTGGGTGTAAAATATAATTTTTTGGTCTTGCCTTTCCAAAGCATCAACTATTGTAGTGCATTTCAGGGGGGGATGTTTTGGGGATTTTGTAGGGGGCAGAGTATATTTCATAAGTCAACCTGCTACCTTAAAAAGAGGGTCTATTTAGTGCACCAGGTCTTCCACATGCCTCTGAGGGAAAAAGACATACGGGTCAAGATTTACCAAGGTTCGCACAGCACAAAGCTGAGTGTAAATATGGAGCTGTGTGTTGCACAAACAGTAACAAATCGTGCATCACAATATTAATATGATACTCCACAGTACAAAGTTGAGACAGCAGATCTTGCATCGCATCTGTACTCAAGGTATCCACTGCTGTAGAAATTGTTATGCAATAACAGCTGCTCAAGGTTAAGTCATGTAAAATGTTAAGTGTTGGTCAGTTCATCTCTTAAAATTGTTGGCCGGGAACAGAGCAAACAAACAGTTTTAGAAAAGCACGTGGACACAGGGTGTATTTAGTAAAATCCAGGTTCCAAGGCCACAGTAGAGATTGAAAATCCAGATATTAGAAATAAAAAGCAAGGAGCCAGGGTGGACATGGCAAGCCAATTAACTTCCTTAAGTAAGTTAATTCCCAATTACTTACCAGTAATCTTCATTACTCCTGGTCTCGTTGTCCTCGTCCCATTCCTTAACAAAGTGGAGATGACCATCTCCATGACAGAAAAAAGAACTGGAGAATGCTGGGATACCTAAACCCACCCCCTCCCACTGGGAGAACATAAGCTGTACCAACCCAGGATTCAGCCTGAATTAACAAGCCACCAAATGGAAGGCCGGCCGTCCGAGAGGGAGGGAGGGGTGTACGGACTGGGATGAGGAGTAATGAATATGTAATAGGGCAATACCTCTTGGTCCCTCAAGTCCTCGTACCATTCCTCAACAAAGTGAAGAATACCAAAGCAAACAACCTGGCCTCCCGAACTCCCACTAACACCAGGGACACCACACCAGAAGCGGCACCCCAAACGAAGCAAAAGGGAGAACCACAAGAAAAAACACAGGCAGGAGGACACAACCAGGTATGCCCCCAACCAAGCCAACAGAGCCAAAACCCCAAAACAAGCAGAGAACGATCAGGATAATCCCAAAACAAGGAGCCCAACAAAGGAGCCAACACCCAAAGGGTAGACAACTGACACCTGGAACCTATGATCCAGCCACAGAGCAGGAGAACCCAAAAAGAAAGGACCAGATATAGACTAGGGGTGGGCGGAATTTGCGAAAGCGACTTTCACAAATTATCGCGAAAATGTTAAAAATCTCCGCAAACACGCGGAAATATCGCGAAGATGCGGAAGTTTTTTTCACGCCCGTCCGCGGTATTTTCTGCGTGGTCGCGGCTCGCCAACTTACCCATGCGGTTGCTCACGGGCGCGGCCATCTTGTTTTCACTCTTCTCGCGGTGCATGATCACGAGAAGAAAGACGTGATCGCGCGACGCATGACATTACTGCGGGCGCGAACTGTCGCGAGACAGCGCAAATGGCTACCAACAATCCAACATCTCGTGGAGAACGCGACCGGATCGGGAAAACTTGTCGGCGAACGCGGGGATTCAGGTAAGGCGATCGCGCGCGCGCGAGAATGTATTATTTTACAGCACGAGCAAGAACCAAATTATCGCTAAGCTGCTTAATGCTGAAATTTTGACATTTTCACGCTCTTCGCGGATCGCGAAGATGTCAAATTATCGCAATTTCCGCAAGCGGAACGGAAATTTAGCCCAGACCTAATATAGACCTCACCGCAAGAACAACGACATAGCCGCCACAGAAGAAGACCCAGAGCAACCCGACTGAGCAAGGAGCTAAGGCCACACCGAGAAGGACACAAGACCCCCAGGCAAGACCAGAAGGAGGCCCAGCACCCAGAGGCAAGTCCCAAGGGAAACCCCAGAGGGGCCGAAATAATGAACCCCCCTGCCCCAGAACAACCAGCAGAAGGGGGCACAGAAGAGGTAGAAGTGCCCACATGGCACAACAAAAGTCAGGAATGGCACACGACCAGCGAGAAGACAGTCAAGGACAGAAAAACCACCTGCCACCCGGATCACAGCAGCAGCAGCAACAAAAGAGAGTGACGCCCCTCAGACAAAGGAATAAAGCTACCCACCGCCGAACTAACCCACAACAAGAGCAGCAAAAAGCCGAGGGGAAGGAAGGAGAGACCGAACAAGCACCACCCAAAGCAGGAGACAAAGGAACGACACGACCAACCACAGGACCAACCCCATCACACCAGGGGAAGACCCCAGTAGAGCAGCAGAGACAGAAGAGGAGGGTGCCCGACTAAAGAACCAATGCACCGACCCAGAGGACCAACCAAGGGCAGGCCCAAACTGAGCAAACCAGGAAGGGAGGGAGCAGCAAGCAATACCCCCAACCTGACAGCACCGGCTACAGAGAGCCCAGAGGAACCAGCCACAGAAACACCCTCAGTCGGCACAGGCCACGGGCAGGAACGTCCAGCAGCCAACACCAGCACAGACAACGGACAACAGCAGAAAGGACCCTAAACCCAGAGAAGAACCCAGGGCAGGCCAACAGGCCAGGACCTAGGCAACCACCCAGAAAGCAGGAGACACCAGGACACACACCCAGCGCTCCGCCCAAGGAAGTCAAGGGGGAGGCCAGAAGCGCAAAACCCCCCACACACAACAAGGCCAATCAGAGGACTTCACCCAAGGAAAGCCAGGAACACACCCCAGAAGTCCCAGAACCAGACCAGGACACAACGCAAAGATTGGGGAGAGGCAAAACCCCGAGGACCACCGAGACCAGGTGAACCCAAAGAACAAACAGGGACAACCGGGATGAAGATGCCACAAACAACCCCCAGCAAGGGCGACACCCCAACCAAAAAATCCGGGGGCCAACCACGGGCCTAGAAGGAGCAGCACAGGGACAACCGCCCAACCCTGAAACCCCAAACCAACCGGGGCATCAGGGAAAGAACAGGCCCCAGCCACAGGCAGGCCACCCAGGGCCCAAAAGGCGACAGGCAGTCAGGGAGGGAACCAAGTAGCCCATACCTGCAAGCCAACGCCAAGGCCCAGCCCGCACCAGGGAGGCACAGAGAAGAGCCCAGAGGAAAAGAATTAGAATGACGGCCCGTACCCCAGTAACACTAGGCACCAGACCACCGACCACCAAGGGGCTAAAAGACCCACACCCAAACAAAGTGAAACACTCGCAGACAGTGTGGGTAAGGAGCTGTGTGCCACTCCCCCGACTGACACCAGTGCAACCCCAAGAACCAGCTGGGGGGCCCTCCCCCCAGGGTGGGAACACACACATGGGGGACATGTGCAATCACAGAGGCACCAGTGGGCCCAGCCGTCAACCTGGAAAGGAGAGGCGGCCCGAGGCCAGAAGGTAAGAAAAGAGGACAACGACACAGGCAGACACCCAAAGGTGACCCCCAAGGGACCAAGGCCCCCACAGCCAGAGCCGGACACAACCCAGCAGGAAAGGCACCACCAACCTCCCCCGCAGAGACAAACGAGGAGCCTAACCCAGGGATAGCAAGGCCAAGACCAACAAGGGCAAAGCCAAGGCCCGATCACAGACCTGAAGTCACACCACAACCCAAGGAGGGACGCACCAGGAGAACCCAAAGGCGCACTGCACACCGAGGGGAGAGGGACCGGAAGAGGCCAAGGAAGGAAATGTTCCCCAGCAGACCCTGAAAACAAAAGAACAGGGACCGGAGACACCACAGGCCCAAAATGATACCCCACACCAGAGTGCCATTAGATCAGGCCCAAATGACAAGATCCAAGGGAAAAGTGACAGGACCAAACCAACTCACTGAAACCCCGCAATGAGGGCTGATGGCAACAAGGCAAAACAGGGAACACCCAAACAAGAAGACAACCACAAAGCCCAGCCCCAGGGCAGAGGCAAGACCAAGCCAGGCCAGAGAAAAAGATACAGCACATGGTCCAAGCAGGAGCAGAAGGGGAAGCCGCACCCTGACACACACCCCAGGGCAGGCAAACACCAGACCAAACCGCCCGCCCACCAACACCCCCAAATGAGAGGCAGAAGCAACAGGGGAGAAACCAAGGAGCCACAGAGGCCGAAGTGAAGGAAGAACCCCAACACCCAGCCCCCACTGGCGGCAAAGGAACCAGCAGCAGAGAGACTGAGGACCCACAAAAGCATCCCAAGCCCCCGCAAAGGAACCCAATAGCGGAGAAGGAAACCGCAACATGGCACCCAACCCCTGCCATCCAGCCCAGGTGGCAACCACAACCCAGCACCAGGCAATAGGCAAGACCAAGAACAAGGCACACCAGGGGCACCAGCAGTGCAGCCCTGAAACCAACCCGCCAATTGCAGACAGCCACGGGAGACCAGCGAGAGGCAGCAGAAGCACAGCATAACAGCCAACCCAGCACCAAGGGCCATGTCAGTCCAGAGAGAGGGCACAACACCAACCCCCCCCAGGTGAGACAGAGGACCAGGCTGCAGACTTGAAAGCAAGATACCCCCAGGGAGGAAAGCAGCACTGGCCAACTGGAAGAAAAAAACATACCCCAGCAACCAGGAGGTTGGGGACCCCAATGGATAGGGCCAGAGAGCCGGAACAGAAGACAAACTGCCATGCGGCAATCAGGCCCGGGGAAAACAGACAGCACAACACACTGTCTGCCCCCACCAGCCAGCCCAGGAACTGACAACCATCGCCATGCTGGGCAGAAGGCCAACCGTAAACATCCCGAAAGACTGAGATAAGAAAGAGACCCAAACACTGACCAAGCAACAGGGAGATGGGGACACAAAATGCAAACAGGCTACAACACCATGGAATACCCAGGCAGACATACCCAGGCAGAAACACCACCAGGAACGAACCAGGTCTGACCCCACTCAAGGTCAGAGCAGACTAGACCAGGTGAAAACAGGGAGGCAAGGGTGCAGGAAGGCCAGCCAACAATGACAGGCACCCCTAGACGGCCACCCAGGAAAGGCAACAACCAGGCCCCACCAGAGCAGAATTCGAAGCCACCAGCACCGGGTAGACCCAGAGCAGGCACCAATCCAGGTACCAACCAGGCCTGACCCTGTGGAACAACTGAGGACCCACAAAAGCATCCCAAGCCCCCGCAAAGGAACCCAATAGGGGAGAAGGAAACCACAACACGGCACCCAACCACTGCCATCCAGCCCAGGTGGCAACCACAACCCAGCACCAGGCAATAGGCAAGACCAAGAACAAGGCACACCAGGGGCACCAGCAGTGCAGCCCTGAAACCAACCCGCCGATTGCAGACAGCCACGGGAGACCAGCGAGAGGCAGCAGAAGCACAGCATAACAGCCAACCCAGCGCCAAGGGCCATGTCAGTCCAGAGAGAGGGCACAACACCAACCCCCCCCCCCCAGGTGAGACAGAGGACCAGGCCACAGACTTGAAAGCAACATACCCCCAGGGAGGAAAGCAGCACTGGCCAACTGGAAGGAAAAAAACATACCCCAGCAACCAGGAGGTTGGGAACCCCAATGGATAGGGCCCAAGAGCCGGAACAGAAGACAAACTGCCATGCGGCAATCAGGCCCGGGGAAAACAGACAGCACAACACACTGTCTGCCCCCACCAGCCAGCCCAGGAACTGACAACCAGCGCCACGCTGGGCAGAAGGCCAACCGTAAACATCCCAAAAGACTGAGATAAGAAAGAGACCCAAACACTGACCAAGCAACAGGGAGATGGGGACACAAAAGGCAAACAGGCTACAACACCAGGGAATACCCAGGCAGACACACCACCAGGAACGAACCAGGTCTGACCCCACTCAAGGTCAGAGCAGACTAAACCAGGCGAAAACAGGGAGGCAAGGGTGCAGGAAGGCCAGCCAACAATGACAGGCACCCCCAGACGGCCACCCAGGAAAGGCAACAACCAGGCCCCACCAGAGCAGAATTCAAAGCCACCAGCACCGGGTAGACCCAGAGCAGGCACCAATCCAGGTACCAACTGAGAACAGGCGTACTCATGACGGCAAGGCCGCAGGCTGGAACACAGGAAACAAAGAGAAAGAAACATCACCAATCAATGTATCAATTCTGATCAAGCATGCACAACCAGTGAAACACCAGGAGTAGTATGCACAACAAAGAGCCTGCAACCTAATCCACCTGGCCACAGTGACTCACAGAGAAATGGCTGCAGGCAAAACAGGACCGGAAAAGAAACTGCTATGTGGTACTCACCACTGGGGCAGGGAGACAGCATTACACACCGACTGCCCCCACCAACCAGCCCAGGCGACCTCCGGCAAACTAGCATTGGGCAGAAGGGAAAAGACTGCATTATCCGGCACCCCGAGGCCAGAGCCAAGCCCGCCCCCAGTCCACAACAGAGAGCCACAGGGACTCCCGGGAGGAAAAGGACACCAGCAGGACCCCACCAGCCCTCCAGGAAGCCCTTGGGTGCCATCAAGACCGGCACTGGGACATCCCAAAGCAGCCGCAGCAGCGTGTCCTCCAGACTGACCAAGCCACAGGAAGACGCGCCCTCGGACCCGAAACAAACCAAGAGGAATGGCGCCCCAGCAGCAAAGGGCCGGCAGACAACCAACGCGGCTCTCGGCAAGCGCGGCAGGCCAGGAGACTGCCATCAGGATGTCAAGGACAACCAAGCAGCCCGACGAGGACATCCAAAGAAGACTTTATCACAGGTAAAAACCTGCCAAATCATTGTCCTATGCTGTTGGAAGACAGAAAAAAGAATAGGCTCAATGCTAGGTTGGTACAGCTTATGTACTCCCAGTGGGAGGGAGTGGGTTTAGGTATCCCAGCATTCTCCTTTTCTTTTTTTCTGTCATGGAGATGGTCATCTCCACTTTGTTAAGGAATGGGACGAGGATTGGAGGGACCGGGAGGTAACGATGGACTTTGATTTCAAAAGTACCCCCACCACTTAGGCTCTCATCATGAGTGACCTGTTAAAATCCAGGTTATTTCTCTGCCATGCAATTACCAAAATAGAGACTCATGATTCTAGACATGGAAAAGTAAGATAGTTTGCATGTTTTTAGGGAATAACTCATAGCAATCTATGTTTAATTCCCTCATTCTCTTCACCAGTGTTTCACAAAGAGATTTAAGCTGATGTCTGCTGCAAAAACCCTCCAGATAAAACACACAGCATGTATAATTGTAATGCACCTGGTAACTCAATGACCCAGATCTTTCTCTTAGGGCATGGCCTCTACTTACAACAGATAATGTAACTACACTTTTAAAGAACATCAAATCTGGATCTCCAAAAGATCCATTACCCGTATCCATACTAAAACAGTTAAACACCTAGCACTATCTGTGATAACCCGTCTTCTAAATGCTTCAATAGAGGAATCCAAGATCCCTTCGACTTGGAAACATGCGATGATACATCCCCTTCTTAAAAAGGTGAATGCGGACCCAGAGTTGTCCAGCAACTACCGTCCTATATCACTGCTCCCCGTGTTGTCTAAAATTTTAGAAAAACACATTCATGGTCACTTAACTCAGTATGCCACAATACACCACCTTCTCCATTCCTCTCAATCAGGCTTCAGAGCCGGATTTTTGACTGAAACCACCCTACTCGGGGTTATGGAAGGCATACGCCACCATCTAGACAACAGAGATACAGTGGCACTCATTCTTTTGGATTTGAGCGCTGCTTTTGACACAGTATCCGACACGGTGCTTATAAATACACTCAAAACACAAGGTATTGGAGGGGCCGCCCTAAATTGGCTCACTGCCTTCCTCTCCAACCGTACCTTCTAAATTTTCTCCCAAATTGCCTGCTCTGAAGTCCATTCTTTTGCCCATGGGGGGCCTCAGGGATCCAACCTCAGCCATTCATTATTTAATTTTTATGTAAGACCACTGGCTGAGATGGCAGAGAAATCCGGCTTATCCCTGTTTTCCTATGCCGATGATTCTCAAATTATTTTTTCCCTATCTTCACATGACACAACTACCCCTTCCACTCTAAACACTGGCCTATACAATATAGCATCATGGATGCAAAAGAATTTTATTAAATTAAACTGTGAGAAAACGGAGGTACTGGTGTTGGGAAAACAGAAAGACCTTTGGAACCAGCAACATTGGCTGTGCAAAAGGGGTGAGCTCCCATCCCCCTCACCACAAGTCAGTAACTTAGGCATCATAATTGACGATGCACTTAATATGCATCCCCAATCAGTCAAAGTTGCAGCAACCTGCTTTACCATCGTTAAATGGCTGCGGAAAATGTGTTGGATGCTACCAGAAGCGACTAGAAAAACCGCAGTCAATGCCTTAATTACATCAAGGCTTGACTACGGCAATGTGCTCTATGTGGGAACAAATAAATCGGTAATTCACTGACTACAGATGGCCCAAAATAACACAGTTAGACTTCGAAGACCATCTCCATCTCGACGTATCGACGCAAATTACATTGGCTGAAAATCGAGAGTCGAATAAAATTCAAGGCGCTCAACTATATGCACAAAATTAAATCCCGCAATGCTCGCAGCTACCTGCTGGCCCTTTCCAAGCCATACCTTCCTTCTCGCAATCTTCGATCAGCCACCCAAGGAAGGTTTGTTGTTCCTAAATTTAAATTAGCCCGGATGGGCGGCAAATCCTTTTCACACCTAGGCCCCTCACTTTGGAATTCTCTTCCCACTGCTCTTCGTAATGAGACAAACTATATCAAGTTCCACAAGTCGCTAAAAACCTGGATGTTCGATAAATAGGATGCTTTCTGTCTATCACGCCTAGACCTGCTTCTGCGCCGGGAAACCCTTTTTGGGTAGCTGTCGCACATTATAAATTTATAAACTAGACTAAACTAAACTAAACTCCACTTACCAAGTTTTATAGGAATTAACAGACTACTCTTAATGAGGTCATTAGTTATATCTCGTACTTCCCTATATTGTCTTTATAATGTGTGCTATATTAATTATAGAATCCAGTTTGTTTATTTTAAGACCAACACATCCTGATATTTTGAAGTCCCCCTAGCAGCTCACAGATTTGCACTACTTTATAATTCTGAGTCCTTTAATCCCTAAGGATATGCTTAATGATCGTTCTGTCACAAAACTGAGCAGCTTGAAACAAACAATTGTTTGCTCAGTGTGTGGATTTTAGCTCAGGTTCTAGCTTGAAACAGCAGAAAATTCCTCCCTGTCCTTTAGATTTTGACAGTGACGTAAAAAAATATAAAAAGATGATAATGATCACTATAAGATACTTTGCATAATGACGAGGCATTTTGAGGGGTAAAAGCTTTATATGATTTGGTAGGTGTTGGTTTGTGTATTTTACAAACCTTTGGGGCATCAATGCTACTTTTTCTTCAAAAAAATATTGCATGTACCTCCTTCCTTAGCCTACCAAAATTGCATCGAAATTTGATTCATGGTCTTTGTCTTCTAGATCAAAGGCTAGTGTAGCTGTTGATGGGACATCCACTGTGCCTAATATCAGTCTTCACTTTCTAGTTCCTTCTAAAACGTGGGTGTTCTGTAGTACTTCACAGAATGTCAAGGACATCTGCTGAGCATCTCAAGATGGCTGTCTGCACGGCACAGGAAGGGTTGGACCTAGGGCTCATTAACTGCTATGCTATATACAAGTATTTTCTGACCCCCAGCCGATATCGGAACATTCTATCCATTCTGGGGAACCTATCTGAATGAGGACTCGTGGCCAGTGGCCGGGACGCTTCAAGAAGGGACAGGAGAGGTGCCCCGGCAGGTCGTAGGTTTTCGCCGCATCCCTGGATCGATGGTGGTGACTGCGGCTCAAGGTGAGGCTGGGCGTTTGTTTTCGAGTGTGGCCCAGGTGGCACTGCCGATGGGTGAGGGCTCGGCTGGCTGGAGTGCCCGGCGAGACTTAGTCCTGGTGCGGACCTGGAGTTCGCTTGAGGTTATCGCCCAGGCTTGAGGGGCTGGGGCCTGCACTGCACCCTCACCCCCATGAAGGTACAGCAGATACTGTAAAAACATGGTTGGTGGGGCCCTGACCTCTTGTGATTTAGGAGATACACTGCTATAAATGTTTTTACACTGCAGTTATTATGGCACTTTAAAGTTTAGTGTATATACTGCATATAATTATATGATAACTACCACCCTGCCTTATGCTTGATTCTGGACTGTGCCTCGGCATTTCTTCATTGGCCTGAGTCCTGATTGTATCTCGGAATCTCTACCGTTCAACCATGCACCCACCTTACCCCACCCAGAACTCGAATCTTGTGCGCTACGGACCCAACTCCTGGTTCATTAACTACCCAGACAAAATGACCAGTAATGCAAAATAGAACTTCAAGCAAAGTACTCTAAAACAACACCAGGAAACACTCATTGTAGATAACTACCACACAGCGTCCAATGGCAACACGAAAACTAACTTCATTTTCTACACAAATCGCCCGGCTAAATGGAAAACCACCTTCTCTCTTCACCTTCAAGTCACCAAGTCAGTAATCATTCCCTATGGTAAAAAAATCTCCACTACCATCTCCCCGACCTTCAAAGGGGACCTCACCATCTCCATCTACAGAACTGGAACCATTCTCATACAGGCCACCGACACACACCTCACCACTTTAGACCGCCACTTCCCCACACTTCTTTCATTGTTAACTCAACTGAGCCGTCAAACCATATCTCCCCAACCCACCATCACCCTTACTAATAATGTGGAACTGATCCAATCTCCCTGCCCTGAAGAACCTCTCTTCAACTCATGGACATCCACCATCACTCACTATAATCACACTACCCATAGCATTACTCTCCGCCGCCAAACACCCACAACTATTACATCTACTGAGCACACCAGGAACAAAAAAACTCACAATTAACAAACACCACAAGACCCATCTAGATCTTGACAGCTCGGACTCTAACCTCTGCCCTCCCGTGACCGCCACAGGCACTCTCCGCTCGACCCCTGATAATCTGAACCCTCCCTCTCAAACTACCTCTTCCTCCAACACAGACCTTTTTCCCCTGACCCTTACTTCCCCCATGTCCAACGACATCTCCAATCCAGTGGTCACTCTCCCCCCTACTACCACTGCACACTCCCCCTCCGATGTCCCATATCCACAGACACAACCGGTCTCCACCGATTACCTCACTGGCAACCCTCGTGACATCCCCATGGCCAACGTCGTCACCAATCATATAAACTCGTTCCCCCCTATTATCACTACACGCTCCCCCTCCGCCGTCGCTCACCCACATACACAACCTGCCTCCACCGCTAATCTCATTGACATTCCCCAGAACTCTGGCTTCTTACCTAGAATTTCTCTCCCTCCTCACTTGGACAGTGGACCTCCTACTCCTTCTTTGAACTCCTTGAATGGGAGCATTACTAATCCGGCTCCCCGCGTCCAACCTCTCCCCTCTCCTAATCCCACTGATTCTGTCCAATCCCCGACCCCTGTCCTCTCTCCCTCCAAAGACCCAAGTCACTCTCGGCCCCTGCCTAAAACCTTAAACTTTTTCAGCTCAATAGCACAGGAACTGATCAGAATGGAGCTGAAAATTAACTCCGGTGCTGCTGATTTCCTATACTTACAACAAGATCTCAACTGGACCAAGCCGTCGTGCTCTCTCTCCCCGGGTAGATTTCCTCCCACCCCACTCAATACCGCTCCCTTGGCCCCACAGTGCACCCCTCGCCCCTCCAGTCTGTCAGCGAGTCAGGCACTTCGACCCAACTGGGATCGCCATCCCTTTTCAATACCTAAACCTGATGAGATCAACGACTCTTACCTCGCTTTGAGCCAGAAGTCAGCCCCTTTCCCCATCCCTGTTATTATCAGCACTAACAGAATCCCTAAAAATGTCCACTCGCCTAGACCTCTTGCTCAATACTCCTCTATCCACCTTACTCCCCCATCATCGAGGCTCCCCGTCCTCTCTCTTGCATGCTCCTCAACTGCAGATCAGCAGCACAACACGCCACAGACATTGCTGAAGCTCTACTCACTAAAGAAATTGACATCGCTTTCCTCACTGAATCCTGGCTCAATGTCCACTCCACCCCCATTCTTGACATTCTCACCCCTCCAGGGTACACCATTATCAGACAAGACAGACCGATCAAAACGGGGGGTGGACTAGCCATCATCCACAAGGCAGGATTACAGATCCAAACTTAAACCTGCAGAATACCTATTGTTTGAATACCTGGGTGTCGAACTCACTGCCAAGGGCACCTCACTCATCAAATTCCACACCATCTACCATCCTCCTGGAGAGCGTACCCTTTTCCCCGAAGAACTAACAGACCTAATATCACGGTTCTCCATGACAGACACTAAAGACATTACCAACAATGATCTGGTCTCTCTGAGAGCGATTTCTCCCATTGACTGGTCCGACCACCACCTCATTCTGTTAAAAATTGATGCACTTGTCTTCCAACAACCTATTCGTGATGAGAAACCTAAACAGTGGACCAGAAATATCAAAGCTATCCCTTTATCCGAACTTGAATCCAGGATTCATGCCCATCTTCAACTCCAACCCTTATCATCGACGGCTGATGACCTCACTACAAGCTTTAACTCAAAAATGACAGAAGTTCTAGACCAAGTAGCTCCTCCCAAACTCAAATAATTGAGGCAAACCAAATCTAAACCCTGGTTTAACGTGGATCGAATGAGGAAAGGCGTCAACTCAGACAAACGGAAAGGTCTTGGAGACTAAACCCCTCGACCTTACACCTAGTGCAACTTAGATCTGCTCGGCAAGCATACAAAAAACACATTTTCAGTGAAAAGGTGTCTTTCTTCCGCAGCCAACTTGATCTGGCGAACTCTTCAACATTGTCAAAAGCAAAACTAACAGCACTCCCTCTCAAGAAAACAAAGCCACCAATGAGCGTTGTGAAGAAATTGCCACCTTCTTCACTAATAAAGTCTCGAAAATTGATCAATCGTTCATCCAAACCTCTAACCCTCCTTCCCTCTTAACCTGCCCCACTCTAACTACCCCTGATCATTCAGAAAGAGTTCTTACCAAGGACAATCAGGTCTGTCCCAGCTAAAAAACAATCTGCATTGGTCCGACTTTGAGCTAATGTCGGAAAATGAGGTTTTCAGTATAATTTCTAACCTAAAACCTTCCTCCCATACAATGGACCCCATCCCATTCACAATCATTAAAGAACTTAACCACACCATTTCCCCTTTCTGGACAAAAATCATCTACGCCTCTCTCACCTCAGGTTGTGTCCCAGACTCCCTTCAACTTGGACAAATCACACCCATTCTCAAAAAACCTGGGGCCGACCCTAATGATCTCAACAACCTCAGACCTATCTCCAACCTCCCATTCCTTGCAAAAACATTGGAGAAATGCATTATCCACCAACTCAACAAACACATTGATGAGTTCGACCTCCTCGACACCTTTGAATCAGGATTCAGGAAAGGCTGTAGCACGGAAACAGCTGTGCTCAACGTCTCTGACGATATTCACAAGGCTTTCGATGAAGGTGATGCCTGCCTACTCATCCTTATTGACCTATCTGCGGCATTCGACACAGTAAATCATCCAGCATTTCTGGAGACCTTGTCGAAGCGCTCTGGCATCAATGACACTGTACTAAAATGGTTCACCTCCTTCCTTCAGCACCGCTCGCAACAAATTCAAATCAACTCCTGTCTCTCGAAGCCAACAAAATTCACACTTGGGGTCCCGCAAGGCTCGATCCTCTCCCCGGCCCTCTTCAATCTTTTCATGGACCCTCTCACAATCATCTTGAAAAAAGCTGGAGTGAATTACCACCTTTACGCTGATGACACCCAAATCTATTTCAAAATCAAGTCTCCCAGAGACATCCAACACCTCAATGCCACTCTAACCGAGATCCAAACTTGGTTCAATGCTAACCACTTAAAGCTCAACCCAGATAAAACAGAACTAATCCTGTTCTCTCCAAAAAGCAACCATCATCCAATCCAAGAGTGGCTCAAGAATCTGGTAGCCCTAAACTGCCCCATCGTCCTATCCGACTCAGTTAAGTCTCTAGGCATCACCCTTGACAAGAACTTATCTATGGAGGCCCACATCAAAAACTCTGCAAAAAGTGTTCTTTTCTCTCTAAAAAACCTCAAGAAATTGAAGCCTTTTCTTCCCCATGATGACCTCAAGACAGTAGTCCAATCCCTAGTTCTCTCTAAAATTGACTACAGGTACGCCATTCTAATAGGGACTCCAGAACACTGAGAAGCTCCAACTCACTCCTTCTTATTCCTCCGAAACTGAAAAAGAAAACCACACAATACCGATCGTTCTCTGGCAACGCTCCCAAGATGTGGAACGCTCTCCCTAGAGTCCTCAGATGCAACCCCTCCTTCTCCTGTTTCAAAAGGGACCTGAAAATCCATCTCCTTAACAAATACTTTCCTGACCAACGTCAACTAACCTAGACTTCAATATCCGAGTTTACTCCTCTCTCTTGACACTCAAGGATAGTTGGTGACCGGACTGTGTTAACCACCTTATCTTCCATGCTGTATTTTTTCTATCCCTGGTTTTGCGTCCTTACTGCCTGCCGACTTTGTAATGCAATTTCTGTCTGTTTTTCTTTACAGTATGTATGTAAAGCGCTCTACGGGTCAAGCTGGCGCTATATAAAACTTTTAAAATGAAAATAAAATAAAAAAATAAAACTGCAGAGTCACTTTACAAATGAGGTTTCCTGGATTATGACTACGTTAGCCAGCCCTGATTTGCAATCATTCAAGTATACATTTACTCACTGGATACTGCTTTTTAGAGTATAATTACAAGCAGTGATATGTGTTCTCGCAGAGAGTGTTAAAGTCCTGATGAATGCCTGTGACCGACTGTAGCATAATTTCCTTAGGAGGGCAGAGACATGTTAACCTCCTCACAAGGTTGAATAGTTACCCGGTATTTTTAATCTACACACTGGAGACAGGAATACAGCTTGTAGCCGGTCAGTAGACAGTTGTAGTCTGTTCCTTTCCTGAGTTTGTCAAGTTAGGATACCTTCATCACACAAAATAAACACAACAACCCACAAGGACCTAATATCTCCCCTATTTAGCTGGTCGCAGTCTGCAGTCTGCCTATACTAGACCAATATGAAGAGGAGTCACATGATGACTCTCAGATGTATGAAGAAAATAATATTTCTTATGCATTGGAACAGATAGATTTTTCAAAATGTTCAGTTTCCAACCAGAGCACACGTTGGTATTGAGCACCCCAGGAGGTTACCAGGTAACTCCATGAGACTATGGCTTTCACGTATAGTTCCCTAATTATATGAATATGAATCATTCCTGGTTGGGGTTAAAGTATGTTTCTAGAAAGGAGGTAATAACATTTTAGAAACATTATGCTGATATCGCTTTGCCTTCTAGTCAATAAACGCTACAGATAAGTGCTGCCATCAAAGAGATGTTTAGCCACACTGTTACTTCAGTTTTCCATTTCAGTCAATGTTGTTAATACTACTGTGTGCAATGTGTTGACAGATCCAACAAAATACTGTTATGCCATGGTCTATTATTCATATCCTAATCTAAGTCGGCCTAGATTTTTCAAGTTATTTGGGAAATTTAATGGTACAAAACATTTTCTACTATTGATTCAAATGTGGCATGTCATAAAATTGAATTGAAGACAGATTCTCATTCTATCACTACTTTTATTACACCGGATGGAATGTTTAGATATACATGCATGCCTTTAGGTCTGGCATCTCCAGCATGAGTATTTCAGAAGCTCATGTTTTGCCTGTTCAGAAATGCTGATCATGTGCTGGCATAACATTTTGGTTTAGACTAATTCTAAAGGTCAACGTTATCACTCTTTTGGTAAAGTGATGTTTATTTTGAATGAGTAGGGTATGACAATTTGGTTGGATAAGTGCACATTTCTTGCCACAGAGCTGGAATAGTTAGGTCATACTGTTTCTGGGAAAGGTATTGCACCAAAAAAAGATTCACTCAAACTCATGCAAGGTATTGTTAAACTAAGCAACAGAGAGCAAATCGGGTACTTATTTTGAGGTTTATGTCAGCATTATTCTAGATTTGTACCCCCAAAAATAAAAAATTGCAGTACCATTACGATCACTTCTCAAGAAGGGTGCAACATTTGAATGGTTGCAAGAACAAGAAAAGGCATTTGCAACACTTAAGAAAGAAATTATAGATTTGCAACCTGTTTTTTCAAATGATACATTGAATGTAGTTACTGTGGATGCCAGTTCACCGGGATTAGGTGCGGTTTTGAGTCAGATAAAAGGGAATGTGGAACACACAATTGTTTTTGCACCTAGACCTTTGACAGAGGCTGAGTGTAAATATTCTACAATTGAACGTGAGGCACTGGCTTGTGCTTGGTCGGTTGATCATTTCAAAATATATTTGAGGGGCAAACAATTTAGTTTGAGGACTGTTCATCAACCTTTAATTGCCTTATTATCTAAAAATAGAGTCGGAAAGGCTTCTTCAAGGTTGATACGAATACTGGCTAGACTTTATGTATATAATGGTAATATTTCATATCTGCCTGGTGTGTGCAATGGAAAAGTGGACTGCTTATCTAGGTTGTCTGTTAATAATAAAATTGCAGTAGTGTTGACTTAGTCGTTATATTACTGTATGTTCTTAGAAGCTTGGAATCATGCAACACAGTATTCCATGTATTTCTATTGGTTGTGCTATACTATTATTTGGAAGACGTTAAGGCTTCTAAACTGTTATAAAGATGAAAGCTGAAGTGTGGGTGCTATAAAAAACTATGACTTGGAACCTGATCCTATGCAGAGACATTGTTTATTTGACCACAACAAGTATGTTTTGAATCACAGAAGGTTGCTGTCTTGGGCACTGTTAACGTGCTGAAATATATAAAATGGTATGAAACTAGATGCTGTAAAGTTATTATAGGGGCATGAATAATATCAGCAATAGCTATTCCTTGAAATGTAAATTAGAGTGAGTCAGAATGGATTTTTTGTGGACAGCATCTTAATGAGTGTTGTCAGTGTTTATTTTGTAAAGCACAATAACAACATTATGTAGAGTAATTCAATACTCAAGCCAACCAATTATGTAGTTTGAAATCTGTCAATCATGCAAATTGTTTCATTTTATGTATGCATTTGCAATTAAAAATGAAAATTCCAAATTTACTTGGCCGTTTCATCTAAATGAAACCTAACATCATCAATATAGTGCTATTTATTGCCAGGAATGCCCTAGAATTTCATTCTGATAGTATGCTGCCGGACAAAATGGTGATTCACAACAGGGTTCAGTAAATCCAGGAGAGCTGTGATGTTATGGTTTTAGGCTTAGGCAAGGCATGACCCTTCACCAAAATAGAGAGATAGGGCTTACAAATAAAGGTGATCCTTGGGGTGTGCTCAGAGTATTATCCACTATATCACAGGCAACTACTACAATGCAAGGTAAGGACAATGTAAGCAGATCTGAAGGTCAAAATAGCAATTGTATACTTATATTGCTGATGCAGTGGAATACAATGTAGTGGATGCTTTATATTTGTGGGTCACTATTATTGAGCTTGATATTGTGGCATACAACCAGGAAATTGGCTGTTTTCAGCCGTAGTGCTCTCCACTTCCTAGCATTATGTGAAGAATGTGCTCAGATTCACTAGGAACTTGGAGATCCTTAAATTGTGCTAAGCTCCCGGAGGCAGTGTTACTTAGAGATAATATCAGACTACAATCAGTCATGGGTCTACCACAGATACATATTAAAATATACTTGCATTGTAGCAGACATGTACTCTACACTTTATTGGACTATTGTGACAGTTTTCTGGGAAAACTAATTCCATGAAAGTAGCTGGTTTGAATTATAAACTGGACTCTCAGAATCCTGTGTCAGGAAAGGAATAACAGTATGTTGTCACAACTGTAATTGTACTATTATATTGACCATTCAAAGTTCTAAAATGGGGAGATTACATAGTCTTAAATCTTTCTTTTCTGTTGAGAATGGATCATGTATCTAATAAGCAGCACTAATGCAAAACAGGCTAGTGTACATATATGATGATTTCTGTGTCCGATACCCTCTCCAAGATTCTTTCCATTTTGGACCTCTGACCATTTTACGTGCAGACGTCTGAGGTCTGCTATGCAGTCCACAGCCACATATGCTATGTTAAAAATTGCTCTTCTGTTCTTTCCTAGTAAAAGTGTTGTTACAAAGGGTGAACCCAACTATATAATAAAATGTAACCAATCACATTCCCGACATGGAAAGTTCTTATTCTGTGAACACACACTGGAAAGGTGAAGGGCAATTTAGGGCAACGGGAATAATAAAAAAGTGCAATTATCCTCAGTTGTGATGCAAGCTCTCATTAAGCTCCTTCCTTAAGACACTTTATAGATAACCTGATGTTACCCCGACACAAGGGTTGCTCCTTTTTATACAACAGAATAGTTTAACCACCTTAAGGAGTTACACACTAATAGAGATCTTCAGGGCCAAAAATGGTCTCTTAGAAGCAGCAGAAAATACCCAGAGAGTGGTGAAAGTTGATATCATTGATTTTAGTGGACCACATTTTTCCCGCTGACACCTTAAAAAATAAAGTCTTAATGTTCAATGTGTTATGAGCTAAAGAGGAACTAATCAGTGATTTGTATCATTTCTTAGTAATAATGTCCTTAGTGTAAATTGCTAAAGAATTTAATCAATCCTCTCAGGTTAACTGTGGTGTTCCATAATAATCCTATCTACAGACATCACAAGTAAGGGACTCTTTTCAACATTGTTGGAGAAGAAGCCCCACCAGAGATTCGCTGGGCATGATTAAACAATATTCGTGTTTCTTCAATCTCTTTAAAAATAGAGCAAGAGGCTGAGCTGACTCTGCCATTTAATCAGCAGCCCACCTATCATGGAGGTATGGTCTGTGAATATTGGAGGGCTTGATGAATTTAAGGAGATTCTCCTGATGTGTATTGTTTTCTGACTGGTTCTACTAAATGATTTTTGGAGGTGCTGGGCAAAATAAATCATGAATTGACCCCTTGAACAAAATTCTCTGCTCATCAAGGCATTTGCCTATTTGTTCTGCAGAGAAACCTTGAAAGTATTGCTGCAGAACAAAAAAAATTCCAAGGACCCTTATAACACAGTGGCCCACCCGGCATTATGCTTTTGAGGAAAGTGCTCCTGGTGGGTCTGAGTGAATATTCTGCTTTTTGTCGAGGATAGGTGAAGCTCCTGTCACCAAGAAGCTTGAAGGCCCATCTGCTGTTCTCTGAACTTTACCCTTAATGTCCTTACCTAGCCTTTGAAGGAATTCCATTGTTATATGGATGCTAAATGTTGCATCCTTACTGGCAACATATAATTAAACTAACAGATTGATAATAATAAATGTAATTATTTGTGATTAAATACCTATCAGGACAGGGGTAAATTGGGCAGCCATGTATGATAGAAATCTTTAGTTGGCACCTACTGACAAAAAGAAAATATGAATATATGTTATTTTTCTCCAGGCATTGTTTTTTTTTCGTATAAATTTCTACCCTCTTCTGCCAAGGCTTTAAGTGTTATTTGTAAATCAGTACTTTCAATTATGCAGACAATCTCTGCAAAGCAGGTATCTTACATAAATCCAAATAACAAAAATATATGTGAAATAATTCAATGACTTTCTCCTTCTGTTGCTACTTACAGGTAACCGAACATTAAATTCCTTCCTCTCAGTTGGACAGTTCATTAATTAATCTGACCAGTGTGCATACCCTCTCCATCTAGGGATGCCCAACCCAGAAATTAGAAAACTATTACCACCAAAGAATAATGCATTAAAACTTCTATTTGGCTTTAAAACTTTTGTTACCTTTATTATTACACACATGGCCATCTGCTTTTTTCAAGAGGCACACAGAATGTTTTGTTGCAAATTAGCACATTTTCTTCTGACGTGCTACTGTTTATTGACAGAGAGGCAAGAACAAATGTTTGTGAATCTGAAATCATAAAATGAACACAAAAATTAAGACAAACGTGTTATTAATGTTCAAGGATACTTTCAGACCTGCACATTACTTTTAATGTAATCTTTCTTTATTTTATCATCAATTACAAATGCACGGTTTAAAAAACATGTTAATCATTGTCAATGTTTGTTCAGCAACAGTGGTCATTGAGGGTCTGATTTAGATCTTGGTGGACGGTTTACTCCATCACAACGGTGACGAATATCCCATCTGCCGAAGTATAAATCACATTATATCCTATGGGATTTATATTTTGGTGAACGGGATATCCGTCACCGGTGTGACAGATTAACTCATTCGCCAAGATCTAAATCAGGCCCTCAATGTGAATCTTTTTACCACTTGAAAACATCATCAACCTTTGGTGTACTGAATGCCAGTAATCCAAGGCGTTTGTCAGCCTTACAGTTTTACATGATCACAATCCTATGGGGTAAACAACCTTTACAACCCAACTTTTACAACGCAATGCCATTACATCGCAGTTTTTACAACGCAAGTCGTTACAACGACTTGCGCTAGATGGCGCTCTAGGACAAGGAATAGTATAATTTACTATCCAACACCTTCCCTACTGTACGTAGACTGGAGTTGGAATAGAAAATTATACTACTCCTAAGTCCAGCGCCCTCCAACGCAAGTCGTTGTAACGACTTGCGTTGTAAAAACTGCGATGTAATGTACCGCGATGTAAATGTATGCGTTGTAACGTCATACATCCTCCTATGGCAATCCTGCCTTCAAAGCATGAACATAAAGGATGGGGAATTAGATCTTAATTCAATGACTTTGTTTTATTATGGCAGATGCCATGTACCTGCTGCAAGAGGTGTGACATTAGACATATGGGGCCTCATGTAGGTAAATAAATTTTACCGTTTCGAAAATACCGAGCCGTACCGAATCGTTAAATTAGAATCGTTAAGTTATATGTAGGTAAAAATTCGGTAACAGTTACCGATTCGGTAACATTCGGTAATCACGAATCGGAATTCACCGAATCGGTAAATACCGAGGTGGTATTTACCGAATCGGAAAATACCGAGGTGGTATTTAGCGAATCGGAAAATACCGAGGAGACTACCACCTTCCCTTAACAAAGTAGCTAATATCATAATTATGTTATAATAGAAGCTCTCTTAGGCTTGAATAGGGGACCCCATACCTCAAAAATCAGCTCAGTGAAATCACATCACAGGAGCATCAGGAGCCGTCTCGCAGGAAGGCTCGTCTTCGGTCTGAATAATAAACCTGATGTCTGTGATATGAAAAGCACCAACTGTCAGGTATTTGCAGCTGCGCGTGTGTCATGGCTAAATAGTGGGTCGAACAAGCTAGAGTGGAAAACATGCATTGTGTAAAATTCCAGACTGTGTGTCACAGCATGTACAGACCAAGGTCGCTGCGCAGAGCTTGGGATGGGAACAACAGAATGCACTCGTCTGAAGGAAGTCTCGAGTCAGCAGTTTATTCAAGAAAGAACATGTAAACGCAGTGTCGTGTGCAAAGACAAAAAGATGGCTACATAACATTCAACGTGGTTATGCTAACTGAACAATGTATGTACGTATTCAGGGAGAACTCACTACACGCCCCCTTGAGCGAAGCAATATTTAATAGGCAAGAAAAGAGAGAACGCAGAGTTCAGTGTCGTCAGAGCAGAACAAGGCGTAACCAATGCAGCGCCAAAGTCCTAAAGTCCAATTAATTGCAGCATAAAATTCCAAAAAACACAATGCAAGTATAGTGAAAACTCAAGCCGACCATCAGGAAGCGAAAAAAGAGAAATAAAAGAAATAAATGTTGCGCCAGGGTGCTGTCCAGTAGCACAGGCGCAATGGACGACAATCCAGTTAATCCATGAATGTATAGGCAGCATATGTGGCCACGGCTTCCAACAAAAAATCGTTTGCAGGGCCACTAAAAGTCTCAGCCATCCAATTAAGTGAAGAAAAGGAACATACGTGTTCTCCAACCAACGGAGCCTCTAGCACAATCAGAGGGCACCCGGAATGTTCCTCCAAATAGCTCATGGACAAGAAGTCGTAGGCTGCCGCTGAGATGTCCCAATTACCCAGGATACCATGCGCCGCACCACACGCCATGATCCGGACACCAGAACAGGACAACTCGTGAGACACTAAGGGCCTCATCAGTCGATCGAAATCCGGCACCGGAGACACCATGTTGGTCAAGCACAAATCCAGAGGCCATTCAAAGGGACAATCCAGGCAGTGTAATACAGGTTGTACGCAGGTGAAGTAGGAATACCTGAAGGATAATCCATAAGCCAGGCTCAAAGTCGCCAATGGCAGAGTACCATAAAAGTCAAGCATCCTATCACGAAGAAGATGCAGACGGGACAGGTGCTCGTGTGGCACAGAAGGAGCAGCCATTCCGGAGTATGAAAAGGAAAAGCAGCACACCTGCCACAAGCGCCAGGAGCAGCGGGACACCTCCAAAGATGCACGAGAACAGTGAATGAACAAATGCCGGAATTACACCAAAAATAGGTTGGAAAGAGGTCACGAGACCCGAGCCCACATGTGTAAAAAAAAGAGCCAGGCCGGTCGTGGACGAGGCATTGAAAATAGTTTGGATCAAAGAGCCGAAATGCAGGGGGAGGTCAGTATTCAGAGGCGCCTGTTCCTCAGTGCGCGTATTCGCAACGTGAAGGACAAATGTTTCACGAGAGGAAGTCAAAGGCACCTGTTTGTGGGACAATAGCGCTCTATTCTGCTCAACTTGTTGAACTCTGCTTTCAAGGTTGGAATCGAAGGCCAGATGGAAACATCCAGCCGCACATGCGGGGGTGGAAGAAGAACAGTATTGCAGCAGACAACTTTATGCGAGACAGTTATGTACGGGATTCCCACTCACATCACGCAGCAAGCTTCATTATTCAACATTAAATAAATACCGTTTGCAAGCAGAGTGAAAGGAGGTGTAATCACAGGCACTGGGATACCTCGTAGGACGCACGCCAAATTCGGGGCTTGTACATTGCATGCGCCGTGTACTTGCATGTGCCTATTGTCTCATGTATGAATCCTAGAAGAGAGAGTGCTGAAGCTATTATCAATAACGGCTAACGCCTTCTCCATGTTTGCTTGGTCAATAGCTCTCAATCTGGAAGCCGCATCACTGTGCGACAACTTACAGACTTCGTTGTAAATAGCATACGCCCACCTTTTGGTTGTGCCACCCACAGGACCATTCACAAAATCATTCAATTTGGTATGCACATTGATGGAGTGGGTGGACTTCCTGATCCTGTAGATGTGCTCTGTGTCAGCTGGTGGACAGATTGGGATGTGTGTACCATCAATGCAGCCAATGGAATGGGGGAACTGTGCCATGTGAGAAATGTCTGTTTTTGTTTACTGCAGTGCAGCCTGTGTGTTGTGGAAGCTGATGTAGTGGTGCATTCTCTGCATCATGGCATCCAGGAAATTCCTGAAGGAACGGGACAGGCAACTCTGGGATACACCACCCACCGCAGCTGTCACCACCTGATGACTGCCGGATGCCAACAGATGTGGGCTGCAGAGCACCTGCACATGTGGGGGTAGGGCGTGCGCCCTTCTTATTGGCTGGTCCAGGAGTGGGTGCAGGTCCCTGATTAAGGCCATGATGTTTTCGGGGTGTAGCCTGTACCTCTCATGTATCTCTGCATCAGTCAGCTGGAATAGTGTGATGCGCTGTCTGTAGATGCGTTCCTCCCGTCGGCAAACCCTCAGTCCTGCTGCCTGTAGATGTAGGCGCCTTGCAATGACGTACATAGCGGGCATGTTGTCCACGCTGTTGCATTTTGGGATTGCTTATCTGCACTGTTGATGGTTACCACCTGCTTTCAATCCGTGTTAATTACCGACTCTTATTTACCGATTTTCCTGGATTTCTTAATTACCGAGTGCTCCTACATGTCATTTTAAATTTTACCACTTCATATTTACCACTTCATGTTTACCGATTCGTTAATTATGTATTCGGTAAATCTGATTCGGTATTTTGGAATTCGGTAAATATGAATCGGTATTTACCGCCTCATATTTACCGAAAAGTGGTTTTTGGACTCCTACATCTCACTTGTCTGAATACCGGTCGGTAACGGCATATTTACCGAAAATCGGCCGTTACCGACCGGTATTTGGCTACCTACATGAGGCCCATGGTGCTAGTTCATTCCATGTGTTAACAAAAGAAATCCAGTTATAATATTTTTAAACCAAAATGACATCTCTTAAAGAATTCTGTGTTATGTAGGTATAAGGAGGCTACACAACACCATTATTTCCCAGAACCATTGGTAAATGAAATGTGCATTTAAAATCAAGTTGAGGACCAAGGTCAGTAAAATTCCTTCCACCGGAGACTGACATCGATTAAAGAGCAGTGCAGACATAGGTCGTGTAACATACAAGTATGTCTTCATCAGTTTAAATTGACCTAGGGCTACCTCGCGGCAATAGCCATGGAGAAAAAAAAACATGGAAGCTCCCTTGCTGATTTCCTGTCAACATGTATTACTGGTATCAGTGGAATGCTTGTTTGGGCTCGGTGTTCTGACCATTAGGATAAAAAATTAAAATGTCCTGAAGAGATACGTCTTCCATGAGCTATATCCTATTTTAATGTACATTTAATTGATTGACTTTTCTTAAAGCCAGTGCCTAAAATGTATAAATATGTACAATAATTGTGTGTTTAGTTCGGTTTTGTACTGTTTAGATTGAATGACATTCAAGAAAAAACTTCAAAATTAAAATGGAAAAAATATGTGTTGCTCTAGCACGTTTAAATGGTTAGAGAATCTCATTTAGAAATTGTGTATTGTCTCTGTGTCAGACTGTTTGAAAAAAGACAGCTGATAAAATAATAAGTGTGATAAATATTGTAACGTATTCTTTTAAAACATGGACATTTGTATCCTTAAAAATGGTCCAGTATGAGGGGCAGTGTTGTATCCCTGACCTAAAAATTTACAACCCTTATCAGCAGCCGTGTGCTGAATTGTCAAACTCCAGACAACGATTTGTCTGATATTTCATGGAATTCGAGGTCTATTTCATCCATACTTTGTTCGAAATTCGCCTCCTGGTACTTGGAATTTAGGAGAAGGGCAAATATGATATTTTCATTTCCTACCTGAATGTGGGGACTAGAGTATGTTTATTTAAACTCGTGACCTTTTGCTCAACTATTACAGGTTAAATGCTCTCCACACAAAATAAACTCCCCAAGGATCAGTTTTACTGTACTGTATGTTCAGCTCATCCAGATTCCAAGTGACTGGATTAATGGCTTGTGATGTTTCTCAGGCTAAGAACATTTATTTATGCTCTTTTGTTCTAGGAACAATTTGACATGTTTTTACACTGCTCATTCTTAACATCTACAGTCCCATTATAGCTCACACGTTCACGTTTGAACTTAAATATATTAGAAATATTAAAAACTTTCAAGGTTGATGTTTCCACGCAGAAAGACTTGTTTAATTAGCGATGCAGCATTTTCAAATGTGTACTTTTTGGCATTAGATGCACTGAAGTGTACACATAACTTCCTGTTGCACAATTAATTATGCAACACTGAGGCTGATTAAATCAAAATTTGCCCTTGGAACATCAAGCATTCTGTGTTGATATGAAACTGCAATACTCTGCACATGGTGGGTGCATATGAGGGGCAGTGTCATTGGAGGAAATGGCCATTTTATGCATGCTGTACCCCCAGATTTTAGCTTTGTTTTTGCTGGCTGTAAAACTCTGCACACTTTACCTTTTCACTTTTCTTGCTCATCTTTTCCAGATGCAATTTTACTTTCTTTCTAATTTTAGAAAAATCCATTTCAACTTCATAATCTTTTTACCTCTGAGCCACTATGGAATTAGCCTAATCCTAGGTTTTCTAGCTCTCAAAATTTCCAACTTAGATATGAGCAGCTTAAGAACATCGTAGCTGCAAGGAAATGACCAACTGACTCTTGTACATTATACCTAACATCCCTTTGGCATGCGAAACCCTGAAAACTTAAACCTTAAAGTGACATTTGGCTAAACACAATAACAGGTAAAGCAGTCGACCTCAAAGTTGGGGAACGGGGCATGGCCTAGCCGCCGACTGAGATGGCCGACCGTGTATGCTGGTACCTCCGCCGTAATCCTCCCTTCACATCTCTACTGTGGCGGCACGGCTGGCGATACTGCCTCGAGAATGACTCTCGGAGGTATGGGAAGCTAGGAAGCAGCGCCAATGTACGCACGTACCTGCTGGAGATCGCGGTGCAGAGCGGCGGCGAGGAAGGCTCTGTAGTGAGGCCTGTGGCTGGGCTGGATGCTGGGACCTCACGTGAGGTGGCGGGCTGTAGCTCGGCGCGTGACGGTGCCATGCTGGAGGACTGGACCTGGTGGTTGAGAAGGTAATTCGCTGTGGTGGGGTTTGAGGCTACCCCTACATCGTGGCTGGGTGCGGGCTTCCTCAGAACCCTCACGGTGACAGGGGCCGCGGACGGGTTTTCAGGATGGCTGTGTCCTGCACCCGGCAGGAGCTCTGCCCCCCGCGGCTGTCCCACCCCACCCCCTCTCGTGCTTCCTCGGTGGCCCGCGGCTGGCGCTGCCCATCCTACCCTATGCGGCCACTCTGCAGCGGCTTTCACCGCTGCCTTCACACATCACTTGCCCTAGGATGCCACTGGCGGTGACGCACTATGAGACTGGCCTAGGGGGCTGCCTCAGGCGCATATATGATGGACCATGCCACCGTTAGCCTGTGAAAGACTGTGATTGCTGGGGTCCTCTGCCTGCTATTAGCAGACCGCTCGATGGTGCTATACTTGTAAAGTACCCACCCTTGCTCACCAGCCGCTACCCATGGATCTTATTGGGGTGCCTGACACTGCACTAACTGACCTGCATGCAGCTTCTTGCTACACCCCTAGATCGCACCTCTGCACAGCGCTGAGGGGAGGGCTGTGCTTTTCCTGCTGCTGTGGCTGGGAGGCGCCTGTAGCAGCTAGCTCACTGTGTGTGCCCCAGTGAACGGCTTATAGACACCACCTAACGAAGCACTGCAGGGGGGTATGAGGCGCAAGGACCTCCGACAAGGCACACTACCCTTTAAACCTCCGGGGCCTGGCATGGCGGCGCAACATCCCAACATGGCGGAGGGCGGCGAGGTTCCAACAATGACAGCGACGGGATCGGAGGGTCTTTTAGCCGAGCTACGGGCAGGCTTCAAAGCCCTGGACACTAGATTTGATGCCCTCGATCAGCACCTCAATTGGGGCCGGTTAGATAAACATGAGGGGCGTTTGACGGCAGCATAGAGTAGGATCTCGGGTCTGGAAGATGGCGTGGCTCAAACGGCTAAAAAAGTATGAGAGAATGGAGAGGCTCCTTAAATCTGTAGCGATTAAGAATGAGGATTTGGAGGCCCGGGGGCGCAGGAACAATATCCGCATTACGGGGGTGCCCGAGACAACCAATACGGGCAGATTAGACCTCTTTGTCGAGAAACGTCTCACAGAACTTTTTTGGCAGAGAATCGTTCACTGACACCTTTGTCATTGAACGAGCACATCGCATCCTGGGGCCGCGCCCGAATCCTGGGTTTCCTCCCCACCCAATTATAGCACGCCTCTTGAATTTCAGGGATAGGGACACGGCTTTGCCCTTGGTCCAGGAGAAGGGTCGACTGGACTGGCAGAGCTCCAACATCTTCCTATTCCCTGATTTTACAGCGATGGTGCAGGAGGCACGCTGGAAGTACACAGGAGTCAAGGCTGCTCTCTGAAATCTGGGCTTGTGCTATGGAATGCTGTACTCTGCTCAACTCAAGGTTGACATGGACGTACGATCCACGGATTTTTGATATTCTCCACGATACTCAGGAGTTCTGCCATCAATACTCCAATGCCGCGAAGAAGAAAAGCATCGCATCTCCAACACACTCTCAGGACATTCCGGACTCAGGGGTGAGTACGGAACTGTTTGGCACGGGGTAGCCCCTAGTATTGTGTCCTCATTCCAAAGTGTGTTGCCGCTGAACACTGCACTACAGTTTTTGTCGCAGCTCCCCACAGTCATAGTGTTCCGCCAAAGATGTGCATATTATTATGTTCCGACGGGATATGGCGGGGTGTTGTCATCTCCCTAGTGCGGATGTACACCTATCAGTTCCTCTGGGATTACAAGGTTTTGGTTTATAGTTTGTTCTTAGTTCCTGGTACTACAATGCGGAACAGGGTATTTCCCCCCACAGTTGGTGGGGAGGATGGGTGGTGGGAGGGTGGGTTTTGGGACAGTTGGTTAGCTTTACGATTTGTATTTTCGTTTGCATTTCCTTTGTGGTCTTGCATGTCTGTTTTTAGAGTCAGAGTGTCAATTGGTCTAATTGTTGTGGACTATGGCTAGTAAGGTGCTGGCAGAGGCCAATGTGGCCCTGCTGTCTTGGAATGCCCGGGGTCTTAACAATGCCCGTAAATGTAAACAAGTGACAAATTACCTCCAGCATCATCGGGTGGATGTTGCCTTCCTGCAGGAAACTCACCGGACTGTGAATGTTAAATCACCAGTGGCGGCTACATGGGGGCGCATAGATACTTTGCTGTGTATAGCTCTTATGCCCGAGGAGTGGCAGTGCTTATCCATCAGAGGTTGCCCTTTCATGAGGAGGAGGTATACAGGGATGCGGGCGGGAGATATGTGTTGGTCAAAGGTTATTTGTTGGAACACTCTGTACTATTTGTCAATATTTATGCCCGAACGTAGACGACCCTGAATTTTTTAATCCCATCTATTCACATATTACCCACATGGGGGAAGAACATATATACATGGGAGGCGATTTTAACCTACCACTCACACCTGAGTTGGATAGCACTTCGTGCACGGCAGCCACCAAACCTCGAGCGAGGCAAGCTCTGCGGGATGTCATGGAACAGTTATATTTGGTAGATGCATGGAGACACCACTGTGCGCACACTTTTGGCTACACACACTACTCTGCACCCCACAACACTTGGACATGCCTCGACTATTGGTGCCTCTCGGCTGCTGTGATACTTTGGCTCGCAGATGTCACACATTTGCCGCAGACACTGTCTGATCACTCCCTGGCATTGGCACACCTGCAGATCCCAAGGGCTGGGGGGGTGGAGCGCATTTGGCGGTTCCCCGATATGACCCTGCGGGACTCGGCTTTCACGGCTGAACTAGGAGCAGCTATCGTAGAATACTTTCAGTTAAGCGTTGGCTCTGTAGACTCTAAGGCCACGTTCTGGGAAGCGTTTAAGGCATACGTAAGGGTTATATGCATTTCTAAAAATGCTAGAGTGCTCCTGTCACTTCGCCACACGATTGCTCAGATAGAGAAGACACTTAGGGACCTTGACAGTTGTAACCCTGGCACGGACCCCCCTGACCTGCTTAAGCATTCTGCCCTGGTGGAGTTTAGTGAGGCCGCAGACAGAGAAGCCAAATTTTAGGGTAAATATGCCATAGCTCAACGGTATGGGGAGGGAGAAAGACCCGGTAAGATGCTGGCTAGACTCATGCAACATACTCGCAGGCCAACCTACATAGAGGAACTTACCGGGGACTCGGGGGAACGAATAACAGGAAATGTAGGAGTCCTACGAGAGGTACTCAAATACTATATAGACCTGTACACTTCTAAGGCTGATGCCTCCCTGGATGATTGTCAGGAGTACCTTGGCGAGGTTTCCCTCTCCCGGATGGACAAGGCCCATCAGGAGTTCCTGGCTGAACCCTTCACTGAGGAGGAAATATCAGACGCTATTAATGTGCTTGATGGCTCTAAAGCAACTGGCCTAGATGGCTTTATGGACTGTTTTTATTAAAAATACAGGGATCTTCTGGATCCACATCTTATTGACTTATACCAGGAGGCAATTGATAAGGGGATGCTTCCACCCACTCTGAGAGAAGCAGTTATAATCCTAATACCTAAACCTGGTAAGGACCACTTTAAATGCAACTCATACAGACATTTGTCATTGTTGAACTTTGACAATAACATTTTAGCTAAAATATTATCCACCAGGCTTGCGTTGATAATCGAGAAACTTATATTCCCCAGCATAATCGGGCTTTATCCCTCACAAATCCACAGCTTTGAATACACACACTTTATTTACTACACTGAACAGGATTTCCCCGACCCTACCGACTGCAGCAGTGCTACTTGACGCTGAGAAGGCATTCAATTCACTGGAATGGCCCTTCCTCTATACCACCATGCAAAATCTGGGGAGGCCTGAACGGTTTTTAGCCATGATCAGATTATTGTATACCCAACCCACAGCCTGTATCCGAATAAATGGCACGCAGACCAGGGCCTTCCCTCTCACTCGTTGCACATGGCAGGGTTGCCCCCTGTCCTCCCTCCTCTTCATACTGGCGCTAGATCCGCTGGTGCGCCATCTCTTGAGCAAGCACAGGCACCGTGGTCTACAATTCAAGACTGGACCATTACTGCTCACACTTTATTCCGATGACATAAATCTTTACATGCAGCATCCTGATGACAACTTACCACCGTTGCTTCGTGAGGTTACTAGATATGGCACCCTGTCAGGATTACACATAAACTGGAACAAATCTGAAGTGCTCCCGTTGACGGAGGCGGTATGTGCTAGAACGGGGATTACCCACTCACTTGGTGCAACGACTCGGTCAAATACCTGGGTATCCATATCCACAGGGACCGAGATCGTGTCCTGCAACTGAACTACGGCCCGGCGGTTGAGATCTCGAACATAATGTAGGACGCTGGCTGAGACTCCCTCTGTCAATGGCAGGCCCGATAGCCATAATAAAAATGGCGGTTTTGCCACAATTTTTGTATTTTTTCACGAACATTCCAATCCCTCTCTATAAAAGTTTATTTTCCACATTGCGCACCTTGCTTCTGAAGTTACTATGGGGGTAAATGGCCACGGGTTGGATGGGATACCTTAGTGTTGCCCTACGAGATAGGTGGGTTCGGCGTTCTGAACTTGCAACTTTATTACCTGGTTGCCCAAGCGAGTTTTGCCCGACATTGGTACAACACAGATATTCGGATCCCGTATTGTAGGCCCGAGGCTGACCTGGCGGTTCTGGCTTCCCTAGAGACCCGTGTGACATCCAAACACTGTCCACCATGAGTTGGGCATGGCATAAGCTGGTGAGGGTGACTGGCATGAGTGTACTATATCATCCCGCACTGCCCCTGGCAGGCAACAGTTGGATACCCACTCTGCAGGAGACACTAGTCAAACAAACCTTATCAAGATTCCAGCTGATCACTTTTGGTGACCTATTCCCTGGGGGGCACATATTCTCGGGCACTGAAGATCCTCGTCTCTGGGAGGCCACGACTCTGGACCATTTTGTGCTCCTACGTGCACAGAAGGCACTCAGTGCATGTATAGGAAGCTATCCCTTGGCGCCCACAGAATTCCCTCTCCTGACTGGGGTTATTAGCGGCGGGGATGGGAACCACCTGTTTGCCAAAATGTACAAAGAGGCGATAGCGCAGCTCCCGAATAGGGATGCAGCTGTGAGGGCTGCATGGAAGAGTGATCTTGGCCACCCTTTGACTGACCTAAAATGAAGTCACTGCTGCACACAAACACGAAAAGTGTCGCCGAACCACTGCCATAAACAATTGCATTTTAAGTTTCTGCTGCAAGTATATGTCAACCCCAGCAGGCTACATCGGATTGACCCTGCGCGCTTGGACGCCTGCCCTAGATGCAGTGTCCCAAATGTGGATTTTGCACACATGACATGGACATGCATTAAAATAGTGGACTATTGGAAGTTGATTTTCCGAGAGCTATCTAAGATGGTGGAGGTAGAAATAGCGCTGTCACCCTTCCTTGCTCTCCTAGGGTATGTCCACGACCTTCCTAGATGCCGACGCCGCTTTGTAGCGATTGCGCTCCTGCTTGCCAAGCGTGAAGTGGCCATTAAGTGGGCATGTAAAATTGGCCCTACACTCAACACATGGTTACACAGCATGACACACTGCAACAACACAAGTGATACATATACCCAATTACAGCCACCCTCCTCTAGACCGGTGGATATCTGGCAATCCTTACTGTTGTACATACTAAGTTTGCAAGACACTACCAATACACCTACGCAGATACCACGGACACCGTAGACCAAAGGGTAACAACCTGTACGGTGTTGCAAGCTTAGCCATGAGATACATGTACAGCTGAGTGTAGTGGTAGCAGCTATTTGACCATGACACATGTTGTACCATTAAGGCAGACTCTGTATTTGCGGATATATGTTATTGACCCCTGTTAAATCTGTTTCAGATACCAGTAGCACACTTGTTATAAGCCTTTGACTCTCTCATCCATCCCGGATTGTGTATGTGACAACTCTGGCCAACAGTTTTTGTTGTAAGGTTTTTTTTTCTTCTTGAAAATGCAAATAAACAAAGTAAAAAAAAAGTTGGGGAACTGGGTTTGAGTCTTGGCAGGGACACTTCTCATCCTGTGATTCAATAAGTGTTGAATAAAGAAATTGTACCCCAAGCATTGACATGGACAGAGGTAGTTGACAATCTTTAATGACTAAATAATTGAGTGGTGTCTTTGCTTCCTTAGGAAAACTTTACTTCAAGGGCTACGTATTACTAGAGTTTTTCTGTAACAAGCTGTGTGGATTCTTCTTGAGTAATGGCAACTCTGCTGATCATCGCCATCAAAGGATTTATTAACCCTTACCATTACAAGATGAGCTGGGGTTTAAAATTGCTTTTATTTGTGAAAGCTACATCTGCATGAAGCTGCCATGAAAAGTGTTGGTAAGCAACTTGCTTCCACATCAAATGACTACCAGCTGTCACTGTT
The DNA here is from genome assembly GCF_964204655.1 of Triturus cristatus. Lineage (NCBI taxonomy): Eukaryota > Metazoa > Chordata > Amphibia > Caudata > Salamandridae > Triturus > Triturus cristatus. The sequence goes on from NC_140586.1 coordinate 609,479,019, forward strand.
CCAGACCAACAGTCTAAATAACTGAGTTGAAACATAAACACCTTCTGGCATGGAAGGGTAAAATGCATTCAAATTAAACATACACCATATTACATGGTTAAGTTAAATGTCTCTAGTGGACTGCAGCACCCAATGTGCCACCCACTACAGTGACAGGGTAATACTTGGAGTTAGGCCTTTAATTTTAGCCTGACTAAAGAAGCTTTTAATCTGCAATTTTACATGCAAATAAACCCTATTGACAGACTGTAACCTTCATTTTAATTATTTGGTCACCTCTATCTAAACCTGGCTGCCCATAAGGTGAGGTGAATGGTGTTTAAAAGTAGGACATTTAGATATTTAATATTTAACATGTCCTTATCGTGAAAAGGCCTTAAAACCTATTTAACAAGTCTGGTTGTTCGATAGGAAAACACTGGACTGCAATAGCAAATCAAATGATGTTATCTCTTTCCAGGAAACATCTGGAAAGATCATTCTTGAACTATTTGTAAAATGTATTGAAAGCCAAATTCATTGATGAAATCATATTTTTAATAGGGTTTAGGAAAAAGGTAGTATTAAAAAATTAACTTTTCGCAGTCTAATGCTTCTGGAGGTTAAATGGTATTAGCCTTCAACTGCAGCCCTCTGAGAGCTTAGCCCTGAATGAAGTGTGAAATGTAAAAACAGAGCAGAAGACAAAGGCATAGATGTGGGGAGGTGGCCCTGTTCCTCAGACAGGATAACCATTTGACCAGTACCATGGAACTTCATAGGGGCCTTGTATGTCACAAGCAAATGTCAGATGACACCTGCATGGGGCCCTTCATTGTTCCCCCAGTTCACCAAGCTTCAATCACAGTGGGGAGACATCTGCCCCAGAACTGTTTTGAGGTGACCACAAGGAGTGGTTGCTCATTTACCCGGCTACACCTCTGGGTGGGTACCCAGGTTCTGCACAAGGGGCGTGGGTACCACCATCTTGGATTTAGGCAAAGAGTGACACTGTGGGATACTTGTTTCCAGTACAGGGAAGATCGGACCTGGCAGTTCGGACTGGACTGTTCCCCAAACTGATTTGCTTATAGCTGGGTCAAACCTGGAATGGCTTGGTAAGCAAAAACCGGATTTAGGTCCATTTAGCTGTACTGGGGGTGAATGTTTGACATTGTTCCACATCCCGTCCACCAATTTTTCTTTTTGCAATTGTTTGTGTTGGGCACACTGGAAATGATGCAAATGTGGGTATGGGAACTTTTACTCTATTGGTTGGAGAGGGGCCGAGTCAACCACACCCAAATGCTGGAGCCAGGCATAAATGTGACATCCCCCAGTGGCATTCTGAGAACAATACTGGACGTATGGACAAACAAAATCAGAATAGAACTGAACCTGCTCTGTGAGGCCTGAGAAGAGACCTGAAGGACTGGACCTTCCCTCCATCTTGTATCCAGAAAAAAGAAAGTGGACTCCAAAGGATATACGGCTAAACTCCTGTTCAAGGTACAGGGACAAAAAAGGGACAAAAAAAGCTACAAGAGGATTTTCTTGCAACTACCCAGCTGATCAGTTCCAACTGTACCTCTCCAGGACCCTGCTAGTGCCTTCAGTTTGAGGAGAACCATAAGCTGTGTCAGAGTGTGCTCCTCCTTACATCTTGAGAAACCTGGAACCTAGAAATGATTTGGCTCCAAAGACCTCTGGTGGCCAGAACAAAACTGAAATTCTAATCAGAAGAAAGATTGTTGCAACTAGGCTGAAGATGCAGGTTTCCCTTTACAGAGCTTTTCCACAGCATCAATTCAGATTCAGTGGGACCTTGCAGGGAAGGTGCCTAGCCTCTTTGTGGAGCCCTGGTGTGCTGCAACCTGTAGCCTTGCCCGCTTAAAAAAAAGTGACTAAGTGTGAGCTTAGAAATGTTCCCCAGGGGAAGGCATCAAAAGTAACCAGCCAGTGAGGGACCTTGACTGGGCATGAAATTAAAATTTCTCCCACTCTGAGCTTTCCTTTCAAAAGTCAATGGCATTGCCAGGAAATCGCCGATGGCTCTCTTGCCTCGTGGAATCCTACTGGGCCACAATCTCCTTCCTTTCCCCTCTGAAGCTTTTGGACTTTGATTTTAGAGACTAAGTCCTAGAATAAAGCCTCTGACCGGTTGAAACTTGGTTTGTGTAGGCAACCCATGCTCCCTCACGGTTAGCCTCAAAATCCCCTAGGGCCTCTCTACCATGACCATTTGATTGTGCTTGGCGCCTAACACTTTTTGACACTATTTTTTACCTCAAACTTTAAAAATTCATATTTCTGAATATTTGTTGTTTTGGTGTAATTTTATTTATTAAAATGTACTTCAGTTTTCTAAATTAGTTGGTTATTTTTGACTTTATTGCTATTTCGGTACTGCATAATTACTTTACACATATCCTCTAGGTTAAGCCTGTCTGCTCTGTATCATAGCTATTAATGGTTAGGGATTAGGTTAATTTTGTGACTTTAGTGGGTCAGCATGACAAGGCCTGTGGTTTTTGCTTAAGATGTGTCATCACTCCCCATAACAAATACTCCTAATTTCTTATAGTCAGCATTTTCATTCTTTCCCAAAAGATACCTTTTTCAAAATATTTGTCCCATTGCTGTAAAGCGTGAAGGGACAGAATTGTGTCCTTGCCCAAAAGTGATTCGATGATTGATATTTGGCACATAGTTCCTGATATGAGCAATGGTTCCACAAATATACAGAAGTTGAATTTATGGGCTTAAATTATAAAAGGCCTATGTCGACTGTATTGAAAAATCATTTCCTCACGCCATGAAAGTATGTTGTGGGCTACTTGGTTTCTTCCAGATTATTGGAAAATAGGATAATGGTTAGGATTTAAATACTTTCCTGAACACAGTGAGGCCAATAGGACTTGTAATGAATTTGGGCCCAAAACTATAAATCCTTGCGCTGATTAAAGAGTTGTTGTATTGCAGATGGTAAACTGGCCCACTCAAGCAGCCAATCAGACAGTTACAGAGTGTAGCAAATCACTTGTGAGGGTCTTGAGGTGCTGGATATGTTTTGCTGCTGAGTGGTGGTATGATCAGTCCAACATCCATGTCTTTAGTCCTTTCCTGAATTGCTGAGGTGATGGTGCAGTTCCGAGATGGGGGGGGTTGTTCCATGCCTTGGTTGCCAGGCGCGAGAAGTACCATCCTCCACTGTTGGCCCAGCAGATCCATGGGGTGTCTGTGAGGGAGAGGGAAGTGTATTGAATGTGTCTGGATGGTTGGTGGAAGGTCAGGCAATTGTTGATGTATGCTGGTCCTTCGTTGTGCAAGGCCTTGTAAGTGTGGGTCTGCATCTTAGCCTGGCATTTCTTCTGAATTGGGATCCAGTGTAGTTCCTTGAGATGGGGTGTGATGTGGGTCCTTCTGGGGATGTCGAGTATGAGTCTTGCCTCTGTGTTTTGTAGTGTCTGGAGTTTCGTGAGTAGGTGTAGGGTGAAAACTACATAGAGTGTGTTTCTATAATCCAGTATGCTAATGATGAGGGCCTTCATGACACTCCTTCTGGCGTTGACTGGGAGCCTCCTGAAGATCTTGTGAAGGATTTGCAAAATATCTATGTGTGTGGCTGTCCTAAATGTTTGTGTGATTTTAGGCTATGTGCAATGGAGTGAAGGCTAGGTAAGTGTAATAATGAAGGATGTCTCGTAGACAGGCCGCTTAGAACAGATTGTAGGTTTATTTGACAGGTAACAAAGTTCATATAAAGATCATCAGTAAGGCCTCAGATCTCCAGTGGAGCCCCACCAGGAGCAGCCTCCCTGCTGCTCAGCCCCATCTCATCCAACTGCCAACTCCTCCAGTCCCTCACACCCAACATTCTAAATGACATCACACACATGGCTGAGCAGCAAGGGACAGAGTAGCAATGAGGAAGATGCACATAACACAACAGGTTATAACACATCTCCCTTCCTTACGAAAACTAAGCATAAAGATACAAATGCATAAAATCAAGATGTAACCAAAATACCATTGCAAACATAAACAGAAAATTCATTATGCAAGTAAACATACAACAGATCAGAAAATACTTGCAAGACAATCCATAACGAACCCCATCCCCCTCCCTAGGGAAATAATTAGATGGTAAACACCACCAACAAACGAACAGCAATGGGGTAAACACACCACCCCATAGGGGAAAAACACCTCCCATAAACTTGGAAATAGGGAAAATAAACTTCCCTATGATACAAATTTCAGAAATAGGGGAACAACGTCACCCTATAGGGGAAAAAACACCTCCCTTAGACACAGAAATAGGGAAAATAAACCTCCCTATGATACAAATTTCAGAAATAGGGGAACAACGTCACCCTATAGGGGAAAAAACACCTCCCTTAGACACGGAAATAGGGAAAATAAACCTCCCTATGATACAAATTTCAGAAATAGGGGAACAACGTCACCCTATAGGGGAAAAAACACCTCCCTTAGACACGGAAATAGGGAAAATAAACCTCCCTATGATACCAAACACAGAAATAGGGGAACCCTATAGGGGAAAAACACCTCCCTTAAACTCAGAAATAGGGGAACTACGTCACCCTATAGGGGAAAACACCTCCCTTAAACTCAGAAATAGGGGAACTACGTCACCCTATAGGGGAAAAACACCTCCCAAAAGACTCCGAAATAGGGAAAATAAACCTCCCTATGATACCAATCACAGAAATAGGGGAACCCTATAGGGGAAAAACACCTCCCTTAAACTCAGAAATAGGGGAACTACGTCACCCTATAGGGGAAAACACCTCCCTTACGACACACCGAACACTGTAATAGGGGAAATACACCTCCCTAAGATACTCCAAAACTCAAAACACTGAAATAGGGAAAAACACCTCCCTATAGGGGAATTCACCTCCCAGAAAAATACCGTAACAGTGATCACAACTCCCTTGAAGATTGTAAGTTAAACATACATTATGCAAAAAAAACATATTACTTTGAAGACAACTACTAAAGCATAAATAAGTATTAACACAGCCATAATAAAAGGAAAAAAAAACAATGAACACAAAAACAAAAAAAGATACAGGGAACACCGGTGAGCGAAGTCTCACCCGAGGCTTAACATGAAAAGAAAACCTTTTCAAGAGCTGCATGCAACTGCCGCTCTCCGATTCGCTGCTGCGCACATAGTTCACCTCTGTCAGTGTCCCCACACAGCGCTAAAAAAAACATCTCTATTGGTGGCTTCTCAACAACTGTGCATGAATATCTTCTCTCCAAGATGAGTAAGGTGACTGCCTCAGATCGCATAAACACTGCATTGTCCCCGAAAATCATGTCATCATGTCAAAACTTTATTTAACTACAAAAAAAACAGCGTGGTTGGCAGCCAAAAGCATCGATGGCAATAACGAAGGCAAACACGGTAGATCGCCTCCAAACACAAGATGGCGGCACGTTTTGTTACGTGCGCCGTGGGGCTCACGGCGCGTGCATGCGCCAAAAACAACCAAGCAGCAAGAACCATCGGAGATCCTCGTGAAGGTAAGAACGCGCGCCAAGCAAAACACGCGCTGCATTTTCAAACCAAGACAGTGCGGTTAAACTGCCCAAAATGAGAGACTGCCAGGGACAATTAAAAATAACTTTAAAGTCTCACCATCCATAATTGCACCAATACGCCAAACTTCGGAAATGGCTGGAAGTGTCACCGGCAGAGAAATCGCCAGCATCAAATACACCACACTCACATCCATGCCAAATAACCACCGCTACGTTCCCCATGGTAAAACTTCTCAGGTGCAAGTCATAGAATTCCTGATATCGAGATCAGTACCAGCGTTAGTTTTTTCCAAGCTCCCAACACTCAGATCGCCTCAAGTCCAAAAACCGGGCATATATTTAGATGAGGCAAAAATTCCTTTTGTAGTGCACAAATATCCATTTAGATGTCAAAAGCAATATGCAGGCGCCTCTCAAATAGCGCTCACCACTGGCAGTAGACAGATTAACTGCAGGACAACTTTCCTTGTGAAACATGACATCTGCTGCATCCATGCTGTGTATACTCAATGTAGAAAAACATTTCAAAAGAGTTGACTTTCCAATTTGGATCAATACTTGTGGGTGAAACGAAATGTAGGGACATTGTCCAGAAATTTGTACCATGTTGCTTTGTATAACAACTTCCAGGCACATTATTGGACCACAACTCATATCAGGAACAGCAGGTCTTTTCCATAACAACGGTCACAGAATAAAGTAAATCTCTAGGTACTTGGCAGCAAAGTTGCACAGGCAGGAAACAAAACAGCAGGCAGGAAGCAGGAACTGGCACTTAAATGGTAGGGCGACCGATGGAGTGGTCACTGGTGGGGCTCAGGGGTGCCAGCTTCCTTAAATGTACAGCTAGTTCCAGTTCATAAGTTTCAATTTCTTTACTCACATCCTTAGTTCCAGTACAGTTTTCCTTCAGCAACACACAGGTTCTATAAACCAGTTTCCTCATTTACCAGTTTGTAAGTTCTGTTGAAGTTCCTTTAACTTGAAAGTCCTTTAGGTTTCACAAACCATAATCCATTGAAGTAGCACACGCCTAGGTTCTTCCAAATCGTCGCCAGTGTAATAATGAAGGATGTCTCGTAGACAGGCCGCTTAGAACAGATTGTAGGTTTATTTGACAGGTAACAAAGTTCATATAAAGATCATCAGTAAGGCCTCAGATCTCCAGTGGAGCCCCACCAGGAGCAGCCTCCCTGCTGCTCAGCCCCATCTCATCCAACTGCCAACTCCTCCAGTCCCTCACACCCAACATTCTAAATGACATCACACACATGGCTGAGCAGCAAGGGACAGAGTAGCAATGAGGAAGATGCACATAACACAACAGGTTATAACAGTAAGCCTAGCGGATGTACCAGTTCTACATTCTGACTAAGGGGCCGATTACGATGTCGTTTGGAAAGGCTCCGAATGGGATTCGGTATCTCAGAATCCGATTCTTTCCGAGCCGAATCATACAGCTCTATGGACACGGTTTCCCAGCGAGTGATTACGATTACCTATTCGGACAGCCGTTCCGATTCGGTCTGCCTCACACAAATCGTCTGTCGGAATCAGTCTTTCGGGGCCTGTTGTGGCTCCAACTTCACCCAGAGGCATCCGGTAGGGGTCTGTTGGGGTACCCAGGGGACCCATCTTTCCAACCATGCACAATGTGGCAGGCACCATGGGGCGCCCGCCACAGAGTGCAAGGTTTTCCCCAACCACCTTTTATTTCAATGGGAACCTGTGTTCTCACTCGGAACACAGGCTCCCATTGAAGTCCATGCGAGTCAGAACAAAAGGTGTTTGGAAACATCATAATCGGTTTGTCGGACTCGCACAACCCGATTCATTCGGAAACAATTCTGCAACCGATTCAGTCGGAACAATTTTTGAACAACATCATAATCGGCCCCTATATCTTTTTTTTTTGAGGTACTAAACTTGCAGTGGAGCAAACCAGTTTGCAGGAGTCTTTGAAAAGGAATAAAAATGTTGACACTTAATATCGCATTCAAAACCTCAAGTTTGTCAGTGGATTGAGTCTCTCTTCCGGAGTTTCAATGCTCTTGCATACGGCCAAAAAGAATGCAGGAGCCAATGAAGTACCGTGAGGTCAAATGGTTAGTTTCAATTGTCTTAGTGTAGACTTGAGCTTCCTGACAAAAATATCTCAGTGAGACAATCCCTTTTGTCTTGGAAGCCGAGGCAGCAACTTTTTCATAGAGTCTTGGAACCTTGCTGTGGTCCTGTTGAGGTGACAAATGAAAAAGTCTCATTCTTTCTAGGTGCGTGATATCAACAACTCTGTCACTCTTAGAGCACAAAGACAGCTAGAAAAAGAACTTATGTTACCAGATCACAAATTTAAGCTTAACAGTACAGTCCATCAAGGGCACCCTCAAAGTCCACTCCAATCCATTCCCCTTTGGCCATCTGGTTCTTCCACAGATGGCATTTTCTTGTTTTGTAACTACATGGGATTACAGGAAGCCAACTGATGTGGCCCTGAGAATAATGTCCATTCCTTGGGCTCCATGGAGAGCAAGTCCAGGCCTCAGTTGTATGTTATGTTATGTTAAAAACATTTTAAAAAGCATGCGGCTACTCCGAAGAGAGTCCCGGCACTTGCTGTATGCTTTACAGACCCAGCAGTAGCTTCTTTTATTTTTGTTTTTCCCTAGTCTAGTTGTGCCCTGAGGAGCTGGTCTAGGGAATCTATTCCCACTGGGAATACTAGCCTGAGATTTCTGATTTCTGATTTCTCATAATCTAAATCCAAGAACATGCATATATTCCATCCAGGCCTCAGTTACAGCACTCTCGAGGCTTTATTGTAACATTAAGCTGAAAGCCCCTCTTCTGAAAGTCTTTCATTATAGCAGAACACTTTAATGAATGTACTTAGCTCAACATTCCTACCCAGGAGATGTACTATGAAGATGAGAGGTTCTCCATGGAAACGTGCGCTTAGTGAATCCAAGGACATTTCCCCACTGTTGGGAAAGGTGACAGGTTGATTGAGAACAGAACACTTTCAAATATAAACCTGACACTTTAGCAGTGCTTATCATAAATATGATATGATACATTGGAATGTTGCATATATGTATGAAAAGGAGTATCACGGAAACAATATATCTCACAATTGTTCATGAAAAAGGCACATTTAATTACCCCTTCAAAAATATCAAATAATCATATGGAATATATCTGGCATCATTTACAATATATCACAAGAAAACAGGCGTTTATACAAAGGAAGATACAAACACATATATCGCACAACATCAATTAATTGTCAAACAAACACCAATTAACCCAAAAGCAAGCAATTTTCAACAGTGTCCCCTTCTAAGTATCAGGCGGACCACTTGGAGGTAGTCAAACTACAAAAGAGAGGGGGGAACACAAGCAATGGGGGCAACTATGACCCAAATGTTATTTCGTTGCTTCGTTTCCATTTGTGGTGCGGACTGGCGTTTGGATTTTGAAACCCGTGTAGAGACTGACCTTCTTTTACAGAAAATTGTGTGGAGAAACGGTGGTTTGATCTCTAGGGAAGGACCTGAATAGAAGCGCAAGTAGCGTTCTATAAGAACACTTCCTCGATATCGAGCGAGTAGATTCGGAAGTGCTACATGTAGAAGATACATTTGTTATTTAACCCCTGTCCTGAAGAGGCCTCAAGCTTGCTTTGGCTGAAACGTGGTCACGTCGACAGATATTGGATGGAGGAGTCACCTGAACTCCAGTGATTCACAGACTGCCGTTGGGACACCTGAAATAACATTTGGGTCATAGTTGCCCCCATTGCTTGTGTTCCCCCCTCTCTTTTGTAGTTTGACTACCTCCAAGTGGTCCGCCTGATACTTAGAAGGGGACACTGTTGAAAATTGCTTGCTTTTGGGTTAATTGGTGTTTGTTTGACAATTAATTGATGTTGTGCGATATATGTGTTTGTATCTTCCTTTGTATAAACGCCTGTTTTCTTGTGATATATTGTAAATGATGCCAGATATATTCCATATGATTATTTGATATTTTTGAAGGGGTAATTAAATGTGCCTTTTTCATGAACAATTGTGAGATATATTGTTTCCGTGATACTCCTTTTCATACATATATATTGTTTCCCATACCCAAGTATCATAGGGTGATTTGGGTATAGCCCTGTTGTTTCTGATAAATACATTGGAATGTTGCAGCAAGCTCTTGGTAAAGTCTGGCTGCTGTTACTGTCCACTCCCCTCTACGACATTCCGATATAGGTAGCAGTGGGTGATTTTTGAAAAACACATCTTTGCCTTCCTGCCAGGAGGACAAATCCATTGCTTTTTCCCAGTAAATGTATTCCACAATTTCAGGAATTCAAGTGGAGAAGACAATCAGGTTTTCATACTAACATCCTTGTAATATATTTTTGAAAATCTATCTTCTCAACTTAATTAGAATTGTGATGACCACGATGATTTGTGGATGCAATCCTATCCTTCATGCCATAGTGACTGTGTGAAAACCAGGGTCCAGAAGTATGAACAAGCAAACTGCTTGTCATTTATCAGTGTGAATTTTGCACTAAAATGCTGCATCATCTCTTTATTCTCATTGGACAATTTCCATTTTTTTTTTAAATCTAAAATATTACATCTTTGATTGAATATGGCATCTCAGCCATTTTACCCAGGCCACTCTGCAAAACTGCCTCAGAGAAATATGAAATTAATTTCTGGGGATTTACCAGATTATTGCAGCATTCAAATTGTAACAGTTGTCCCTGCTGGGTTTATCCGAGCAAAGTGATTAGTGAACACAGGAACAAACCTAGATATCATTTATGTACCTATCATCACATTTCTAGATGTCTTTCAAGAGCATTTATTCTAAAAACAAGTTAATTATGTTTTTGATAGTGGTAAGAAACCAAAATGTGTGCTTGTCAGGGGACAACTCAAGAACCACATTATTTTATAATTTTACCCTAAATAAAATGTCTTACAAAAGTGAAAGGAAAATGTAGCATTCGCTAGATAAATCATCATTCTCCCCAATTATTGTAATAGTTTGTTATGCAGTGAAAGAGTTTCCTGCTCAGGCTAGAAACCTATCTTCTGGACTTTTTTAAGATATGAGTGTATTGAACACTGAATTTCTATAAAGTTGATGTACTCGTTTGTTGCAGAGTGAAAGAATATTTCTGCTCGGCATAACAATTCTGAGTAGTCTGATTCTATGCTACCAGGCACCGTAGGTCTGCTACAACACAACACTCAGTAGGTGGCGTTCATGGAATTGATTGAGTCACCACTTGAAACACTTGTTATGAAAAGAAGGCAGAAGAAAATAAGGCCATTTACAAAAAGACATTAAAAATATCAGTATGCCATTAAGAAAGCCAGGGAGGCAGATTTTGCAGAGACGATTGCCCAATGCTTTGAAAGAAATCTATGCTATTGTATCCTCTTTTTTAAAGCCAAGAGTTGCGGGCTGCCCTTCCCCCCAACACCAAGGAGTGATGCAATGAGCTAACCTTGTTCTTTCTCAGCAAGGTCAGATTAATGTATTAGTCATTGGTTAGGGACTTAAATTCAACTCCTGCAATGAATATCAGGCGATGTGGCAAAAAAATGGCCCTAAATAAGTGGCTTTCCCCAAGGTATGTTGTAAAAGTATCTTGGAATCAGCAAAGACATCAACTCTTGCTCTCCATTGGATCATGTACCAATAGGTGTTCTTGTGAAAGGCAAAGACACCATAATCTTAGCTCTCACCACTATATACAATCTCTAGCTTGAAACTGGAAAAGTCCCTGATTCCTGGAAGCTTGTGATTATCAGCCCATTGCTGAAAAAGCCTCATCTAGATCCCACTAAAGTGGACAGCTAGAGACCTATATTCCTGCTTCCTGGGGTTCTCAAGATTTTAGAGAAACTGGTCAATGGACATCTCACCACGTTTCTGTAGGATTACAGTCTTCGGCATCATACACAAACTGTTTTTTTTTGCTCTGCTATAGTACTGAAACGACCATGCTAATAGTCACGTAAGATCTCAGGAAAACCCTGTATCAAGGAGGAGTAGCCGCTCTTATTCTACTGGTTTTAAGCACAGCCTTCGACACCATGTCCCACTCGATCCTCTGACTCAGATTGGAGGTGCCTGGGATAACTGGAAACCAGAACCAACACTGGAGGTAGGCTGGAGGCAGTAAAGCTGAGCCACTATTAGATTGAGCAATATCGTTGCTAGTACTGCGCTGAGTCTTCAAACTCAATTTCTTTTATGAGGACACATCTTGAAGGTGAAACAAAAAGTGTCTAATACTTCTCTTTTGCTTGAATTGATAAATATTTTTAATTATTTTCTATATTAGATTTTTAACCTTCCAATTGCCAAAACAATTTTTTAAGGGGGTCAATAAACAAAGAATGACAAATAGTTTGTGATAATTTCACCACACCATTAATTAATTTACAACTAACATACTGTTCTCACATACCAAACAATCTTATCCATTCATACATTCGCATGCATGCTTTGCAATCAGGAAGTTTTTTTAAAATGAGGAAACATATTTAGCAATCTTTCTATTTGGACCACAGAAAAGACATTCTACAACATGAATCTCTGTAAATGTTTTTTTTTACTAAAAAGTTACGTAATTCTTGTGGTCTTTTCACAAGGTCTACACTTTTCGAGACCCCTTGTTAGCTGGGGCTCTCATCAGGACCTGTGGGGTTAAGAAGAAAAGCCTGTTTGAGTAACAATGGAGCCCCTGAACCTCTTTGAGAGCAAAGTGCTCGCTTCTGTATTAACAAAATTACCTTAAGTGAAATGGAGTCAAGCATGTTGGAGAAAGAAGAAGAAACCTGGGTGAAGAAAAAGTGAAAAAGAAGGTGTAGTAGCATACATCAATGTTTCAAACATGGATAAAGACATATTACGGGGTGGTGGCTTACTTTTATAGAGACGTTCTTGGTGTGGAAAGGGGGAAACACTTTGTGTCTGGTATTGTCTGGTTGAAGCAGTCCTCGCTTTGATGCTGGAAAGATAGCGTAACAGCCCTTTGAGTATTTTAATAGAACACGTAGTGGATGTAAACGTCATTGCTTTGTAAAGGTTAAAGTGTTACCTTAATAGACGGCCGATCGGAAGCGCGTCATTCCTGTACGCTGTGTTTTAGTAGAACTGTAACTAATTTGCATTCTTATCAGAGCTGTAACGAATTGAAGCTTAAATTAGCTTTCGTAAAGGAAACCGCGTCGCTTAGTTAAACCGTTCTGCATCGGGACATACCTGAATCTGTCGATCGCTTTCGTCTAGGTGTCCAAACTCGCTGGTACTGACGTGAGTTACGTAGGCGTGCGTGGTTCTTTATTTGTTTGTTTCGTGGTTTGGACATAGAAGAAAGACTTCTTTCAATTGTGTATAATGGAACTTTAACGAATTGGTTTTTGTCGAATTGACAAAAAGTGTTAAAGAGAAATTCGCTTAGTTAAGAATTGATTTACAGCAGAATATTTCCGTCGTGTGAAGAATTCTGAAGAACGAAGCAGTTGTTGGTCTGGTCTAATACAGGTTAATATTTAAAGGTACATATGCTTAATACTGATTGGTTGCTAGCAGACAAATGATGGTGGTGAATATTCTTGTTGAGTCTGGCAAGTGTCCATAATTCAAAAATAGGTTGGCTATCGTACATGTTAAAATAAGGTAATTCATTAAGAAGGGTCCTCGGACTTTAGAGTGGTTGGCAGGAGTGTGTTTCACGTGGTTGGAAAATGAGTTGGATCGTATGGCTCAATCATTTTGTCTCTGGGAGACTAAGATGATTTATTGATGTGGTTCAGATTAATTTGTAAAGTTCAGAGAGTTCGTTAAGTCCATTAGTGGCAGTATTGAATTTCAGGATTAGCATGGCTTCTGTCCTGGATAATTTCTGTTCCAAATCGCCACCTCTTTCATCTCTTTCAACTTTAGCAATGACTGTCCATCTCAGGTCTGTGATATTATGGTTTTTAGTTCTCCAATGATTGACCAATGGAGCTGTTAGTACATTTTTGTTAATCCGGGATTTGTGTTGGGACACTCTGGTTCTAATTTCTTGGCTGGTTTTACCTATATATAATAGATTGCATGGGCAGCGTATTCCATATGCAACGGATTTACTTTTGCGATTCGTGTTTCCAATAAATGGAGTTGTGTTCAAAGAGGTCTCCTTCTTCTGTGGAGTCACAGCAGATGCAGGTGCCGCATCTGTGGTGACCTCGAATTGGTTGTAGTCCTACAAAATCCCGTACAGTAGTTGGTTTATTTTTCGGCATTGCTGCTCGAACAATTTGGTTGGCAATGTTTCGATCTTTTTTGAAGGCAAAAAGTGGATTTTGCTTCAAAGAAGCATCAAGATTTTTTATCAAATGCCAATTTTGTACGATGACTTTTTTCAAAAGGTTTGAATTAGGACAAAATGTGGAGACACAGACAATCCTGTCTAGTGGTTGCCTCTCAGTCTTTTTTAATAGCTCTTCTCTTGGGGTCCACCATGCTCTTTTCATTGATCTTTTTAAGAGTTTCTTGGGATAACCTCTTTTTTTCAAGTTTTCAAACAGTGTGATGGCGTGGGACATATATTCGTCTTTGAATTGACAGTTTCGTCTTATGCGCAAAAATTGTCCATAGGGCAAATTTTGGCGTAGGTTTCTCGGATGGTAGCTTGAGTAATGTAGAGTTTTATTTCGATCTGTTGTCTTTTTGAACAAGGCAGTAGTGAGGCCATTGTCTGATGGATAGATTTCTACATCGAGAAATGCGATCTTGATCTGAGAATGATTCAAAGTGAATTTTATGTCCTCAGTTCGATTATTTATCCAATGATGGAATTTTTTAAGGTTCTCTAGGGACCCAGTCCAAGTCATAAACACATCATCGATGTAACGAGTCCATTTGCCGATGTATTGGGTAAAGGGGTTATCATTGTAGATGAACTCCTCTTCATATTTAGCCATAAAGAGTACCGCTAGTTCTGGTGCAAAGGGACAACCCATAGCTACTCCTTTGACTTGGAAGTAGAAATCGCCATTGAAATTAAAGTAATTCTTTTTCAATGCAAAACTGGCTAGTTTCATGATGAATTCCGTGGGAACTTTGGGATTTTGTCTCGTTTCTAGGTATGATTGAATGACTGAGAGGCCTTCGTCCTGAGGTATCTGTGTGTATAATGAAACCACGTCGAGTGTTACTAAGTGGTGTGACTCTTGAACAAAATCTATGGATGACAATTTATTGATAAAGTCTGTTGTGTCTGCTAAGAAAGATGGTACTTCAACTATGAAGGGTTTCAAAAAATAGTCAACGAATTTTGAGATGGGTTCCATCAAGGAGTCACAGCCGGAAATTATGGGTCTTCCTGGCGGTGACGTTTCGTTTTTATGTATCTTTGGGAGAACGCAGAACAAGGGTGTCCTTGGATTTTTGTTTTGTAGAAAATCGTGTTCTTTTTTTTAAAGGAAACCTTCTTCTAAGCCTTTTGTGAGTATTGGAAATAGAATATTCTGTAGTTCAAGAGTTGGGTCTTTATTGATTTTCCTGTAACATTGAATGTCATTCAACTGTCTGGTCACCTCAGTTATGTAGTCTGATTTATCTAAAATTACTATTGATCCACCTTTGTCGGCCTGTTTGATTATAATAGAGGTATCTTTCTGAAGTTTGGATAGAGCTGCAATTTGAGGCTTCGCTGTGTTGAATTTGACCCATCTTTTGTTGTTCTCCATTTCTGTTATAGCTGAAAGGATGTTTTTTTCAAAAATGACTACTTCTTTTGGGATTTTATTAGCAGGTGGACAAAATGAAGATTTTTTCTTTAGGCCGGTGTTATCTTGGATTTCTGTAAGTGGATTAAGCGAAAAGAAGGTTTTTAATCTGATTTTTCGGCAGAATTCTATTGTCTCAGTTTTCAATCTTACGAAATCCGTATGTTTTGCAGGAACAAATGATAGCCCTTTCTCTAAGATGCTTTGTTCATCTTTGGTTAGAGGTCTTTTGGATAGATTGTAAACTAATGATGTGTCTAGTTTTTATAGTTCTGTCGACGGGTTGTCATCTCCCATGGTTGTGTGTTGAATCGTACTCTTCCTCTTGAGCGTTGTTGGCCTCTCCCTAAAAAAGGAGTTTGTTGTTGTGGTCGTTGGAGATTACCTCGTTGGTTGCTATTTTTATATTTGTCGTCTGTGTCCCCTTCGCTACCACTGGATGAGGAGGATGTCTCCGAGAAGGTAATGAAGTTTTTTGAAGATTTCCCTTGATATGTAGGTAGATATCTGCGGGATTCTGCTTGTGAGTAGAAGTCTGTTTGTAGACAGGGATAGACTTTTGTCAAAGAAAAATTTCTCTTATCTTTTTCAAATTTATTGCTTTTTTGGTTAACGATGTAGTCCTTGAATTCAAGAATCTCTTTTTCGACCTTATCCACTTTAACTAAGCGACGCGGTTTCCTTTACGAAAGCTAATTTACGCTTCAATTCGTTACAGCTCTGATAAGAATGCAAATTGGTTACAGTTCTACTAAAACACAGCGTACAGGAATAACGCGCTTCCGATCGGCCGTCTATTAAGGTAACACTTTAACCTTTACAAAGCAATGACGTTTACATCCACTACGTGTTCTATTAAAATACTCAAAGGGCTGTTACGCTCTCTTTCCAGCATCAAAGCGAGGACTGCTTCAACCAGACAATACCAGACACATAGTGTATCCCCCTTTCCACACCAAGAACGTGACTATAAAAGTAAGCCACCACCCCGTAATATGTCTTTATCCATGTTTGAAACATTGATGTATGCTACTACACCTTCTTTTTCACTTTTTCTTCACCCAGGTTTCTTCTTCTTTCTCCAACACGCTTGGCTCCATTTCACTTAAGGTAATTTTGTTAATACAGAAGCGAGCACTTTGCTCTCAAAGAGGTTCAGGGGCTCCATTGTTACTCAAACAGGCTTTTCTTCTTAACCCCACAGGTCCTGATGAGAGCCCCAGCTAACAAGGGGTCTCGAAACGCGTAGACCTTGTGAAAAGACCACAAGAATTCCGTAACTTTTTTAGTCAAAAAAAACATTTACAGAGATTCATGTTGTAGAATGTCTTTTCTGTGGTCCAAATAGAAAGATTGCTAAATATGTTTCCTCATTTTAAAAAAACTTCCTGATTGAAAAGCACGTATGCGAATGTATGAATGGATAAGATTGCTTGGTATGTGAGAACAGTATGTTAGTTGTGAATTAATGAATGGTGTGGTGAAATTATCACAAACTATTTGTCATTCTTTGTTTATTGACCCCCTTAAAAAATTGTTTTGGCAATTGGAAGGCTAAAAATCTAATAAAGAAAATAATTAAAAATATTGATCAATTCAAGCAAAAGAGAAGTCTTAGACACTTTTTGTTTCACCTTCAAGATGTGTCCTCATAAAAGAAATTGAGTTTGAAGACTTAGCGCAGTACTAGCAACGATATTGCTCAATCATCTGGGATAACTGGAAAAGCATTTGAATCGGTGTCCTCTTTTCTAGAAAATAGATGCTTTCAGGCTACGGAAGGCCCGATGTCAGATGTTCAGCAGCTTAAATGTGGTGTGCCTCACGGTTCTTCCCTGAGTCCCACACTTTTTAATGTATATGTCTGATCGCTTGCTTATATTATTTGGTCCTTTGGCCTTACTATGGTATCCCATGCTGACGACACCCAAATAGTTGTCTCTCTGACACTTAATATAAATCGAGCTGCGGTGACTTGCCTAGAAAAAGTCAATAATTGGATGGCCTCTAGCCTCCTTAAGTTAAATGGTGACATGACAGAAGTCTTGGTGGTGAGGAATGACCCTTCTCTGTGGAGCCAGCTTACAAGGCCTTCATGCTTGGGGCATTGCCTGTCCCCCAACCCGGAGGTCAGGAGCCTGGGCATCTGGCTGAACTCTTATCTTACAATGGGCACCCAGGCAAAAAAAAAGTTGCAGGGACATGCTTTGGCCTATTAAGACGCTGAAATGGCTTCCTGTCTAAACAAGAAGGACTGTGGTACAAGGACGTATAATTTCGTAACTTGATTATGGCAATGCGCTCTACTTGGGCAGTCCGGCCTATGTGGTAACATCTTTACAGATCATTCAATATGCTGCAGTTCATGTTCTGTCGAATACTCCCAAATCTCACTCTGTATTGCAACAGTGGCAAGTCTTCATTGGCTCCCAGTAAAGAAATGGATTGAGTTCAAGACCCTATGCATTTCACACAAGAGCAAAGACACTCGGGCCCACATATCTTAAACCAGTTAACTGTCTCACACAACAGGTCATGATCGTTCCTTTCTGGTGATCCCAAAGATCATAAGAACCTGAGGTGGAGGACGATCCTCTACATACTTGGCATCTGAACTGTGGAATTATCTCCCCATACATTTGAGAGGAAACCACAATCTCTAAGCTTTAGAAAGCAATGGTGCTAAGCACTAAGACATGTGGGTGTATAACTGTGCAGAAAATCGAAGATAACTATATATGAACAGGGTCTTTTATCGTTACCATATTGAACTGCAGATTATGTGCTGAAAAACACCATTGCATATTTATGTGTACTCTCAGCTTAGTATTCTGGAGTTATTTGGCCGAATCAAAAAACAATTTTAGTTGGCAATGTTACAAGTCCGTGGTGGAAACACAGAGCTGCGCTTGGTTGAAATACATTTTATCATCATATTATGAAAGCGGATTTGTTGAGGTGGTACTAAGTGGCAAAAAAAGGTGAATACATATAAGCTGATAAATTGCAGCTGAGGTAAAATATTAAACTACAGCATCAAAACCCGAATGTCACAACGTTACAAATACGTATCACGACAAGAACACAACAGAAATATAATAGCAATACATAAATGCAACAATAAAGGTACATCGCAAAAATATATACACAACAAAACGCAACTGCAAAAAAAACAGCACAGCTATATACTGTCACAAGATAACATAATAATACATCAAACAATGAACAAAACGTCGCAACAAAATCATAACCACACAAAATGGAGTTGTCTTGAGTTTTTTGTCTTGTTGAGATTGTCATGTATGTAGGTGTTGACGTTTTGTTGTCGGTCTTTAGTTGTTTGTGGTATTATCGTTTTGGTATTTAATTGTGATTTGTTTGTGTTTTGTAGTGCTGTGTGGATATTTTGATATATTGCTGTTTTGCTCGTTTATATTCAAATTTGTTTATATTCAAAGCTGTTTTAATGTGTTTTGTTTTTAATTTGGTGTGTGCTATTATAGTAGAATGTGTTTGTGTATTCTGTTTATTGTGCTGATGTTATTGTGTTGTTCTGTTAAATTCTTTTTGCCTTTGTATTGTGGGATATTTTGTTTCTGGTGTAATGGGTATGTGTTGCATTGTTATATTTTTTAGGCATGTTGAGTTATTGCACTGCAGCGTGAGTGTCATGTTATTGTGTTATTATGTTGTTGTGCTGCATTTTACTTTGGATTGTTGAATCTTTTCTCTCTGGTTAAGTTTTGTGGTGTTGCTCAGGTATGTTATTATTGCGTTAGGTAGCTCTTTTACAGGCTTAACAAATGCTGTTAGTCGTGTCAGCTGAAAGCAACACATTCCAGTTTGAGTAATAAACAACCAAGGCAAAAGGTGGTAACATACTGCAGCTAGTGTTCTACCACTTTACATGACACTGATCGATCGTTTTGTTCCAGTGCTCGCTCTGCCCCATGCTCTCTTTATGTGACCCTTCGCTTTATCTCAGAAGAGAACCTCCAACCCTTCAAGGGCTATGTGCTGAGTGACTTGATTCCTTTTCCCATTTCTGTAAAGTGTTGCTTGAAAAACGTCCATCTATCTTTTCACACTCCTTTAGCAAGTAATACACAATGACTAGTTTTAATTAACATTATTCGACCGGCCTGTAGATGCATCTCGTGAGAAGGCTAAAAAGAACTATAGTGTAAAACCATTGCTCAAATTATATCTTCTTATATTATGCACTTTGCTGTTCATAAAATAAAAGCAGCACTTGGACTTTTCATTAAGCATTTGCAAGTTCACAATAATAGTTTTGATGATTTTGAAGAGCTCAATGCGGGGTAATCTAAGTGTAACAGCAGTGTCAATGTTTGAAAAAACAATGTAAAAATGCGTGTCAAATATTATGGTCCTACATGTATACACCACAAGCTGGAGTTGTCTCTGATCACTGCAATAATACACGTCATTTGATTTCTGTTGTCTAGTACGTGGGGGCATATTATCAAGGACGGCGTTGAAATTATCGCCGGTTTAGCGGTGGAAAACTGCCGTTAAAGCGGCGATACTGGGCCTGATAATATGCCCTTGAGAATTCCCATAGAAGCCCATGTTCTGGTGTCAACCTGGGCTTCTATTGGAATTCTCTGCGGCATATTATCAAGCCCATTATCGACGCTTTAGCGGCAGTTTTCTGCCGCTAAACCGGCGATAATTTTAACGCCTTGGGGCATATTATCAAGACAGGCGATAAAATTATCACCGCTTTAGCGGCAGAAAACTGCCGCTAAAACGGCGATAATGGGCATGATAATATGCTCTATGGAATTCCAATTGAAGCCCATGTTAGACGTCCTTCACATTTAACGTGGGCTTCAATTGGAATTCCACAGAGCATATTATCAAGCCCACAATTTTAACGCCGTTTGTTGATAATATGCCCTTTAGTGTCTAGTTTTCACACATTTATCATGTGCCACACACCTGTATTTGAAATCAACAATTCAATGAGCACCAGATCATACACACGCTTCTATTTTGCATTGAAACCCTTCATTTGTATTTCTAGTCGAATATCTTGAAAAGGTTAAAAATGGCACCACTGTTAATATTCTAGTATCACCAAGTGATAATGTATTCTAGTTTGGCCGTGCACATTAACAGCATTTGAAAAATGGTAATTCTATGCATTGCATTTTATCTTTGCTAGACAATTTTAGGCCCCATTTCATTCATCTTTGGGATTGATCAAAAACATATTTCCCTTTTAGATGTTGGCAGAACAATTGCATTTCATTTTGCGAGAGCAGAGCAGTTTGCATATGGCAATTATGTTCTCGTCAGGGCTTCAAAGGTTTGAGCATCAAGAGATTATTACCATGTTAAATGTTTTATTTGCAAACAAGTGGAACTGGGCCACTGAATGAACACAAAATTCCCCAAGTCATTTCCTTTTTGTGTATGGCTGAATTGTTTGTTACTCGCTGAAGCAAGGCGTGCCTGCTCTTCTAGATTTCGAATATATCGCCCTACAAAGTTTTAATCGTTGTTACGAAGTAACTTACTCGCTCTTAAACGTTTGTCATGGCAAATTGTTTCTTTTGATTTTCTAAAACAGTCTGTCAAGTCAAATGGAAGCCTTCTGTCTGTCAGCTTGGCTATAGCGTGGAAAAATTATTTGATTTTCAACATATGTGTTATCCGTTCACCTTTATGACAGTCTATCTTTACAAAAGTTTGTAGAAAGACCTGGAATTAGGGATGTGTCTATTTTTTTTTCAAGCAAGTACCATTTTGCGTAAAACTTGATTTTTGGGCCCGCAAATCATGAGTAATTTCAGGGTTTTTTTACATACTTTGATCATGTTGTCCCAAGGCAGTTTTAAATTCAGCAGAAAATTGCTGGTGCAAACTATGAAGCTGGCTATGTGCCTCGTGCTTTGCACTATCAATGTTCTATACGTGACCTTAGAAAAGGGATCAACAATACTTTGGAGCTGAAATCTCCTTGAAATTTCGTTTTAGTATGATTTTTATGCAAGCGAAAACACATGTATAATACACATAAAACCTCTAATTCTGCGAAGAAGTATTACACAAATTCATCTAATTCTCTCTGACATGTCAAATGTCAGGATAAAGTAATTGGCTTTGTAAATACCATTCTTTTAAGTCCTTGAATGGAATGTACTCCTTTCCTGGCACAATTTATAACTGAACACAATTTTGCAATGTTAGCCTCTGGAGATAATTTCCACAATGGGGAAAAATAAAATGGGCAGTTTTTCCTCACCAGGGCATGTGAATCATCTCTTATAAGGCCCCTGCACATGGCCCCCACCCCTGGGACATCTAGAGCAGACCCTGGGGGTACCTAATATGTATAAATAAGATAGATAATCACTTTTAAAGAACCCATACCACCAAAGTCGAGTTTGCATACAATTTACATTTAAAGACAGTCTGCAAAGCCAGGCTGCCTTTAAAATAACAGCAGGCACTCAGCATTGCTCACCTGCAAGTGCAAGATATCTGCTGGGCCTCTAAACTTCCATGACCTATTAGTCATTAAGGACTTATAGATAGTTTGAACCCTCTAGCCCGATTATATACTAGGGACTTATAGGGTCTGTGAGCATTTACTCTTAAAGACAGATTGCAAGGCAGGACTCCCTTTGAAAGGACAGCAGGCACACAGCAGTACACACATGCAAGTGCAGGACATCTTCTGGGCCTCTCAAACTCCATGCCATATTATATCCTAGGGACTTATAGGTAGGGTGCACCCTCTGGTGCTATTATCTACTAGGGATTTGTAGGGTCTGTCATTGCTAATTGTTAGTGTACCCTTTTACATGTACCTTTTTAAACATAGCACTGGCCCTGGACGTGGTAAGCAGAGCCCAGGGTACAGTCAGAGGCAGTTACCACCATTATCATTCTGCAAAATAATATGGTGAACATGGCACCAGGATGACTTTCTAACATGCCCCCCCAAATGAAAGATGATGGGTAACTAACCTACACGCTGATAGACTTTATCACCTAAGTGGAAAAGCCTGAATGTCCATCCGCATTAGCATGGGCATGCCAAGGTCTGTGTTCCACTGAATAGTCTGTCCCATGTAGGGAAATGGATCATCTCAAAAGCTTGGGATTCTCCCCTCACACCTGCATGAGCCACCCGAGAGGTCTGTGGTAAGTTTGAACATGAAAGTGAGTATCAAACAGGTATGGTCACAGCTTTTTCAGGAACAAACCACAGCAAAGACTTCCCTCTCAATGGTATTCCATTTCTGGTCTCCAGGGAGAAGTCGCCTGCAAATAAAAGTAACTCGCTGATCAAGGCCCGCCTCATTTACTTGAGCCAACACTGCCCCAATCCCTTGTTCTGATGTATCTGTCTGAACCATAAATTCCTTTGTGTAGTCAGGGTCCAGTAACACTGGTGCTGAACACATAGCCTCTTTTCAGAGAGTCAACAGCCTTCTGAGACTCTGAGGTCCACATAACTTTCTTTGGCCTCTTCTTAGAAGTGAGTTCTATCAGGGGAGCCACAATGGTCCCACAGTTCTGAACAAATCCTCCGGAGTACCCAGTCAGCCCAAGGAATGCCCTGAATCTTAAAATCTGTATTTATAATTTGTAAAAACCATCAATCTGTAATTATTATTTTTTATTTTGGTTTCCAAGCACCCTAAGGCCTAGGGATAAGGTCACGTAACAAATAATAATTAACATAATATAACATGTGTTTTCTTGTCTGGCTGTTTCACTGGAACTTTAATATAAGATACATTAACAATGAATTCAAGAGGTACATGTTATTAGGTTGGAGCTGTCGTGTTTCCTGAAGTTATTGTTTTAAAGCATCCGATAACAAAATGATTATTGAGAGCATTTATTTAAAGATGAAAACACTTTAAAGTATATATAATTAAAAAGAGGAATAAGCTACACCTCACATGAGTATTGGAGGAGATAGAGAGCAGGACCTTAGTAGAGACTATTATTCGGCACAAAGAGAAGTCTTCAATGCAGGCAGGGAGTTCGTT
This sequence comes from Triturus cristatus, assembly GCF_964204655.1. NCBI lineage: Eukaryota > Metazoa > Chordata > Amphibia > Caudata > Salamandridae > Triturus > Triturus cristatus. The sequence continues at coordinate 609,502,405 of NC_140586.1, forward strand.
GTCAAAATAGGTCAAAGTGAATGCAGAGTATTAGTATCTTCTAGTCTTTCCAAGTGGCTAGAAGACAGTGGGAAGCTCGTCTTAGGGGGACTGGACCCTGTCAGTATGGGCAAAGTAGGAGACAACTTTTCTTCAAAACACCTTGTAAGAAAATGTATTGCTGTTTTTGTATTCTGCTGCCCAGTGCCCAGAGTATGTGCTCTGATCTCTAAAACATGTAGACTTTGGCTAGTCCCTGAAAAGCACATTTAACTTTTCTATAATGTCATGAGTTTTGGTGCAGAAATACACCCATGGCATGAAAAATCAGATTTTACCTGTGGGCTGCAGCAATTATTTGCACCATCCACTATTGTGACAAAGGAAAACAAGGCTTCAGGTCTATCACTGTAACAAAACAGCTGTAGTGTAAACCCTGCAGTGCAACCTGTCAAAATACCCCTTTATGGCAGGTATAACCCCCCATTTTAAATATTATTAAGTCACCCATATGTAGACCTCACAGCCCACAGCATAGGGTGCATGGTTATTGAAAATAGGACATGTAGAAAAATATGTTAACAATACTTTACAGTGACAAGGCCCTAAAAGCTATTTTCACGGTGTCAACCCTAGCTCTCCTATGTAGAAAATCAGAGTACAGATAAGAATACTGTATTTCTGGAATGGAAGTAGCTAGAAAAATCATTAAACCACTATTCTTTATAAACAAATCCAATTTAAAGGTAAAGTCAGATTTTCAATAACGATAACTGAAACATAACAGTTATCCTTGTCCTGTCTGAAATGTCAAAATACTAATTAGCTAATTTACATTAGTGTCTGCCAACTCCAGTCTGTGTTCCACTCGGGGGGATGTGTGAAATTGCTCTCAGCAAAACACAGTAGGCTGACCCGATTGGTCAGCGATAACTCCTCTAGGCTCCTAGAATATTTAAAGTGGGGGCTGTGCCCCTCCTGTGGACCCGAAGTGTAAAATTCTGCATGTCAGGTCTATGTGAAGCACATGCCAATGTTTTGTGTACTTCAAAGCGAATAAACAGAATGCCAGCACAATTCTTGTGTATCCCCTGTCTGGTTGCTGAAGGATTTTGCTTTTGCCCTACCAGACTTCTGTCTGTGGGCTTGCGGGTGGTTCAGGGCCTACTTCAAACAGAAATTGAGGGGCAGATTTACAAGCCCCTTGCGCCTCTTTTACGCCGCCGTTGCGTCTCTTTTGTGACGCAGCGGCGGCGCGAAGCCAGCACCATGGTGCGGGGTACTTACAACGTGACGCATCTGGGAGATGTGTCACGTTGTAAAGCCCTGCGCCATATGTAGGCGTTCCGGCACAGGGGGGGGGGCGTTCCTCAAACTCTGCAGGATATGTGGAACCATACTAAGTCGACTGAACCTGCTGTGTTTGACATCTGTGAGCTGTTAGAAGTACCTGTGGAGGTTTGATCCCCCCCCCCCCTTCCACACAACATCTCGGAATAGAACGATCTCCAAGGATCATAAGACTGATCCTCTGGGTTGCTCCAGAATATAAAAAAAGCTGAAGAGGAAATTCCTGTGAAGAATCCCAGCTGACCAGTTACAATTGAACTGAACTAGACTTTGCTGTTGTCCTCTGCCTGACACTTTCAAAGTCTCCAAGTGCTTCCTATGAGGTACATGGGGCCTTACAAATGTCATCCTGTGGTTGTTTGGGTACAAAGGGAATAGTGTGAATTTTCAAATCTTTTTGCTCTAGAGCTTCAAGGGAACAGACCACAAAAAGCATCCAACTGTCAGTTCTACATCATCAGACTGCATTTCAGGTTTGCCAAGCCTGGGAGGAGTTCCAGGGCCTCCTTACGGTTGACTTTAAATCACTGCTAGTTCCAGGTCTACCCAACCATTGATTGCAATTACTGCTTTGCTATTTTCTCTAAAATCTTTTACAGAATTCATCCCTATTGTTACTCCTATTGGATTTTTGTCGTTTTGCTATCATTTTAATAAATACATTGTACTCTGCTTTTTATAAATTGGAGTGGTATTAGTATTGTGTTTTGTTTTTTGATTTTTAAACTATTTTGATACTTTAAATGCTCTACACATGTTCTGGTTTTTTTTCTTGCTTTCCAAATGGGTTTTACGCAATACGACTAACATTGAAACGCATTACAATGTAGATCAGCCTGTCATTGAAACGAGGTAATATGTTAATCGACCTACCTGCTTCCACTGAGGAAGCCTTTAGTGCCCCATTAACAATATGGCAGTTCTTCCTAGATGTATTTAAACCTTCACAGTGCCTGCCTTTTTAAATCACTATCTACTGTAAAGTATTTTGTTTGCGTGACTACTTTCAGTATGTAGTAATCTTACTTTTTATCTAAAAAACAAAAACTAAAAAAAGCAAACAACATGTGCGGCACTGATTATTGTGCAAAGTCAATTTTAGGATATTTAATGCAAAATTGCATATGAATGAATTTCCATAGACAACCCTTTTACAAGTGGTATGTGCCATAACATTGTAAACAAAATATTTGCACATAATAACCGCGGGTGTCAATATGATAGAAAATAAACATTCACGAATTTAGGCAGATTGAATATTTTTGGGAAGGTGTACTTCGCTATGTTCGTGTGCAAATATTTGATTTTATGTTATTTATTTTCCACATTTTCTTCTCTATTGATCCATATTTATTGTTTCGTCTGTGAACTATGTGGCAACACCCTATCATTTTTATTTAACTGATAAGTGTAGAAAAGGGTTTTAGGGTTGTGGGTCCATATCTCTGGATGCAATAAAACAAATTTATGTCACTGAACACATTGGTATATTGGAAGGTGTGCAATACTATAGCTATGTTACGTTTCTTAGGACATCCTATTCTTTTTTTGCCTGATCATGCTTGACATTGTGGAGAGAAACTCTCAAAATAGTATCCGTTTCTGTATTTAGCAGTCTAAAAAAATATACAGAAAATTAAATAAATCGCTTTCCATTTTCACTTATTTGTGAAAATCAGTAACAATGGAAAACCGGAAACTCTAGTTATGAATAGTTTTTAGCTAATATTGATCTCCACTGAGTAAATCTATAAAATGGGAAGATCATCTTAAAAAGCAAAGGAGGTGGACATTTGCCATACCAAAATGCAACTCGTGGGCATGGGGAGAAAAGTTTGAAAACATTCTTGGAATAATGGCTCCCAATCAGAATTGAGTTCATTTTCCGCATATTCTGCATGCTGACCTCCTGGAAAACTGACTTCGGCAAATTTTAGTTAGAAGATCTATCTATCTATCTATCTATCTATCTATCTATCTATCTATCTATCTATCTATCTATCTATCTATCTATCTATCTATCTATCTATCTATCTATCTATCTATCTATCTATCTATCTATCTATCTATCTATCTATCTATCTATCTATCTATCTATCTATCTATCTATCTATCTATCCATCCATCCATCCATCCATCCATCCATCCATCCATCCATCCATTCATCCATCCATCCATCTATCTACACACACATATATTACCTACTGGCGGTCGCCAGTAGGTAGTTATAGTTAGGACCACGTTTCCATGGGAAATCCGCAACATTCTATTTTGAATAACTTTGGCGCCGGTCGATGAATCCTCGCGAATTTTTCAAAATAGGTGGGGCGCTACGCTCCGCTCCTACCCTGAAAGTCTCGGGGGGATTCGTCAAGCGGGGGCTGAGATAAAAGGGGGGTCCCAAAACGCGTTTTTCCCATGCATTTTTCCATAGGACCTTTAGACAGGGCTACAGCCCGAATGGCTGAACAGAATTACTAGAAATTTGGCAGAGAGGTAGTCCTCAGGTCAAGGAAGTGCCTTTTGTAGGTTTGGTGTAAATCTGTTCAGTAGATTCTGAGAAAATAGCCTTTAAATCAATATATAAATCTGAGCCAGCTTACGGTGCGCTTACGGTACGCTTACCGTACGCGTACGGTGGCATGCGCGAGCGCGATTCTGATTGGCTCTTAGATCTTAGTAAACATTCGAATCGGCCGAAACCAGGAAGCGGCGGCCGCCATTTTCTCTCTCGCACTGAGAGTTAGGTTTTAAAATAAAGCCCAAAAACATGTAAAGGGGCTGTTTAGACAGCTCCCACACACATAGCCATGTTGAGGGAGTCCCCAAAGATCCCCCAAGGGCAAAAATGTAATTTTTATTTTTTCGCTAATTTCGCCGATTACGCTTACCGTACGCGTACGGTAAAAAATTATATAAAAAAAAAAACTATCCACACTCTCCCCACCCCGTGTGCAAATGGTGCCCGAAGGGCACCATTTGTGCATGGCTTATAAAAATTACGAAAAATTAAAATATTACCTTTCAAAACGAAGTGCATCATATGTCCTCCATGTGCGCACGGTGCGCGAAGCGCATCGTGCGTACATGGCCCATCTAGCGTAACGTGGGCACGCGGTGCGCACGGAACGAACAGCGTTAAGTGGGCGCGCATGCCACGAATGGCGTAAATTAACTTAGCATTTAAAAAACCGTACAAATTCACTGAAAAAACCATAGGTTTCACACACGTTATAGTTAGGAATTAGCCTTTAAAAAACCTTGCAAATTCACTGAAAAAACCATAGGTTTCACACATGTTATAGTTAGCGGAAATTTTACTGATAAAAAACCAGTGAAATTCCCCCGTTATAGTTAGTGCAGGCAACTATAACTCACGCGACCGCAATCTTCTGCTGATGACATATGTGTCTTTATGAAAAAAAAATATTTGTAATATATGTATAGCTAAAAATGTATGGAAGAAGACATGGGCAAATAAGTGTCTAAATACAGTATTAGCATCAGCAGAGGATTGCGGTCGCGTGAGTTATAGTTGCCTGCACTAACTATAACGGGGGAATTTCACTGGTTTTTTATCAGTAAAATTTCCGCTAACTATAACATGTGTGAAACCTATGGTTTTTTAAGTGAATACGTATATACATATACATATCTATGAATTGTGCCTTTGTCTCGTAAGTGAGCGATAATGGTTGGGCATGGGAATGACATTCAGTAAGGGAATGTCTAGTATGATTTCAAAACCTATTAACCTTATCCATTGAAGTAACTCACCTCGGTCTTGCTTTCATTTCAACAGTGGTGCTGTAACAATTTTCACACTGGGGGCACTGCCTTCAATGTTCACTGAATTAATAGGAATCGTGGAAGATTCAAGTGTGACACAAAGAACAATTGTAGTAATTGAGTCACATCCATTTGGCAAGAGAGTGGTAAGGGTTTATTGTATGCAGCTGTGGGTTCATTTTAGAGATCACTGTTAAAAATATATTACTATATATCACTAAAGCATGGTGTGGGAGTGCAATGTAATTGAAAGACAGCACATTGAACATTGAAATGGCCAATAATTTCACAAAATCATGCAGTTTTACGGGAAAAACAATATCGCGCAAAAACGATAATGTGTGCAATCGTGTTTCAGCTAATATTTGTCAACAAGTGAACGGTCTTGACTTGTTTTAATCTTTGTTTCGATCACACTTCAGAAATGCTAAATAACCTCTGTTTGTACTTTATTAACTGCTGATACATTTTAAAATATTTATACCGTTCATTTATATGTATTTACTTTTTGTTGTGTGTTAGAAAAAAAGACACCCATCAACCTTTCCTTTCACTCCAGGAAAACTGTCACACGGTTCATTTGACAACATCGTCTCCCTTTGCAGTCAGGGAAAGAAATGTAAGCACCAATTTTAATGTGAAAGCAATAAGCAACAATTTGTTAGAAGGCAGTCTGACCTCTTTTTCTGGACACACAACAAATGTAACAAGATAAAAGCACATTTTACGGGAACCTTTATTGCCCAATCACCCTCAGAACTCAGGCAAAGTAATTTTAGGGGTTCTGCAGTAGCCCCCGCCGCACCATTACTTTCAACATCTATGGATAGCAATAGAACCACAATTAAATATTTTCAACATAATGTGCCCTATTTTTACATCCATTTCAACAATATTACATTAAAGGGCCCACGAAGCGAACATCCTATCAATGATGTCTTGCTGAGTTTTAAACTATATTGTGGTGTCATGCATTTTAAGAAAAATATATTATCTGTATAACAGCAGGGTTCCACTCGGGTTCCTGCAGCATGTGCATTTTGCATTGAGAGAGCCACCCATTTTCCCAGGCCTCTAATGGCTTTAATATATTTTTGGGAAGTAATTGAACGGTATCAATCTGACGTTGGGTGGAATTGTGAGTATCCTGGAGCCCACCATGCTTCTCTCCAATCGTCATAATCGAGATCACCCAGATCCCCCTCCCAATCAAACCAAAATGTATGACGCGGGTCTAGGGAGTTAAGAAGGAGAGAGCTATAGAGATGTGAGATGCCGTTTCGTCTCAATGGACTACACGTTAATTTGGCTTCAAGCGGGTTAAAATCTGGCACTTCCTGTAAAGCTTCCATGTATGTCTCCAGGGCGTGTTGGACCTGAAGATATTGAAAAAGCTGGGACTAAAGGGACAGGGGCTGCAATAAATAAAATACAATGGACATTCTGAAAATAGCACTGTTTTTATGCAATTAGTGGTTTGCAAAAATGGTGGTGGCAAACCCTTCATACATTGCATTGCAATTTGGAGGAAGGATGGGACTTTCACACCTATTCATTCGTAGATTTGAATTCAGAACAGCATGTTTGACTCACAGTGTTTCTTTAATACATTGGAATTTGTAGTGGCAAAGCCTAAACTTTTGTGATTCACAGGCTTTCAGACTGCAGGAAGGAGCCATACATCAGGGCCTTAGTGATAATGCCAGGAATGCTTAATTAGTTACAGGAAATGTATTTATTATTACACCTTTATTTTAACTTATTGAGCAAAATATCAATACTTGGAGACCATTATAAACAACTTGTATCTGAGACACTGCCCCTAATCCTAATGTATGTATTTCTAGTGTTTAGATGGTAGGGGAAGCAAAGGTAAATGTAGCTGATGAAGTAGCTCCAGTACACAGCTCTAGAAGCTCTATAGGGGATATTCTCAATGAAGTGGCGGTGAGAGGCGTTAGCCTCCTTGGTTTAACGCCTCTCATCGCCACTTCGAAAACACGAGGCTACACCATATTCTCAAGAATGTGGTGCAGCCTGGCGTTTCCCCCTGCGATGGCGCTAAGTTTCACGACTTAGAGCCAACGTAGGCACCCTTGCACCAGAGTGCAAGGGTGTCTGTGTGCAGGAGAGGGTTGTTCTTGTACAGGAAGGTGCCCCTTCCTTCACATGAACATTCCTGAAATACCAGCACACATGGAAAAAGCAAAAACGAGGAAAAATAAAGCATTCATCCTCGTTTCTCCTACTTAAGACCAGGATTTTCCTGGTCTTAAGTTCGTCGCTGCCATCAATTAACGCCGCCCTTGAGAATAGGTGGCAGCGTCATGTACAATATGTGTTGCGGTGGAACGCCCACTGCAAAACCCACTGCATGCCCCTTTCGCACTAAGTTTAGCGTGAAAGGGGCCTTACTCACAAGGTAGGTTTAAGCCACTTAACGTAGCTTAAAGCCTCATTAAGTGGCTTTAACGCTGCCTTGTGAATAAGGCGCTGACCCTATTGCCACGGGAACGTCAGAAAATGTGATGTTCCCGTGGCGATAGGGGCTTGAGAATATGCCCCTATGTCTTTTTTTAATCTCTTCTGAGTTAAACCATTATAACCATCTGTGCCATGTTGCAGGTCAATGAAATGTGTCTTTATCCATCATTGGAACATAAAGGAAGAGAATTTCAGTTCATTTTCTAAAGTAACAACGTTGGCATACACAGTTCACAGTGGTCTAACACAACTCAGTGCTTTAAATAGGTATCTTCCCATTTGCTAAAAATTCTGCCCTTGACCCTAATTCTAATGTTTCCAGAATAAATCTGGAATATGCTGGCTTGCTTTGTATTCCACTTAAGGTATTTAGCCAAGACTGCACCACCAACAGAAATACACTTTAAGAGCAATTTCAGGTAAATCTCAAAGAGTGAATCTTAGGATAGGTCTAGTGAGGGACATTGGAAGGTCCCATGTTGGAGTTTGTAATCTTTCCACAGGATTTGTACAACTCTTAAAGGAAAACACTATGAGATTCCCAAGATCATTGAAGCCTTGACAGATACATCCTAATCAATTTATTGCTTAGAAAACTGATGGACCAATCAAGGCTCGTATTCTCAGTTTAGCCCCTTGCTTCTTACATTGATGATGATTATCATAGGTTCATCTTGAGTAGGTTATATGAGAGACCTATGTTGAAAATAGAACAGGCAGACATGTATTCTGTTAATCTTTTAACTTCAAAATCCAGAGCCCCAATATCCATCATATCATGAATGAGAGCTGAAGGCTCTGCAAAGCACTGGACTCAAGTAGGAACATCCACTGCTGAGTAAATACCTAAATATGCAAGAGAAGACATCATTCCACAAAGGCAAAGAATTGCACAACCACATTCAGCATCATACTTTCTCTTTGGATAGGAACAAGGTATAATCTCTTGGATGGGGAACAGAAAAAAAGAAGGTGGTGTGGCCATGGGGATACTAGCCGTCTACTCTCATGTATCCTTCACCAGGAACCTAGATGAAAGGGAAGGGAAATCAGGCAAAAATTCTCTGTTCATTATTTCATTATAGTTCACGGATGGGCACATTCTTCCCCCCTTTCCCTTGTAAACGCTAACAGCTTAACCTTTAGAGACCTTCACAGTATTGTTTTCCAATATTGCAGCAAGTGCTTTTGCTAACATAATACCCGAAGAGTTTAATGTTTTAAAATTGCCTCCCTGATGACTGTTAGAATTTACCAATGTGTGATTGTAGGTGCCTCGGGACTCTGTAGTCCCAAGGTCTGAGTTGAAGTTAGCTTTTTAGGTTGCTATAGCTGTAGTATATAGTCTAGCAGGAAAAAAAATATTTGTAGAAGATCAAGCTTGTGAATCTAAACTGCCAGAGGACAGTATACAAGAAAATAATATTTTATGAATAATAATGAGAAAACATCATTGACCCAGTATCAAATTCCCTGTTCCGAAGAGGAAATAGGTGGGCATAAGAGGAAAGGTTATTGTGCAACCAACCTTAAAAGGCATGTGTCAGGAAAGGATTTGAGTTTTTAACGTAAGGGAGGATGGCCAAACCCATTTTATATATCAATCCTTTTAGGTAAAGCAATGATTACGAAAGAATCTCTGCTCACCCCCTGCTCGCTATGGCACAAGCAGCAGGCTACCCCCAGAGAAGTGTATGCTAAGCTGAAGCAGTATGAACAATTTGAAAGTGAAGAGCAGCACCACAATAACATTCCTAAACTGATATAGGGAAAAATGTAATGTGCAAAAAGGCACATTCAAATAGGTTAAGGACAACCAGAGATATAATTTTTTTTTAAAGTTAAGGCAAAAAGCCAAAGTGCAATTTCAGGGTTAACCACAGTGGAGCTGTGGTCAGACAGATAAGGTGGGCTGTGGGGTGTAGTCACTACGATGGAAATTAAAATATTCCCTTGGGGCAAGTTCCAAAACAATGGTCAGCAATGGTCTCTCTAAGTCAGATATGTCATCATCAAGCTCCCACTGAAGCCCTTGTTTTGATGCCAAAAGTTCAAAAGAATACATTCTTCATTTTGTAGCTGCTGAAGTCACTTCATGGGTGAGATAGATTTGCCACCTCACACTTGTCTAAGACTTATTTGGAAGTCAAAATTCTCCAGAAGGGCACGGCTTGAATCTGTACACAGAGCAGATCTCTACAAGACCAGATAAGTTAGCAACAGTGGGGCATAATAACAAGCCAGGCGATAAAATTATCGCCGCTTTAGCGGCAGGAAACTGCCGCTAAAGCGGCGATAATGGGCTTGATAATATGCTCTATGGAATTCCAAATGAAGCCCATGTTAGACGTCCTTCACATTTAAAATGGGTTTCAATTGGAATTCCATAGAGCATATTATCAAGCCCATTATCGCCGTTTTAGCGGCAGTTTTCTGTCGCTAATGCGGCGATAATTTTATCGCCTGGCTTGTTAATATGCCCCAATGTTCTGCTGAGTCAGTTTTCAGTCCCAACAACAAGTTCCAAGTAGGACTGACCTGATTTTTGTGGCTACCTGATCTGGTCGGCTTTTTGGGCAAGCCTCAGCACCTTGTATAGGCCCTGCAGAGCTGTATATACCTCAAGATTGTGTTTACAAAAAAGATCCTCCTCATTAGTCCTGCATTCCTTAGTTCAGCAGACCAGGTTTTGAGATACCAGGTCTCTTTTAAGCAATTCATCTGTGGGGTTCGGAATTCTGCTTCTTTTGGTCTCTATGAAGCAGGGAAACTGGAGGCAAACCACTTATTGCTTCAAGAACAGTTCTGGACTCTGGGAGCAAGGAGGAGTCCAATTTGGAACAGCATTGACCATTTCTTATGAATATGGGGATGTTGTTCAATATTCTAAGTACATAGACAGAAAAGGCCAGATGTCTTGTGTAGCTTACTGCCCCAGCTCATGTACATGCAAATGATCTCGCCACGCAAACAAGGATCTTTAATCATCAGCTTGTAACCATTAGCTAAACATTGTAAATCATGAATTCTATTACCCACATGCATGCACTTACATCACTGTTCTATAGAATCCGTCAGAAACCAAAAGAGTCCTGCAATCTCTAACTCACAGTCTTTTCAGTCTAAATATTGTACCGGCAATTCTCTTCCAACGAGCTGATGGTACTATTTGTTCAAATCAAGGCGGTAAAATTCTTTGGTTCCATTCAGCTGCGTAATCATGTCAGCAATGTGCGGACCTGGATGTCTTTCTCTTTCAATCGCTTTATTTGCATGGTGCATATCAAATGAGCTGCACAACGCTCCTCCACTGTCCTTTTTGGAACTGCCACTGTGGGATATATGTATGGTGTCTGACCAGTTGATTGTTCAATGATGTCATTCCTTAATAGTATCTCAACTTCCTTCCCAGCAGTTGCAAATGAAATCCAATTCAACAATGTCTTTGAGAGGCAGGATGGATGTCCGAATTTATGTGAAGTTACACCTTCATGGACTTAAGTCTTCCTATTTCATGAAACAAAGATGGAAATTGATTAACTATGTCATGATATGCATTAACATTGAAGGTTACAGAAATCAGTTCCATCTCAGCAGCTGTATTGAAACTGAGTAAACATGTGCTTGGTGAACTGCCTGGCAAGACATGAATTGGTGCTTGTACTTTCATAATATTATGCTTCACGGTTGCTATGAATGAACTTTAGCTTTGCAGTAGCGTCAAACCCGCCCATGTATGCACTTTTTGTATTTAGCAGAGTTAAACGGGGAACTGGAAACAGTTCATTGTACTTTTCCACGGCATAATGTGTGTTGACAAGCATCTGTCTATGATAAAAGGTATGGGGCATCCATTCACTTTCAGTTTGATCTTGGGATAGTGTCCAAATTAATTTTACATTTTCACTTGTCAACCTTTCTTTGACTGACATTATTCATTGTATAAAGTTAATCCTACATATGCATGCCATCCAGCAGTCAACATTGACATCCCACACCCATCTTCCTCACGGTCACTCATAAATGATGGTGCCAAACTCTTTAATTTTGTAAAAAATTGTATTTAACAATTAAGCAGAATTAGTTTATCATTTGCAGAATAGGCATTGTAAAAGAACAAGTTACAGTACATTCAGCATGACCACTAGGATATAGTGAGAAGTGAATTGTAAACACAGTAGTAATCAATACTTTAGGACATAATACTGTCAGTAACTCTGGTCCAACTTCCAAGGTATCATTCACCGTTTTGTAGACGTCACCCAATATTCCCTGTATCAATGCCAGTTTCCCCAGATTTCCTCCAATTTCTATGGGCAGCCATTCTCTGATATACTACATGCTCTGCCCTGTAGCACCAGTCTAGATCGGATTCCAATCTACAATTCTTGATGACTTGGGTTGGGTGATGAATTCCACTCTGCAGGCAGAGTTCACAGAGAAACCTGCCGCTTGCATTGAGGAAGCTGTAGCTTGAGTAGAACATCTACTCGAGTGGAAGAAAGAAGCAGCACCCTCTTGCATTGCACATGGTGCAATTTGTGCTGATTTTACAGGACAGGACAAACTAGTGGGGCTAAAATTCTGCAAGAGCAGCATGACATACCACCACTTGCAGAACTCTGCTGGGTGAGGCAGAGTTTTTTCAGGACTCCACAGAGCTCCGTGTAGCAGAAGTCCGCGAACTCCGCCCAGGTCTAGTTGTGACCCACTCGCCCCCCAAGCCCATGCAATATTTCTGTTAGCACTCCCAGAGATCAGTGCAAGCCATAACTTTTCATATTAGACCACTCCTCTTTGCCAGGTGATGAACACTTAACCAATCAATGTTGTTCAATTTCTACTTGCCTCAACTGAGGCTACCGCTTGGCCATTTCGGTGTGCATTGAACATCGCATCTGAAACTTTCTGACATCCATTTTGTTTTCTCGACATGACACACTTGATATTGCCACCATTTTGTCTTCTCAATGTGATTCACTTTCTTTGCACCCGGTTACACAATGTTTCTCTTTCCCACAGCCTTTGGATACCTGTCCAATAGCAGGCATTTACCCTCATGTGAAAAGGAAAATCCATATTGGAGTCACAACTTCTTTTTGTTTGGAGACCGTACTTAATGACTTTCTGTCTTGTATTTAGACTTTGTACGTGCAGCACTGATTCATTTTGGATCGTTCTGGCCTCCATATTAGCTGCCTGTCTGTCAGCTCTTTCTTCCCCTCTAGTAGCCATGAGTACTCACTCCAAGCCGACTGTCTCTTTCAGCATTTGTCATCTGAAAGAATCAGAGTGGTAACCATCTATGACAAAGAGATGCATGGCCTCTTTACCATTGCATTAATTGAATTGCAATGGTTTATGAATGAATTAAGTTTTTCTACAAACTCATCCATCGTTTCACCAGCTCTCTGCCTTTCCTCACAGAAAATGTTCCTTTCATAGTCGACATTTGGCAGTGGATTGAACTTTGTGTTTAATGCTTCTTTGATTTGACAGTATGCCACTTCATCACCTTCTGGTATTTTCTTGATCACTTCTTTTATACCTTTACCAGCTAGAATATTTAGATATATAATGATCTTTTTGTCATTTGCTTCTTCCAGTGCATCAATGAAATCATCCAATGTTTTGATCCAGGCTGTCCATATGTCACCAATATTTGGCTTTTTGGTAGTCTCAACTGGAATCAGTGGTTTTAGGAAGGCAGCACTATCACAACCTGTTGAACTTTCTGCTACCAGAAGCGGATCTTGCTCCAGCAGCATCTGCTGCCTGCTTGTACTGGCCCCTTCATCACACACTAGCCATGTGCTGACATGTGGGTCATTGCACCCGTTCTCCAGTTGTATGGTGCTGTCTTCTTCTCAAAGAAAAGTGCAATATGTGGCGACAGCCAGGTGCAAGAGAACACTGTGAGCAGAAGCAGGCAAACAGAAAGAAACACTAAAGGCTGTAGAAACCCACTATGAAAGAGATGAGAAGGTTGAAGAGCCCATGAAAGAAACAAAATTACATTTGCCAGTCATGTATAAACTAATCACCAATATAATTTAGACAGGGAGCATATGCATTTTTTCATTGGTTGGCAGTGGTAAAGTACCCAGAGTCCTAAAGCCACCAAAAATAGGTCAGAAAAAATAGTAGGAAGAGGCAAAAAGTATGGAGATAACCCTGCAAAAAGAGCCAGGTCCAACACACACCCTCGTCTCCTCCTTCTTATTAGCAGTAGCGGTCCGTGGAGGGAGTTCGGTGGGGCAGTGAGGCGGGGCTGGGGAGGGGCAGAGTGGGGAAATGGAAACACCGGAATATGGATGAACGGAGGTAAGTACACATTTAAATAAATAAAATGAATTTCGTTGCGCGCACTGCATCGCATTTTGCGATGCAGCACGCGTAAAGGAATTTGTTTTATTTATTTAAATGTGTACTTACCTCCGTTCATCCATATTCCGGTGTTTACATTTCCCCACCCTGCCCCTCCCCCACCCCGCCTCACTGCCCCACCGAACTCCCTCCACGGACAGCTACTGCTTATTAGGGATATGCAAACTTCACGTAACTTCCTCTTACATAATTATATGAAATTTGGAGAAGATTATGCAAAATGATATGGAATACAAATAGTTCATTTAGCACTAAATGAATCCTTGTGTCAATATTTGTTGCATTACTCCCATTTTGTAGTAATAAAACTAATGCAAAAAACAGAAGTGGCAAAAGCTACTCTCTATTGCATTCTAACTGTTCGCATAATTTCGGAGTGTCCACAATAACTACTCGGAATCTAATATTGTCTTGATGGTCTATTGGTCTAAAATATTTGGAGGATTTAGAAATGTATGCTGTTTAGCACTTTTGCACTTTAAGATTGTGATTGTTTTACATGTTTTGCACTAGCACTTGCACTATTTTTCTTGCACTTTAGCACTTTGGTATTATAGAAGTGTTTTGGATAGCTGTGTTTGTTAAAAGAAAATAGAGATAGTTTTTGTACCATTGTTTGCTACCTGGAAATGATGAAGTTAACGATTTTAGCACAAACGAAGTCTAATATGTCTGCGTATATGTCATGTATTGCCCTCGATGCTCTGCTCAATAAAAAATAAAAAAAGAGTGTCCACAATAACATTTTGCTAGGAAAGGCACATAATCATGTGACTAGGCAAAATTTCAGGAATTTAGCATTTCGCTGGTTATGAATTGTTCCAAATTGCATTAGCATAATTTGAATATCGCCTGGGTATATTTCTGATATTTCGTCAGGAACATATGTATGTCTAGGTTTACCTTCATGGATCAAGAATGCCACCAAAATATCCATCAGCTATTATGTCATAAATTGAAACATTCCATTTGCCCTAGTAGAAAAACTATTCAATAATGAACGTGAGCTACCTACATTTAATGTGTTTTAAAACTTAGCAAGTTGTATAGCACGGCATAGTTAAATGTTAATTAACAACCGAACTGGAGGCAATAATAAAATCAAAATGACTTTCATAAATTATAATAGTCTTCTAGTTCCATGAATCATTAGTTTCAAATCTTTCTCTTTTTATTGTAGTAAAGCTTTTCATTGCATTAATTTTTAAAGTACACTCCTGTTCCTGATATTTAACTCTTCATCTAATTGATAATTATTGATGCAACCAGTTCAGCTAAATTAGCTGGGTTTTACACGTTTTGTATGCTTGAAGGAATTGAGGAATGTGTTTTAGTGGTAGGTTATGTTACTAAACACGTTTTTTTACTGTGCAATTGATTTCATGGGGATGTTTGAAGATAATTAATTTCGGCTTAGATAGTGTTGCATATTATTTTAACTTTAAAAAAATGTCGCCCATACTGGCATTTGGAATTGAGTCATGTAACAAATACGTGAGAAATCAAGATTCTCTGTAAATCCTTTGCATGTTGCATATTCATAAGTTTTATGTGATAAAAGCAATGCGCCCACTCCATATGCAGCCAGACGCCCACTACATATGCAGTCATCTGGCATCAACACCAATACAGTATTCGTTTTTCAGACATTTGTGCGACACAGATCTTGAAAAAGAGGAGACAATACAAATCACAAGGGAGCATATTATCAAGCCAGGCGATAAAATTATCGCCGCTTTAGCGGCAGAAAACTGCCTCTAAAACGGCGATAATGGTCTTGATAATATGCTCTATGGAATTCCAATTGAAGCCCATGTTAGATGTGGAGGGCGTCTAACATGGGCTTCAATTGGAATTCCATAGAGCATATTATCAAGCCCTTTATCGCCGTTTTAGCGGCAGTTTTCTGCCGCTAAAGCGGCGATAATGTTATCGCCTGGCTTGATAATATGCCCCAAGATTTCCAAACGCATAGTTCCAGTGGGTGATTCTGTTTTGTAAGTGTTATGAACGATAATTTGCCCCATGATATATTCGAGTTCTGATATATAATCGATCTATGCATTAACGACTGTGAGTCGGAAAAAAGGAGATACTTGCTACGATTTCCGAACCAGATTGGACCAGCAGGGAAACACGGTAAATCAGGCACCTCTCCCCAGCAGACCTAGGCGGTGTGAGAAGCAAACGGCAGTCTCTCCAAATAAATTTATTTTCTTGTAAACGAACGGTACATTTTAGCCATTGAAACTTATAGAATTATAGGGTTCATACATGTCTATATAGGCTTTTTAATATTACTTTCGAATTATTAACAAATTCACATTTGTGCAAAGTTTTGCTAGCGCTATTTGAAGGTCAGTAGAGTAGGATTATTGTGCTTATCACCTTGGTGTTTGCCCATCTCTGGTAATTGTCTGTGCAGGTTTTCCTGCTCAGACCCTTCTGTGGTGCCTGCAATTTTGCATCTTCCCTCCGAAGGTCCATCACTTGACGGAGTCCATTGTATGTTGTTCGGATACATTTCCTAAGTGATCACATTAGGGTTGAGGTTTAGCTTCTATTGCCCGATGTCTGACCCTCATCCACCATGACCTTCTTTGTGGTGGCTGAGCTTTGCAGTGAAGGCTAAACTGGTCAGGGATTGGAGGCAGTCATGTGAAGCAGAACATCTGCAGTGCATAAGACGATGGTTGGCTGCTGCACTCTGGGTATAAAGCAGGGCGGAATCATGCATGGATTGAAGGTGATTAGAAACACATTTGGGTGCTTTAGCAACACGCAGCATTATTGTGGAACCCCCTGTGGACACGATCAACATGTATTCCCCTGTAAATAGAAAGTAAGGGGCAGATTTATGTTTCCTGGTGCATCCCTGCAAATCAGCAGGGATGCGCCAGGAAAGATGCGTCACACAAGTTTACCCTTGCGCCACCACAGATGCGCCGCATATACAATGCAGCGCATCGTGGCGCAAGGATAAACAGATGCGTGACACATCTGATGGCGTAAGGGCGGCGCAGTGCTGGAGTCGTGTCGCAAGCACGACACAACTCCAGCAATGTTAAGGGGCTGCCCATACCTAACGTGCTGCGTCATGCCTTACGCCTGCTTCAAGCAGGCGCAAGGTTGTGACGCAGCAGCGTCGGAAAAGTGACTGAGTGAAATCTTGTAGATTTCACTGCGTCACTTTTCCGAGGCTTTTTCCGATGG
Source organism: Triturus cristatus (assembly GCF_964204655.1). NCBI lineage: Eukaryota > Metazoa > Chordata > Amphibia > Caudata > Salamandridae > Triturus > Triturus cristatus. The sequence goes on from NC_140586.1 coordinate 609,519,607, forward strand.
AACGCCCACCCTGCATACATTAAACCTGACGCAGGTTTAATGTGGCGCAGGGCTTTACACCATGACGCATCTCCACAGATGCGTCACGATGTAAATGGGGCGCAACATGGCGCAGGGTTTACGCCGCCGCTGCGTCACGAAAGTGACGCAACGGCGGCGTAAAAGGGGTGCAAGTCCCTCATAAATCTGCCCCTAAGTGTTCAATTCCTTAAGGATATTATACATATGCAATAGATCTCAAATTTGAATGTAAAAATCCCAGGTTATAGTGCTATTGGAGCTGAAAAGAATTTCAAATTGCACATCTAATTCATAAACTTCCAGTGGAATATTGCACACAGTAAAGGTCTTTACCAGTAAGAAAGTTGTTGCCATTAATTTCTACCCACTGTAAATATATGGATAAATATAATTTCCTCTTAATCTGAGCATGTGCTCTCTGGTCATAGGGCCAAACCTATCATTCATAAGGTTCTGAATCTCTCTGACCATTTTATGAAAACACTGCATTGTCTCAAGGAACCATTAAACACACATGCAGAGAAGATTGTGGAAAGTCATACTGGCCTTGGATGGTCAATAAGCTTGAACTACATGATAAAGAAACTGGCAGTAATGCCAGCCTACCAATGTAGCTAATTTTGAGTGGGCGAAAGAGGAAAGCGTGTGACTGATTTGACTGGATGCTGAATCATTTTCAAAGCAACAAAAAAGAACCTCTTATGGGGATGCAGAAAGTAAATCTCCATAGCATAACAACATTTTTTCCTCTTCTTCTCAGGGACAAAAAGTACATCTATAGTCCACAAGCTAATTGAAGATTATGGATATATTTAGCAGACAGGCTGTTCTTCGAGAGTCAAGAACCAGTATATATGTATTGAGAGACTGAGATTCCCAGTTGAGTAGAGATTATTGTGTTTACCATGCAAAACCAGCTGCCATAATGTGAAGCACGGTTTATGTATTATCATTCGGAACACTCTTAATGATAAAAACATTATTTGAGCTGCTTTGTTACCAATCCTGCCTAGGAAATGTAAATATATAATGGGCAGATCTATTTTTCATTCATTTATCACATTTGGTACATGGGTTATACCTAAAAGCTTTTGTTTGGCTACTGGATTTGCAGACGCTCTGAAACAGCTATATTTTCATCACTGGTGGTTATTACACCATCACATTTACTGCTATAGTAAATTCTCACAACTTTGGTAATACGTAATCAACAAGGTGTTAGACCTGCCAGCCTTAGGGTGGTCTTCCTCCAAACATTTTGCCTTTGTCCTCCACATTTTTCTGATATTTGTTTGTTTACCATTACTAACCAGTGCTAAAGTGCTTTTGATCTCTCCACTGCAGCCACAGCAGCGCTCCACAGAAGGGCCACCAAGCCTGTAGTGTGGCCACCTTTCAGATTATGATAGTAATCATTTGTGGGAGGGTGGTGCTGTGGCGGTGTCACAGCGGTGCCTGTCTAAGGCTCATAGAAGAGCCTTACACAGCCATTGCAGTGACACCACCACAACCGTGCCTGCAGTGTATGGAATGCTGTGTAGGAACTAGGGGTACATTTCCAGGGAGGGACACAACATGTGCCCCCTTACATGCACCGCTTGGCCTTGGAGCTTCAGGTGGCCCTGTTAGGTCCCGCTTAGTTGCCTCACCCCACATTTTTCACATTGGGGTCACTACCATGGAAAGGGTGGCCGCAAAGCAACTTGTAATATGCACAGCAGTGCCGCAGCGGCACTGCCAGCATATTACTCAGCCTGGCCATTACGCCACAGGATGCTGGATCCTTGGCAATCGCAGCGGTTGGTCGTGGTCTGACTGCCACACATATAATACTGCAGGCTGGCCCACAGTGAGGCAGTGGTTGGACTGCCACCAGATGTTCGGCAGCCCAATGGACCGCCAAACTCGTAATAAGGCCCTTAAGTCTGAACATAGAAATCTTCACTGCATCTTTGTCCAGGGCCTCCCTGATGACAACCCTCCCTCCTCGTACAAAGCCTGCAGCCTTGCCCAGCTGAACTTGAGCTTCACTGAAAAGTTTGGATGAAATTTCTTCGAAGTCTGAAAGTAATCGTTGACAAGGTTTAATCCACTCTTTGTCTCCAACCTGTGTTCCATTGCTGTCCATCATATTTTCAGCTTTGACCCATTCCTGCACAACTAGATGTCCGCGGTTGGCGCTTTCATCTTCTAGACACTAGCTGTTACCTTGTACGTTAAAAATTCAAAACTCTGGTTCTACTGATTGAATCTTTATTGTTTTGGTGTCAATAATTTATTAAAATTGACTCTATTTCCTAAACTGGTGTGGCATTTTTCTTGTGTTGTGTTTTCACTTTGTTACTACTGGTGTGTTGCATACATACTTTACACATTACTTCTAAGTTAAGTCTGACAGCTATTGTGCCAAGCTACTAGAGTGTTAAGCACAGGTTAATTTAGCGACTTTTTATGGTTCATCTTGACAGGAATTGTGGCTGTTGTTTGAATAGGAGTCACCCCTCATTCAACCAACAACCTATCTTCTCACAAAAGGGTGCACATGAAGCAAGATACTTCGAGTGAGAGAATATCTGTATAAGAAATCCTGTAGCAGCTAAAGGGTAACCTGCTTTTAAAACAATGGTTATGATGTAAGCTGTGAATGTGCGCATTTCATCACAATTTGGAAATGAAATTGATAGCTTAGATTAAACTGACATTTCACCAAATTGGTATGCCTTTTTGTACAGAACGGTACATATGTTATTCATATTTTTTTTTCTTTGACATACATAATGGCTGCAAGATGGAATAGTGAGTTATCACATGCTACTAGCATCTTGTGTAATCTGCGGATCATGAGTTTTTATCAAATCCAAGAAAAAAATGAGCCTTTCATCCTTCAAATCGAATTGTGTGATCCTAGGCAATTGTTTTATATCACTTTATCTCCTTTTTCTTTTATTAGCACATATACGAGGGCCTAGAAATAACTGACTTCAAGATGTGCACTGTGCAAAACCTTCTGCAGTGTTTGATTTAATAAACTATAATGTTTCTCATGTATGATAGGAACTAAGACCACCCTAAGAGTGCACATAACAACAGTCTTGCCTCTTAGTTTACAATTGGCTTTGTTGTCAGTTTGGGGGGGGAAAGAATGTTTCTAAATTCATATTTTAAAACTACCACTTAAAAAACATACTTATCAATGCTCTGATATAATCTGATACACTAAGATGAAATGGTTTGTCATGTTAATGAAATACACTTTTTGAATCTTGAAGAGACCATTTTATTTTCACATTTTTGCTGCAAGATGGTTTTGAAATGAAGGTGTTCTTAAACTTAAGTGGTGCAGGACAACCTAGTTACTTCCTTTCTTTAACTTCAATGTCCCTTAAATAAAAGCTTGCTGCATATATAAGATCTTTTTAATGTTAGTGCTCAGTTGAGTGAACAGCAGTCCAGTGCTGCTATTTATGAGGGTCTCATGTAAAGGTCAGGAGGGCCGCATGCAGGCCCCAGGCCGTACTTTGTGTATCACTGATTTTAAAGATAGTAAAACACCAAAGTCACTTGTGTGAGCAATCCATCCCCCATGAACTTAAAACTTGTGAATTTGTTTAAGGCTTCTGCACCATTCTGCAAATTCAGGGTAGGATTCTCAGAGATAAATTAATATGCAATGTTTTGGAAATGTATCACTGTTTCTATGAGAAAGTCATCCTTTTTTGCCCTGATCACCCCCATTACTTGACTGACACTGGTGGTAACTGTCTCTTGACTGTGCGGTAGGCTCTGCTACGTTATCAGGAATATGTTTTCACATTTCATTTAACTTTATAGGGAATTTACCATATAATGTTATGTCCATAATATAAAGCCAAAAAATATTGTTGTCAAGTTAAGATAATCTATCAGGGAATCACTCATTTCATACCATCTCGTTTTTCATTGTCTGCAATGTCCAAATATTGCTACACTATTTCAGAATATATGTTTGCGCTCATATGTTTTCAACTCTTTAATATTGAATTTTGTGATACAATCTCATATTCTGTAGTTTAGGATTCTGTGCAGTAATATCAGGACACACCACCCATTTATCATTTTTCTTGCACAGATTCACGAATGCCAGGAATTACACATGCGAACTACGCAATTACTTTACCACACAGGGGATCAGTTTGGCTTTGCATATATTCATGTGCATCCCCATCTCTAGATGTGTACACTGAACATGCAACCTCCTGTATGTTGCATACATTCTAAATGAGTGTAAAACTGTGCATTGTATTTTTTTCTGGCAAACAATTATTTTCCCCTAGTCTCTGTTGACTGACATTTCTTGTGGTATTAAATTTAATATAAAGTCTTCTAAATAACTATTACTTGATTACCACGGACACATGTGAGTAATACATGTTTCACATATATTTGACTGGTCAACAACTAAAGGAGATCCAAAAAGACCGACAGAAAAAAAAACAACAGTCGCACGACAAATATCAAAGGACAAAAAAGAAATTTCAATTGAAGGACAAACTGCAGTTAGAGGTGAGCTGCTGAAGGCAGTTACGGTATTTGTAATGCTGGTAAGAACAGTCTGTGCTTTGATTATTATGAGTTCTCCATATATATAAATCACATTGAACTATATTATTATGCAACTAATGAGACATCCAACAGCTGTTAAACTTTATTAAAAAATTTAAGTCAGTGTAATTTCAAGGGCATCAACTGCAACAACTCTGCAGAAGGAGGATAATTTTAAAGTGTAGTGTGTACATCATCAGTTTCAGATACGTCAGCACATCTTCGCTTGACATAAGGCATCATTTCTAAGAAGCTATAAGGAGCTAGTCATGTTACTCTCTCATTTAATATAGCTAATAAATTACATATGTGTTACATCCTGCTCTTCCTCCCTCTTTGTCCCTCCTTAGTGTTAGTGTCTGCTTGTACATGTCATGTCTCTGTGATGTCATCCATGATTCTACCTGTTGCTGTTCAAGGGATTTATCAGACACCTGGAGGCTGAGCAGGAGGTTTTCTGCTCCCGGTGGGGTTTTTTACCAGATTACATTTCTACTTGAATGCTGTACCTGACCATCTAATCTCAAGAATAAATATACTACTTGAACATTACAACGAGGAGTCCTTCATTTTTATTTTACTGAACATTACAATATGTTATATCCAAGCACTAAGTGCCATGGTATCTTCAGTGCCGAATTGTTTTAAAATGTGCATAAGTTATTTAGGTCTTTTCATACCAATATTTTAAGTAGAATTTTGATTTTTTTCTATTACATTGGTCAAATCACCTTTGATCATTTTCAAAAGTTTATAGTTGTGCCATCTATCATGTATAGATATTGAAAATATATTACCCTGAAAGTGCAGTGTTGTTGATGACTGCAGCTGAGCTTTGTTAGTATGGAGTACATGTGAATAAACATTATGACAGTCGTTTAAACATAATCAAACCTTCAAAAACTTGCAAGTAATATTTTCTGTATTAACAAAAGATTCTTAGGATAAACTAAGTGATAGCACCAAGGAATCAATATATTAAATGATTAAATGGTTAAACCTGTCTTGGCGATATGTGTCACTGCTAGTGAAGCTGCTGTCAGGGTCGTCCTGCATGGCCATCAGAGTCAGTGGAACTACACTCCATGCTGTGTCTCCAGTTCACTGTAGTGACAAAATATGTTCAGTGCTACCTTAAGTGTTAGCAACGTTGCTGCCTGAATAAAAGATTGAGGGGCAGATTTATCACAGTATTGCATTGCCCTTGCATCAGTCAGGCTTTGCAAAGGCAACGCAATACCAAAGTTAGATTTACTAAGCAACGGACAGCCTCTTTGCGTGGCCCTGCGTTGCTTGCTACATCTGGAGAATCGCTGTGTAGCAAATGTTGCCACCTTGCGGTACTCTGCCCTGAGAAGGCACACCATGGGTGGAGAGTGGATGCTCCCACGCATCTACCCACTGATTTTGGCACATTCCCAGATTTATCAAGAATGATAAAGCTGGGAATGCATCAAAATGCTAAGTCTTATCAGGGGAGGCAAATAGAGGAGGAATATATATATTCTGCAGCACACTCGGAGAGAGTAAAAAATCTTTGAGTATTGGATTGGCACTGAAAGATGTACCTACCTGCATAAAAACAATCCAGCCTACAATGTAGGCACCGTTGCAACATAGCGCAGGGTAACTGCATTGGCACCCACCCCAAAAAACAGAATGAGATTTCCAGGCAAGCAACAGCTGACCCAAAGCCCCGCCCTGTATACTTATTTGGTCTTTATTAAACAAGTTCTATGGACAACTGAAGCTGTATTTATGCCAACAATAGGGAGAGGAATGGACTGTTACATGTCTATCAACAATTTTCAAGTCATTGTTAAAGATGGTATGTGTTTGGACTGCGATGTATACAATGATAGAGAACTCAAAAGCCTCAAGGGAAACGGATAACTGTCAGGATTTTGCCTATGCTTTCTAAAGACATATTTATGTTAGATATACTTATTTGCCCATATATATTGATGCTGTCTACTTCTAAATTTGACAATTAATGCTACAACACTGAAACTATATGATACGTTTTGAAAATTACCATTTGTATAGATATCCACATCCTCCCTACAACATGGTCCTGTAAAGTCAAATTATTATTGTATTAAGGTTTCTACAAATATTTCAATTCATCCCATTGCTTTATTTTTAGAACATGAAAGCATCATTAGTTAGTCTGCGGTATTCCAGTTGAAGGTGCAGTGTGGCATATAATTTCTGTCTTAAAGCATTTTTTTGCTTTCTATAAAGGAACAGCTACATAAACTGTGGTTTCTTTACCTTCACTGCAGTACCTATTTATTTACTGTAATTGTTGTGGGGTTGTGTTTTTTATGTTTAAAATGCTGAGATGCTCAATTTGTGATGTGAATTTACAGATATCAAAGTCATTCTTTTATGCTGTTGATATAGAAAATTGGTAGAAAACTATATTTTGATTTGAATTAAAGTTATACACTGCTTTCAGAATCAAATGCGATGAGTGCATCTTCTCTGAACAAAAATGTTGTTTTAGTTAAATGTACAGTTTATTTTTTTTTACCTTAATGCCATGATACCCTTGGAGGAATTATGTGATATAAAATGAAATAAACAAATATATACATAAATAAATAAATTCAAAATGTATTAGGCAAGATTTGCCTATCATGCTGGTGAGTGAAGTATGCTATGAGGCATCAACCTATTTAGTGGTCAGTGGATGGAATTGTATTTACTACTCACTGACTATAGAATTGTTGTAGCTGAAATATGAGTGTAATTTTAATTTTGATTTGGCATATGACAGGGTAAAATTCCCTTCTAAATTTGTCCATCAGCTTCATATTATTTCTTCCATTAAGTGGTTGGTTAATGGTGAACCTCTGATAGTGATGGAGACATCACTGGATTTATAATATTAACATTGTAAACCACGGGCTAAATTAGACTTTTTAATGGCAGCCTTAGTTATTAATTAATTCCTGATTTGATATGCAAGCTCAGAAAGTTGAATCTAGAACGTTAAATGCATATTAAAAGTAGAACATTATGTTACCACTCACCATCTCTGACATGGATTTCTAGGCACTCTGACATGATGAAATATTCTTGAAGATTTCCACTTCTCTACTCAAAATCTAACTCATCACAATTAGATAATGGGTAATATCCACTCATCTTAGTACTCTTTTCTGGTGTATGCCTGAAAATTGTGAATGAGCAATGCCATCCCCAAAATAAATATAAGAGATCTTAGATCTGTATCAATAAGGGGAAAGTACAGAACACTAGATTAAACATGTGGGGTGTTTGAAGTCAATTACTCCGACAGTAATACAATGAGACTCACAGATTTTCAAATTCTTGAAATGTGTTTTTTCTCTCCGAACTATACATAGACCTCCTCTTAAAAAGTGAATGCAAGATATGTAACCCTTATGCACATTGCGATACTTGACGTTTTCTACTGCATTTGCATATCTATTTATATGGTGCATCGGTGTCTCCTAATGCACATAATGTGTTTCTTAATATGCAATGTTAAATGAATTCATGACCTAAATGCTTCATATTGTGTAATTCATTTGAGGCAGCCTGTAGTGTTTCTTGTGTTGTTTCCTTCGAAAATATTTTAATAGCATAATTTTCAAGGTATACTTTTTTCAGTAATCTATGTTTTGATCATTCTTTTTTATCATAATTTAACCCTACGGTGACAGACCACTTGGAGAAGTGACTCACAATAGCTTTTCCCTGCCCCTCTGAATAGTCATGCTGATGCAGTGCCCATTTTGGATGTTTCCTTTATTGTCTGTTGAACCCCTGCCATTGCTGTTTGTGGCTTCATGGCTAGGGCCTATGCACACCAATTTACTGAACTGGGTATGTAACCTCAAGCTCCATGTTTCCAACATCTTCTTCTGATCTTTTTACTAGCCATCCCCTATGAATTATAGTTGACTTTATTTATGTTTCAATATTCACAGACATATAAATATGGGAGTTATCTCCTCATTGGAGTCAACGTGTGTGCTCTCCATAATTGTACTCAAAATTTCATTTTATTTCAGCACATATATCAATGGCTTATATAGGTCACACTCTGTGCTTCTGATTGTGGCTTCTCTCTCCTGAGGGTTACTCATACCGAACTTCCTGATCTTAGTATCTGAGGGCACATTTTCTTATAACATGGTAATTTTGAAGCACTGCATTGTATCATACACGTACATCCGAACAGCGGACACACATATACATGTTTGAAATAATTATCGACCCTTTTTTCACCTAAGTTGATTAGATACTTTCTGCCGAGGTAGACTCACTTTGAGCCACAACTGAATATGTCTAACACTGGATGCCTATTCATTAGTTTCTTTGCGACAAAAATGGGCTTATGATTGCATCCTTTCCGCTTAGAATGGTGACCGCCCCCTGGAAGCAGACCTTCTAATCCATCATGATGTTGACCCTGTCAATAATAAGAGACAAGGGGGTCAGAATGTCAGCACTGTTTATCCGCCCTACAAATGAGGTGAGATATGTACCAATCTGTAAATATCTGGCAGCATTTGAAGTACTGGGGTAATTTTAAATTTTATATTCATATTCCTATATGTTTTTCACCTCAGCTACTACATTTTAGACATTGCTCCAGTGTTGTACTATTTTCCGATAATTGCATGAAAGATGTTGCCTAGACTAAAATACAAATTTACTCATGTATTTGGTGCATACAAGACCCTGCCTGCACTGACATTTTAATTGGTTCACGTATTGACTGCGTTTTAAGCACCTTAATTATGAAAGATCATTTAATGGCTCCTGTGGGAGCGGTCTTCTGCTTGACAAAAGATGCCAAGTTGCCACTGAGAATACCCAGTTTACCCTGTGTCTTTAGGTCATTGTTCCTTTCTTTGCACCTCTCGCCCTGCTTCATTTTTATAAGCTTCCATCCTACCTTTGTAATGATTTAGGCACTCTCTCATGCCTCTGGGTTATTTCCAGATTTAGTCTTTTAATGAAACTGTTTCTTATTGAAAATGTGAAGTGACAGTGATGAGTCTGAAAACTGAAGTGTAATGTGTTCATGGTGTATCATGAGTTTGTCTTGATGGAAGACCAGGTTCAAGGCTGTTCCTTGTCACCTTTCTTAGTCACTGTGATCGCACATACCTGCTGCATACATTAGTGTTCTTTGCCTGTCCCCCCTTCATGTTAATCATTCTGAAATAATAGTTCAGCACTGTTTTTATGATGTGTGGTGTGCCCATTTGCTTAAACACAACATGGAATTGATAAACTTAGATTTCTTCCTCACCAGTTTGATTTGCCGTGGAAATGACCCAAGGTTCAGGTTTTGTAAGTTGTTCCAACAGTCTCTCTGCAGCACCTCAAATACTGTTTCAGTGCATTTAAAAACGGACTAATTTCCAGTTTGGAGATGCAGCTCTCAATTCTTTTGCAGGAGTAGTAAATTTGGAAATCTTAATACAGCCTTAGAGACCGCCATAGCGGGCTCTACCATCATTCAAAAGCCCGCTCCATCGTTAACAAGGGAGAGGACCTTTAATTTTAATGGCTGGTAGAGCCCACTACAGAGGGCTCTAAGGCAATGAGAACATTCTTCCCCTAGAGGAAAGAATGTTCTCATTTGTAGAACAAAGGTCTCAGGGACTCCGATGGGGTTGAAATCATCTCGGGCTCCAAGAGGCCTTTGTTAAACATTGTAATGTTGGAATGATGATGCTCCGGGCTTCTACCACCCATTAGAATCCCAGAGCACTCCATTGTTCTCAATGGAGCTCCCAACATTCCAGTGTTCTAATGAATTATGATTCACTCCATTCAAACCAATAAGGACTTTCTGAGGTCAGTGGTTATTATTCATTGTGAAGTTAGCACCAAAGCAATATAACTGAAACTACTTGCCTAGAATAAGGCAACACAGTGCCTCTCCATTGCTGTCCACAACACATTCCATCAAAAATAGCCTCAAACTATTAAACATCATTAATTAGCGCTTTGTTTTCATTTTAAGCTGTGCAAGAACAGTCCCTTCTCAATCATCTGTCATCCATCTGTACAGCAGCGGCCCGTGGAGGGAGTTCCGTGGGGCGGTAAGGCGGGGCGGGGGAGGGGCAGGGTGGGGGGTTCTAAAAACCGGAATATGGATAATTGCAGGTAAGTAAACAATTAAATAAATAAAACAAATTTCGTAGCGCGCGTGCATCGCATTTCAGCGCGCGCTACGAAATTCGTTTTATTTATTTAATTGTTTACTTACCTGCAATTATCCATATTCCGGTTTTTAGAACCCCCCACCCTGCCCCTCCCCCGCCCCGCCTTACCGCCCCACGGAACTCCCTCCACGGGCCGCGGCTGCATCTGTACTATTAATTATTGACTCAATAAGGGGACCTCGAGCTCAAGGTCAGGACATTGAGCATATTTGGGTGCTTCTAACTAAGGGATCAACTGACTGTCCTAGGTTGCTTTTTAAATGTTAGCTCCATCAATGGAGAAACTAATATTGTGGCATTCCATCTAATATCAGTGAATACAAGGGCAGGTCTCAATTTCCTTCAGGATCTAATGTGGTTCCACAATCAATATGGCTTGGATCAGATGTTAACAATGTTTCATTGGTGCCCGTTTGGTCCTCAAGTATTTTGAAAGCTGTGGAAATCTGAAAAGTATTTGCCTTGAGCGTCGGCTTAGCTTTCTATGGTACACCAGACATTTTCTGTGCGATATGTCACTTAGTCCACTCATATGGCACAAAACAAGCTAATGTCATTAGAGAATGCCACTCTAAATCCATCCATAATAATCAGTACCTGATAAACCCATCTCTGAAAGATGGCATTAAAATTATTTATTCTAAGGTGTATCACTCATCATTGTCAGTGGCCTTCGTGCATGGAGAATGCTGTCGGCAGAACAGCCTATGTATCAAGATAAAAGTATGACAATTGCATATAATCCACATAGAATTCCTTGGCTAGGTAATTACACTTCAAGCATGTTTGATAGATCCATTACAGTTTTAGACAGTTGCGAGGTGGGAAGCACACACCTGTGCATACGACCTCCAGTGCTTTTGGGGGGGGTTGTCATGTTCTAGATGCTCAACATGAATTATCTGCTGTATAAATGAGTGAATTTAAGAGCATTTTTCTCAGGAACTACTTCATACGGAAATAAAATAATTACTGAAGGTCCTATACATTAGGGGACAGGCACACAAAACTATTTATGTTGACCATCAGCCCTTGCAGTTCCAAAACTCTACAAAGGTTCTGACAGCCTGGCAGTGGTGCTGCTTACTCATTTGACTGAATTTGACTTTACATTCACTTTTTGCCACAGATTGTCCCAGGCATGCCTTGCCTAGACATTTCTGATGACCAGTCAAACTGAGGTGAGAATCACCTCTTTCTCCTCCTTCAGAAAAGATCTTGATTGAGTGTGTCTTTCCAAGACCATTTCCTCCACACTCCCTTCCTTTGGTTTCAGAAGATACACCCTGCTGTCATGGACCCTTGTTTTATCTCCAACTTACTAGCTTTCCGGCATGTAAAGCAGGACATACATGACTGATTCAGTCTTGTTCACCATATGTCTTGGTTCCCTGGTTGACAAAACCACTTTTGTGACTTAGTTCCCCCTCCACGTTTTAATTATCCATCTTGGATAAAAAAAAATTCTACAAATACATTGAAGTGATGGACAAGAGCCATAACGCTTCCACACATTATTTAATGTATGTATGTTAAGTTTGTTTCTTATTTTATATTTTTTACCTTTGCTGGTTATATTTTCAATTCTTCCGTATAGTATATCTTTGTCAAAGGCCCAGCGTGAGTAATCTACTGATTTTCTGGTACAGACAGCAACTATGACAATACAGCAATGAAATTCTATGAATTGTTCCTGCATGTCTTTGTCTGCTATTGTACTGAATATCCTATTGTGAAAAAAGATATAAAGTGCAGGTCATGGCTTGATATTTCCAGTTGGGGCAGTTTTGATCCCTCTATCTTTGAGCTTTTGAAGTAGCACAAAATTATTTCAGGAATTTTATTTTTTGGTTTAATTGTGCTGTGTTTGACATTTACTTTTAATAACAAGTTGTATTTATAGAAGCAAAATGTCACTGTAAGCAGGAGGGCAACTTACTTCTTTACTCAACTTCGCCCAATCTATGGCATTCACAGATGTCTCGTCAAATATATTTAAAAAAGGGAACACATATCGTCCAATGCTTCCTTTTTTCAATCAGGCAGGGACAAAATAAAGAACGAATTGAAACATCTGTGTTGTTGTTAATGAAGGAGCTGAATTATGTAATTCTGACATGGTTGTTTTATTCTCAACATCGCAATTCAATTTGTAGCTGACTAACTGCACCATGAGTTAGTGAGGCAGATGTTTCAATTAATTATCAATATCATGACCGTCCTGTTGTTCTGCTGAAAACACTTGACGAACTGATTGAAAATGTACATATTACACATTTACTACTCCAGTATAATTACATTTTCACATTTGATCGGCTGCTCACTTATGGGCCAATAGCTTGGCGGGAAACATTGTTTGGCTTTCCTCATGCACTATTAAAGCACCTGCATATTCAAAACTTTGTAATCCCCTATTTCACTGATGTGCATGGTTGCATGCACCAATCCAATTAGGGAGCTTGTTTCTCATTACCCTCAGTGGGTTGGGGGGCTTTACAAAGAATTTCAGACAGAGTTATCTTTATTTCATGCAACACAGCCAGCCAGCTTGCTGTGCTGCGTGAAATAGAAAGGTCAGGAATACGCCGTATTTACATTATACAGTGAATTTCTGTCCTTTCTTTGCACTGGCACAAAGTGCTGCCTAGCGCCAATGCAAGCACCCTTGAGCCACGATGCAAGGATTGTTTTTGTGCAGGAAGGGAAACTTTCCTGAGAAAAAACAATCCTCAGGGGCATTTTCCTCTTTCCATGAGTGCTGCCGAGAGCAGCACACATAGAAACAACAATGACAAATAAAGATAGCTCTCCTCATTACGCCTCACCTGGGGAGGCATTGCATTATCACACATTCTCATGTCTACCAGTAATAGTAAATCTAGGAATGAGCCAAAATCATTGAGTGGATGCGTGGGAACACCTATGCTCCAGCTATGGAAGACCTTCACGGGGCCAAGTAACACAATGCAGTGATTTGTGCAGGGTTGTTTAATGCTAGATGTACTCAGTCATGCAGGGTCATGCAAGGAGGCCTTCGTGGCTTGATAAATCTCACTTAGGTTTTGCATCCCCTTTGAGCCCCCTTGCCTGGTGCAGGGTGACACAAAACCGGCGTCAAATCTGATGACGTCAAATTTGGCACTAAGATTCCAACAAACAATCTTCTCTATCCCCTGTTTTCTGGGCAATAACAGACTTCACTCCCTGCTCACAGTGAGATCCCAGCCCACCCTCTCACATGCTCTCTGTGGCCCTTTGTTTTAGATCCATAAATAACACCTAGAGCTCTCAAGCACCCTCACACCCTCCAACTCAGGTGGCCTACCAGTTCAGTTGGCCTACCTGCACACCATGGCAGATGAAATTGCTCTTAATTGTTTATGGTTTCATGCCAGAAGTATGCAATTTTACGGTAGTGGGAGCCCCTAAAAATGATGTATCATCCAGTTCAATTGAGGTGTACCAAAATGAATACAGGAAGTAGACTGGAAAATTACCACTAAAGTAAAATCTTGTGGTGATATGTAGTAATTTGGAAACAGTAGCCACTTCTTTTTTGGTTTAGATATGCCGAGATGTGCAGGCCCACTCACAAATAGTCAGTGCCAGCTTAGCTACCTGGGGCACTGTGTTAATGAAATGGTGAACACAGTAGCTTTTTATCAAGCACAGGAAGAACTCCTGTTTGTGTTGCTGAATAACTATAGTATCTTAGTTTTTGAATTGTCTTTTAAAAAATTTTGAACACGTGTGAAAGGGTTGCTCATTCTGTGATGCAGAAACACCTCTTCAGTAATCCATAATGTTTTAACGTAACCTGTGGTCAAACTACTTTTTGCCAAAAAAAAATACCTGCAATTGGGGATATTAAAAGGCAAGAACAAAAACTCAGGCCTGCTGTTTTGCTCATCCCCCTGTTCATGACATCTGCAGCTGCTCATCATTCGTCTGTGTATTTTGTGTGATGTATAATTGTCTCATGTTTTAACACAATGGTGCAGTCTACCGCTGGGGCTCTTAGTTCAATGAAACTCCCACCTGCCTTCTGAGCTACTGTAATTGAGAGACTTTTGTTGGCCTGACATTGAATCAATGTTCACCGAACGTCTCCGGTGGCTGGTTTACCTTTATGTCAGAACCCACTGTGACACCTTGTTATCATCTTTCTTTCTGGCATGCACAATAGGAGCAGGTTGTTCACTTTTAGGGCAGAAAAGATCATGTGGCTTGCTGCACAATTTGGCTCAAAGCTTGTTGAAAAATGTTTTCTGATGCCTGTTTTTTTGCTTTAAACCAGAGTCTACCATCAATGACTAAATTAGACAATTTCCACTTTTCAGGAGAAAACATATTTTTATAAATTATAATTACAGGTACCTTAATCATGCCCCATTCAAATTAAAACATATGTTGAAAATCCATGGAAGCTACTTTACTTTTGCTTTCGTGTAATATGTTACCGTTTTCCTTGGTGTGATTTATATACAGGAGTACAATGGGCAGTTTGCATATGGAATATGGGAGGTCTCTCTCTTTAGTATCATTGTGGGCAAACAAATCATGGACTGCGATGAGGCCCAAAGTAATTATGAGTGACTCAGAATAATTTAGCAGTTAATGTACTACTTGTTTTTATCCTAGCAACATTATCAACTGAAATTTTAATTCAGTGAGTCACAACACCATTTATTGACTTAAATGTAGAAGACCATGCCAGTACATTAGTGGAGCTGACTCAGGTTCAACATGTAAAGAGCACTGGAAACAAAAAAGGTTGATCTGGGAGAGAATTTAGAGAGTCTAAACTTTTTGAGAAACAAATTGAGTGCTTAATATCCTTAGTAGTAAAGTTATCCCGTCTCCTTGAATTAAGACACAGGTTGGTTAATTACAATTTCTCCTCATTTGTAGACAAACATAGGAATTCCAGTGGCTGACTTGTTATCTTATCCTATGTTATCCCAAATGCACACTATGATGCATTGGTGTGTGCACTGGTGTGTGTCAGCCTGAAGTGAGCTAACATAGGAAGAGAGAAAAACATATTCCTATCTTAGTAGATGTGGCAGTGTTCTGCTCTCTCTATTTGGTTGCTGTATGGATAAGCATCTAAACTTCAGATAAATGACAGTTGTGTATGATTCTTGGTTTCAACTCAACCATGTAAGATAGTAAGCAGGTTATAAGGGTAGGGTAACTAAGTAATCAGGACTACAGTCTGTCAGCTTTGCTGCTGTTTTGTGTAATCGTGGGCCAAAGAGTTTATTGATAATCAGAGATGTATTCCTAAACCTTTGTTATCAAATCATGCTGGGTGTGAAACAGACAAAGGTTCTTTATTGGATTGCCAAACATTACTTTTTGAATCCATTAATAGTCCTGTAAACCAGTCAGAGTCTTAGCAGAGTGAGTATGAGAGGTAATGAATTGTGATCCAGGGTACTGAGATGTGAGTGGAAGTGTAATGCACAGACTTTCCACCATTAAACCAGTCTAACATTAGCCAATATGACACATTGCCCATAGGAAGTCACTACATATCCAAGATTACTTCTCCTTTAAATTAAATATGTGCTTTGTAACAATCAGTGCAAATAACAACATGCTATGCACACAAAGGACAAACTCAGTCTTTGTTTATATTGGGAATCAGGTGACTGAAATAATGCTGATAAAGATATATTTCAAAAGGTTTGGAAAGTACAGAGACAGCACTACTGAAAACCATAAAAAATAGGCATGTAACTAGGACAGCCCCCACATTTTATACACAGATAGATATTTAAAAATAGAAATGGTTATGGTGCACCATCCACAAAAAAAAGCTGCCTTAAGCAAACGAAAAAGTCACAACAGTATCGGAAGAGGTTCAATTAGACCATAATGGAGAGGGCCCGGATACATAAAATTACTAGTATTAGATTATCTTACTGGCTGCCAATCACAAATGTTTTTTGCAAAAGTGTGGATAGAAGACACAATTAATTGCCTACTGTTTCTTGAGACGTGTTTTGCTCTCTTCTCAGTTAGCCACAGCATGCTCCTTACCTGAAGACAGAAGCCACATAGCAATTGCCACTACTTTAGGACAAATATCACATTTAGCTCCCTAGTTTGGAATAGCATTTTGCTTCCTCAAAATTAAATGATTAGGCAGTCCTCCCACTATCAAAAACACTTTCAGTACACGTGTTAGAAACTGTGAGGGTGGAAAATATAGAGGCACATTTACAAGCCCCTTGTGCCACTTTTGCGTCACTTTTAACATGGGAAAAGTGACGCAGAAGTGGCGTAAGGGGCTTGTAAATCGGCCCCATAGTCTGTACTGCTGCTATAAAGCAGTTCATTTTACATAGCTAGGTGGCCTAAATTACGAAAAGCATTTTGTAAATCTCCATTAATTAATTTTGATTGTCCTCATTTAATTTGTGTCTGTCCCCAAAAAGAGAGATGACAATTTTATTATCTTACGGACTCCCTTTACATTTGCAGATTAATAGTTAAGCACATTTACATTTCTTTCAGGCAAGCAGGAACCCTAGCAAGAAGGCTTTTTAAGCTGCCTGTCCCTTCCTCGGTTTCACAGAACAGGAGACTACCTGCCTTTCACTTCAACTGAAGCAATTCAGCTCTCGGAATTAACCGTCCTAGGGCAGTTGTCTTTTCACAAAAAGTAGTCCAACAGTTTTTCTTCAATAAAAAAGTGTGGACACGTTGTGCCCCTCAGATCTCGCCCACTTTAACCACTGGGAAGAGGCACACCAATGCAGCATCTTGTCGAACCTTTCCCGAAAATGCATGTAACAGGAAAATGTCACTTTCGCCCTAGGGTAGTATTAATCAAATTAGAGATTATTTGTTGTGGCAACCCTCTCTTCTCCTTCCACAAAGTCCCACCTGATACTGTTATTTCTAATGCAATAACTAACAGAGCTTAGCTAAATCTTTCTAGTGGACATTTGTGTTGGCTGTATAGCAGTGTCATTAACTCAATGGTATAACTTTTTAAATGGCGCTTTCCTATGGTATATTCTCCATCATGCTTTGTTTCAGAAATCGACAACTATATTTTACATGCATTTCCCACGTGTATGTACTTCTGTATGTTCAGTAGGCAAGCTCTGCATAAAATCAATGCAATAATTGTTTATGAGCTTTTTATTCTTACAATAAGAATTCTCACTTGTATAGCATAGATATCTGGCGATAAAACCCAATAATACTCCTCATTTACAGCTGTGTGATGTAGGCAGTGACCTTTTTCTAATACCAGACGTTACTTTGCAGGATCCTTACTTCAGGCACTCAGATTTAATTTTAACTGTGGTTATACGTTCAATCTAATGAAAGATACAGTGGAAGCTCATCCCCTAAGTATTATGTTTGATGACCATGGTTTGCAGTTTCTTACCCTTGAGGTGGAGAATAACATTGAAATTTCAATTACTTAAAATCAGCTGGAGAACAAATTATTACCTCTTCCAAATACAAAATAATGTTAAATATAATTATCTTTCGTTTAAAGATAACATGTTTAAAAATTACCTATAACCGTGATGATCAGAGTTCTTCTAATTTCATAAAGGCAGTCTTGCAAAGTAGCAAAATTGATAAATGAACAAAACATTGTTAAAGATTATTTTGCTCAACATTGCCTTAATGGAGCATTGCATTTTTAAAGGAGAATTTCACCCAAGACAGTGTTTTGAAACAGAAGCCACAATTTCTAGTAACATAATGTTAATGAGGTAGGAGTTGTAGGAAAATGCCTTTTTTTGCATCATCACCCCAATTTATTTGGACTGATGTTGCTGTTCCTTTTTTATTTTGTACACAGGAACTTTAGGGTGAGTACCAGAGCTCTGCACTGGGGAAGAAAGGTTCTGACATGTTGAATTTAGGGAAAGGGGGGCACTCCTAAAAAGGACACCCAGGACCTGCTGAAAAGTGGGTCGGGTTACCAATGGAGATGTTTTCCCTGTAGATTAGGGAGGGACCAAGAGTCGTCCCCACCTACAGGCTAGTGCCTGGCATAAATGTGGCACCCCTGGACACACTACTAGGCCTTTGGAAGACAGAATAAGAACTGCACCTGCTCGTAAGGCCTTTGAGAAGAACCCCAAAGTCTAGAGCTGCTCCCACATGTACCTACGACTAAGAAGTGACTTAGAAACTTTCTACATACTTTTTGCCTGTAGAACCCACCAGGGAGTGAGACCAACCGTGACCTACCTGCCAACTGATCCACTGATGGTGCATAGATGAGGGGCCTGACTTTGCTGTTGTGTCTCTTATGTTCTCCACTTGCCGGTGGAATCCAAGGCTGCTTCAACTCCATCACACAGGTCCCTCAACACTGTTGTCGATAAGGACCTGATCTATGGCCAAGACCTCCAGGGCATGGAAACTTGAACTTCTAACACTAGAACTTTTTCTGCCTAAATGAATGATTTTGCTGATGTTCCATTTCAACATAGGAATCTATAAACAACTAATCTATTTCTCTTGACACTAAACCAGTGGCTGATTTCTCAGAAGGCTGTTGTCATTGAGGAAGTAATTTATTTATTTTTTATTTTTAGGAGTTTTATATAGCAAGAACTAGACCCGAGAAATCGGGTATCAGAGCGCTTTACATGAGCACCAGTTTCATTACAGATGGACACATTCATTTTAGTTAGGCACGGGGAGATTGAGTGATTTGCCCAGAGCACTGAGACTCGAACCCCGTTCTCCAGGTGCGAGGTTGACCGCTCTAGCCGTAAGGCTGCATCCTCTCCCCTACCAGAAGGGACATAGTCCTTGTTTCTGACCTGCACTCCCTTGTGGTTGGCCTCAAATCGTACCCTTGCCCTAATCAGACGCAACCAGTTGGCTGCGGTTGGTTCTTTACACTTTTTGATACTATTTTATTTACATTTTTAAAACTCATCTCTTAAGTTCACTTTATGAATTTTAGATTGTTTTGGTGTAATTTTACTCATTAAAATATTCAAATTTTTTACAAACTGGAGTGAGATTTTTGTTCTGTTGTGTTTTTTACTTTTCATCTGGTTTAGTACTTCTAAATGCTTTACACATATTAAACCTGTCCCCTCCATGCCATATCAAACAGAGGTTGAGGTCAAATTTTAGTTACTGAAACCATCACTGACTGTTTATATTGTACAGAGGTGCCTATGGTACCTCTTTAGTTATGGTCCTTTAAGAGTTTCCACCTAAACCCCATTTCCAATGCAGGTTTAGTGCAAATCAATAGGTAGGGGGGCAGAAAACAAGGCAGTTCTAAAGGTGACATTTCCCATTTGGGCTCCTATAGCATATGTTGCTCCTCAATACAGAAAAAAATTGCTGAAAGGAATTACACTCAACTAGGCATGTTAACAGAACATTGCTCAAGAAAGTGCATTTTCTTTGGTTTTGTGTAAATCCATTCAGCAATGTTGGAGAAATCACAGTTTTCAAAATAATGCTGTCTGGCCAAGAAGATAGTATATTTTAGAGATATATGTATATTTTTGCAGATCCTTCACAAATTTGTGAATGTATGCAGAATTTTCTCTCACTTCATGCATTGCAGAGTCATGAATCCAGCCATGCTGCACTCTAATTGGCTGGCTGTCACAGAAAAATCACTTGTCATCAATAGCCAAGCACCTTGCTGGAATATTTAGAAAAAGATTATAAGACAGTTGGTTGAGCCTACCCTGACCCCTGGGCTCATTTGCAGAGACCCCAAAAGGACCCCCTTCTGGCAACAGGATAAATACTATTATAATTATTTTTTAGGGGATATGCTATTCCAATTTTGAATTTGGGAATCCAGCATAGGATTCACCAATCCTGCAAAAAAAGGACAACAAATATTCAGTTCTCTACTGCTGTGCTTGGCCAACATCCACAATTAGGCATTTACCACATGCGTAGCCCCAGCTGCACATGAGTGAAGGCCATATGCATCAGGGATCGGATGCCATGGCTCAGTGGCCAACCTTGGGCCAACCCCAGCGGTGCACATCCAAAGGTCTTGAACAGAGAGGTTGGCCACATGCTGCAAGATCAAAGTCTGTGCATAGTGGGGATTGACCACCCATGGTAAGTTGAACATTGGTCAATGAAGGCATTGACCTAGCAGGCAGGGACCCGGTGAGGTTCATTGCTATTAGTCATCTTAAGCCCTAAGAAACATATTTAAAGTTTGATGTGTGGCCCATCTGACTGTTATGTCAGCAGGGATTGTTGTTTCTGCCCCCCTGTAGGAGGTTAGCAGGAGTAAAATATTTTGGTTGACTGGGGAGTGAGCCATGGTCAGGCGGCAGCCACAATCCCTGTAAATTTTAATAAATTATTTCACACAAAAATGACAAAAATCCAAACAATAGAACCAGAGCTATGAATTTTAAAAGATTTTGGTAAAAACTAGCGGCTAAAAGATCAAAGCGCCAACCACAAGCATCTAGTTGCATGAGACCGGGTCAAATTAAAAAAACATGTCCAACCATGATGGAGCACGGTTTGGAATGCAAATTTCAATGAGGCAAGGTTGCAGACACTGTACGAGGAGAGAGCATGGTTTTTGGGGAGCTTAGGGTCAAAGCGATGCTGAAGATTTGTTCATTCCAACTAAGGGGCCTATTAGGACGAAAGTCCACCTGCGGTGCTGGGACTGGCCACCAGGGGTGTGGCGGTCCCGCACCGGCAATTAGGATGCCACTGCCACCGTGGCGGTGGCATCCTCTATTCCAAGCATTGTGGCAGGCGGTGCTCACAGCACCGCCTGCACAATACTGGGAATGCACATCGTGCATTGGCATGCACAAGGTGCCTGCCACTTTGTCTGTGCCAATGCAGGGGGGTACCATAGGTACCCCCATGTGCCCCCTCAACCCCCCAACATCCTGGGGGCCTGCAACGGGCCCCCAACTGCAAAATCCGCCATGGGAATGCTGCTTCCCGCTCCCATGGTAATATGGTGGCGGTGTCTGCTAGACCATATTCAACCCTTTTCCGCCCGGTCGTCTTGTCGGCCGGGCGGAAAAGCGGAGGACAGTCTTCCCGTCTGCCACGGTACCCCGTGCCATCATAATATGGCAGGGGGGAAATGGGAGGTGGGCGGGGGATGATGTCGGGCGGATCGCCACCGCCATGCGGGCGGTGGTGATCCGCCCAACATCATAATAGACCCCTTAGTCTCTTTTTTGAGGATTCAAAATCTCAAGATGGACGGGGCAGTAGGCTGTAGCCGAAGACAATTCCAGGGGATATGATACCCATTTGGCGAAGGGCAACTACACAGGATTTGCTGCTGTGGAATAGAGCGTAGTGGGAGATGACGCTAACTCAGGCCAACCTGCGATGCATCTTGGTTGTATCGATGAGCAAGTTGGTCCAGTCTTTTCTTGGTTCTCAGAGCTGTTTTTAGCCATAAAATACCAATATTTGCATTTTGGCTAACTGAGCACCTCTTTAGCACCACAGCCAGGACTGATAGGACACCACCTGGGGGTTCAGGACTCACTCAGACTGGGTCCAGGTGCAGGTTTAAGATGATGGGCGTATTTTATGTATCTATGGCTCTGAACAGGAAGCCAGCAAACTAGCCCTTGGAGACACACTGGTAGTCCTGGTTTCATGTGAAGATGCAGGACTCAAACAGCAGGGCTGGCCTCTGAGGATTTAAGAAAGGCTCTAGGCTGCAGAGTAGTTGTTTCTAATACAACAAAGCAGCCTTTTAGACTGCACAGCAAGTCACAGCAGCAAGCAGTACTTTGAGATTCAGGTTGCAGGTCCAGGAGTGAACTGAAGGATTGGTCAGAGGGCCCAGTTCTATATTCAGTATCTCCTTTGGAATTGAGAGAAGTTCCTAGAGGTTTTGCATCTGAAGTACACGCAATTTCCTGACTTCCCTGCCCTGCTTCGAAGCTGGCTGCAGTGAAAATCTGGAGGTGATAAGCTCTTTGTGTCATTTGTAAGTGGGGGTGTGTCCAGCTCTGCCCCCATCCTGACATAAGATGGCCTATTCAGGCAGGCCTAATCCCTCTATTGTGGGACTGTCTGGATGAAATTCACAAAATCAAACTGCCAGTTACACCAAGTCATGTGACCTAGGAAAGGTTGCAGGTGGCAAAAGGCTAGGGGCAGGAAAAGTCCTTCTCTCTAAAAGTGAGATTTTCAAAATTGTAATTTAAAATATTACTTTTTTACCATTAAAGAGGATTTTTCATTACAATTTCATAGATACCAAACATGAACAATTGATCTGTTCTCAATCAAATGTTAGCTCTTTTTTAATGTAATAAGGCAGCCCAATGTTATGTGGCTGTCAAAGAAGAATAAACAAAGTTCAACTGCCAACTACACCAAGAACATTGTTAGGGCAGGAAAATGGCACCCATCTAAAGGTGGAATTTTCAGAATTGCAACTTAGAATCCAACTGTATCATTATATAGGGTATTAAATTACAATTAATCAGACACAAAACATGAAATGATTAACTGTTCGCAATCACAGGTTAGTACTTATTAAATGCAGCAAGGGAAACCAATGTTATACTATTGGACAGATAGGACATATATTTGTGTAAAATAAATTTAAGAGTTCTCCTCTATCAAGACATACACAACTTAAGATTTCCCTAGGCGGGGATGATGGAGCACCACGCCTCCACGTAGCGGCAGGTGAACCCGTGACCTGAGACCCGGATCCCGCCCCCAGGCTCTAACGGCAATGGTAATGGTGATGGCGATGGTAACTCGGCGTTCATGCTAAGAAGCGGATGGGTTCCCGCTTCTGAGATGCAGCGACGCGAGGATTAACGTAGCTGCCGGGAGCCGCGCTGAGGTGTAACAGGAGCTCATCGAACAAAAGAAAATCTCGGCGTTTTGGTTCCCGGTCTGTAGTCCTGTAGCTCTATTGCGCCCGCTGATATACGGAGGTGGTGGGGGCATTGAGGACACTGTCTACTTCTCTGCGGATGTGGAATGATCTATGGCTGTCTCTGCAAGATCGAAACAAGTCGAAGATAAAAAAGGGTTAAAAGGAGTCAACGAGTCAAGAAGCCATGGAATTGACGTCGTGAACTGCGGGAGTGAGGTGAGGAGTGGTGGTGGAAAAGGCTTGAGGTTGAAGGGCAGGAGGCTAGGAAACATGTCCGGTTGACAAAGAGAAAAGAATTACTCTAAGGGGAAGAGGAAAAAAGACGTAAGTGGCACATATTAGATAGAAAGATACTTCGGCGTAAAAGGAGAGAAAAAGATGGGGAAACAATTAAAAGACTGCAACATCTCTAATAAGGCCACTAAGGAGACTATAGCCCGTCTTAAAAAAACTCGTCAGACCGTAGCAAAGAAAGCGATACTGCGTGGTGCTAAGGCTTAGGATGGGGGAGACAATCCCATTTCACCAGGCGCAGAGATCACTTCAGAAAGTTCTGAAGAAGAATCTCTCTTTAGCTGTTCTGCACCCTTGCAGGACGATGGACTTTTCGACCTGGTCTTACCCCCTGTGGACACAGAGGCAGGCCTGCCTAAAACAACTATATCAGCCTCTATGTCGGCGATCTCAAATCTAGGATGTGATAAAAAAGAATTAAAGAAAATCAAGGAGTTTCCGCTATTCACTAGTAAAGCCACCCCTAAACCTCAACATCCTTCACCCTCCTCCTTATGTGTATCTACTCTTGGGCCGGCTGATATATTAGCTACAGAAAAGGGCATGGACGGAGCTGATAGTCTCCCCGGGATGACACAACAGATTATCGAAATATCTGGCTCGGTGGCTCTCCCACATCAACAACACAATATTCAAATGAAGCAACCTCAACCGCAAGCTCAGCTTCAGCTTCAATCACGAACAGAGCAAACAGAGCAAAATCGGTTGACATCTAGTTCCATCAATATAATGGGTAAAGAAATACAGAATACTGACCACTCGCTGCAGGAACTACTTAATAAAAGCTGTGAGTTTATGACAGAGGTACCGGCACTTCCGCTTATAGGGTTAGCGGTTGCCACGCCAATGGAAAGTAGGGGAGCTGTTCCAGCTGAGATCGTATCTCTGCCCTCAACTTTCCTGAGCCAAGTAGATCCTAAGGCAGGAGAGGTAAATGCTAGCATGAAAGGCATGAAAGATCAATTTACCAACGCTTGCCAGAGTGCTGAGATTAAGGAAACGTATCAACTAAACATTAAGGATATGCTAAATCAAGGGAAGACTCTCGTTGCTGCCGCTGTGGAGCGGAGGGGGCGGATTTCTATCACCTGGCATGGTCCTGTGCTGCAGTGGCGGAGTATTGGGAAAAGGTAGCAAAGGTGTTGGGTGCCATGGTGGGTATGGAGATTGTATGTTCAGAAAGAACCTGCCTGTTGGGGATTATGCCTGCATTACGATCTGTAAAGCGTAAATTCTATGTAATTGCAATGTTATTGGCCAAACGAAGAATATCGTTATGTTGGAACAGTAGGCGGGGTCCTAGGGTCAAACAATGGATTCATGATCTAACGTTTTGCAAAGACACTCTGAAAACATATGAGGAGGAACTTCCTAGGGGGTCGAGACCTAGAGATTATTGGAAATACTTAATTGACTATTTACAAGTGTACCCGATTGAGTGATTGAATCGGTGCGCCTTTGTTATTTTTTACTTTTCTCTTTATTGTTTGTCTTAATGTACTATTGAACGCTGAATACTGATGCTACTCTGGAGATTGTGTGCTGTTGTATCATGGCCTAATTGTCCGTTGTATAATGCACTGTTGACTGCATTTGAAAACTGTTAATAAAAAAAAAAAAAAAAAAAAGGGATATGCTAAATCTAATCCTCGAAGAAATACGGGACATGAAAAGTACACAGCAAGCACAGATTGTTGCTCTGCACGCAAGGTTGGGAAAGATGGAAGAGACAATGGCAGGGCTCCCGAATAGATTGCAGGAGGTGGAGTCTCGGGTTTCAGTGATAGAGGACCAAGTGTCTATTGTTATGGGAGAGGTGAAATAGGTAAAAAAAAAAGACACTCACTGTTGAAGCTAAGCTGGAGGAACTTGAAAATTATTCTCGCAGATCGAACCTCAGAATTGTTGGGGTTCCGGAAGGGCTTGAAGGAGCCCAAACAATCCAGTGGGTGAGCTCATGCATTAAAAAGCAAGTCCTGCCAGAACTTGACGGAGATCTCACAATAACCAGAGCTCATCGAGTCCCAGCACAACCCTTTCCCAACTCTACATATCCAAGAACAATATTACTAAACTTTGCGGACTACAGAATAAAGGAGAGAATTTTAGCAAAGGCGTTCCAGCAGAGACAGTTTCCAGTTACAGAGACTTCTAAATGTAGAATATTCTCAGACATGACAGCAGCCGCTGCTCGGCGGAGAAAAGAATTTGTTAAAATTCTCCATCTATTTAAAGCTCATGGTGCCCAAGCTACAATTGCACACCAGTCTAAACTCAAAGTGCTGGTGAAAGGAAAGTTTTTTTTGTTTTCGGACCTGGAAGAGGCTCAGGCTCTGTTGAAGGAAATTTCAGAAGGATCTAGTAGATGATGGTAGCTGGTAGGTAGAATGTAATAGATCTTGGGTGTTAGGCGAAAAAGTGTTGTTGCATACACCTGGTGATTTTAAGGACAGGCCTGGAATTTAATATCACTGCTAGATTAGGTAGGGAGCTGAGCACACTGGGTTTTATATCACTGACAGGATACAGGATAAAAAATAAATAAATATATGAATAAAAATGACAAAAAGAAATTAGAATGGGTGGGATCTGGGGATAAGGGCAAGCTCACCTTGGGTGTAACTTCAAGACGCCCATAAGGTTTTTGGGAGGGGTGCAATGTGGGCAGCGTGGCAGCTAGGGGGTTTCCCACAATGCAAGGGGAGGGCAAGTGGTAGGTGGTGGGGACAGGGAGGACCTCAGGTCAGTAGGGGGGGGTGTAAAAGCAAAATAAAAATGAGCAGTAGCAGAGCAGAAGTAGAAAAGGTAAAATTAGTCAGGTTATGGTTGGTTAAGTTAGGCAGGCTATGGATACAATATGTTTCTCAAGTAGTTGGTGGAAGGAATATTGAATTGTATAAGATATGACAAACTTGTGTAGTATATACTCTCTAAATGTTAATGGGATCTTAAATAAACAGAAATACGGGGCCCTTATTAGATGGCTTACCTCCCTGACACCTCAAGTCTTGTATCTACAAAAAACACATCTAAAAATAAATTCCCCAAATCTATTCCTTCCTCGTTGGTTTTCACATGTTTTTTTTGCCTCTGCTGGACTGGCTTGTAGAGGAGTCGCTGTATATTTTTGTAAAAACCTCCCTTGGGAATTCGGCCAAATAGTAAGAGATCCTCAGGGCAGATGGATCTGGATTGAAGCTAGATTAAAGGGTGTTACATTCAATTTTGTGAACTATTATGCTCCTGTAATGGATGACAACGCAGTTTTACTTAAAATAGGGGAAAAACTAAGGGGGATACCGGGGAAAATTATTTGGGGTGGGGATTTCAATTTTATCCAAAACTTAAAAAAGGATACCTCAAATAGGAAAAAAAAGAGCTGAAACCCCAAACCAAAAAAGTGATAGAAGGCTTAATAGCAGAACATGTTTTAATAGATCCTTGGCGTGATGCTAATCCCCTTAAGATGGAGTTTACCTGTTACTCTAATAAATATAATACAGCATCTAGAATTGACTTTTTCTTAATAACTAAATCATTGGGGTATTATAATACAGAAATATTGACAAACCCTTTTTCGCATCAATCCCTAATCAAAGTGGAGATAAGAATTAATGAGGAGGTGAAACCAAGATCCAAGTGGCAGATGGATCGACTCCTCTTGCAAGACATTCAGTGGGTGAATAATACGGGGGAATGGATCGAGGAATTTTTTAACAGAAATGAGAACACAGCAGATATATTCTCTGTATGGGGCGGGTTCAAGGCTGCCTTAAGGGGCCAAAAAATAGCCTACTCCGCCGCCCAAACGAAGCAGAGGAGAGAAAAAATCAATAATCTTCAACAGAACGTCGAAAAGGCAACAAAGGCAGTAAATAATCGGTCTGTGGCGTTAGAGGAGGATAAAAGGCATCTTATCAAAGTTAAATATGAATTAAAAGAATTTTTTATCATGGAAGAGATAGCTAGTTCTAGAGCTTACCTGCAACGAGTATATGAAGAAAACCAGTTAATTGGTAAAATGCTTGCTAGCTCTGCTAAAACTAAGCAAGAGTCAGCAATGATCACTGAAATCTTTGACCCTAGAAACAATGGCCTTTTAACTGAAAAAGGAGAGATTGCACAAACATTGTTGGAACATTATACTAAATTATATGCAACCCAATACCAGGTTGGAGTAGAGCAGATTAATCAATTTTATGAGGAGGTCGAGGTACCCAGTCTTACAAGAGAAATGGTAGAGCAGCTCCACATGGATATATCCATAGATGAAATAGAAAAGGCCATAGGATTAATTCCAGGGGCAAAAGCTTGTGGAGCGGATGGGCTCCCGATTGAGCTGTATAAAACTTTTAAGAAGACACTAACTCCCTTTCTAAGAAAAATATTTACTTATATTAAGCAGGGTGGTAAGGTTCCCATAACTTTCAAGGAGTCTATCTTGATCAGCTTTGTTAAAAAGGGGAAGAGTGAAAAAGATGTTAACTCTTATAGACCAATTAGCCTTTTGAATGAAGATTTTAAAATATTAATGGAAATTTGGGCACAGCGCTTTACACCTATAGCACAAGTTTTAATTCATCCGGATCAGACTGGGTTTATTTTAGGTAGATCTATGTCAACGAATACCCGGTTTTTAATTCAGACCCTAGACTTTGTCACTGTAAATAAATTACCCACTTTTATCACGATGGTCGATGCCGAAAAAGCATTCGATTTAGTGAATTGGGAAGCTCTTTTTATCGGTTTATCAAAGTCTGGGTTCCCTAGCCAAAATATAAAAATGCTTAAGAATATATATAAAGGAGCTCACGCCAGGCTGATTATAAATGGTGAATCAATTGGGGAAATAGAAATAAAACGAGGGTCAAGGCAGGGATGCCCTCTGTTACCCATCTTGTTTACATTTTTTATAGAGCCATTGGCATGTAGAATTAGGGATAATCTTTTAATTAGAGCTCCCATTGATGGGATGCCAAAAATGAAATTATTTGCAGATGACATAATTTTGTATTTATATCCGGATGAAATGAACTGGAGCAAGGTACTAGCGGAGTTTAGAAGATTTGAACAAATAGGGGGTTATAAAATAAATCAAAACAAAACAGAAATGTTAATATTGAATAATGATTATAACTTTTACCCCCGAATTTGATACCCCAGGCGTTGAAAACAGACCCAATAAGGTATTTAGGCATATATGTTTCCAACCAAGTTGATCAACTTTTAGCCTGAATTATACGACAATGAAATGTAAGATCAAAAGCTTATTGGATAAGTGGTCTCTTATACCATTGACTTTGATAGGCTTTTGATGGGCTTTTAAAAATGTCTATACTACCCTTATTAAATTTCTTATTTATCAATGTCCCTCTTAAGATAAATATTAAGTTTTTTAAAGAAATCGATTCAATGTTCAGAGAATTTATATGGAATAATAAGATTTCCAGAGTCAAGCTCCCCACATTACAACTAGAAATAGATCAGGGAGGATTGGCTCTACCCAATATCCAAATCTATTATGAGGCTGCCCTACTGGACATAACTGCCCGTCTACTTGTTAGTAATGATTTGACAGAAATCTTTTTCTATGAAAATATGCTTAGTGAGTCTGGAACACAATTATCAGTTTTTCTTAAAACAACCAAACTACCAAAGAAATCCCGGTATAAGACATTACGGGACTTCTCCAAACGCCTTTTAGGCTTTTTTAAACAAATTCATTCTTCTGGCTGCATTTTTCTAAATCTCGAAGAAAGTAGATCTTTAGGGCTGCAGATGCATTCTCGCCTTTTAACAAGATGGAAGGACTTTTCGAGCTGGGTAGCTTTTTTATAGCTCAAACCTTTATGTCCTGGGAACAGGTGGTAGCCAGATGTGGGAACCTGGAGAAGCCCGGATTCTTGGAATATTTACAGATCTCGCATCTGATTAAAAAATATGATATTTTACCAGATCGGGTACCAGGGGGACTTGCTAATGTGCTTTATAAGATGAGATTGAAAGGCTTAGGAAATTGGTACTCTCTACTCTTAAAACAAAGGTCAGCTCCAATAGTTGAAACTTTTTTGGGAAAAATCATACAAGAAACTAATTGCAAGTTCTCCCATCAAGAATGGCAGCAGATTGTACTATTAGGTAGTAAAGCATTGAGAGCGGCCAATTTTAAAAGGATGGCCTTTCTTTCAAGGTGGATGGCATATTATACTCCGTCAGTATTAAACAAGCGCCATGCCTGGGTTGAAAATAACTGCTTTCGGTGCCAGGCCTTGGGAGAGGGGGACTGGCTACATATTTGTTTTACATTCCCAAAACTCCACATTTTCTGGAATACATTTTTTTCAGCTATCAGCTATGCAATTGATAAAAATATTGATCCTGAGACAGAGGTGGCATTGTTTGGGATCTCTAGAGTAAGAGCTGACCTAAATAAAGTAGAAGCGACGTTTGTGGCTATTGGCACTGTAATAGCACTGTCATTGATTCTACAAAAGTGGAGAACAGAAGAGATTCCTTCCTATTCGGAATGGTTAATTAAAATGTGGAGGTCAAGGAGATATGAAGAAGCATATGCCAAGCGGGTAGGGGCAGTAAAAAAAATTACTTTGGTTTGGAGGTTTTTGGATGAGTATCAAGCTATATAGAATTTTAGTATGGTACTGGTCCAGCACTTTAGCACTAAGCACTTTAGCATACTGCACTTTATGAAATTTTTTTATTTTTGCACAATTTATTGTTGATCCGATGAAATAGATTAAAATATGGCGGGAAAGAAGGGTGGGGAAAAGCAAATGCTTTTCCTACGGTGGATTGGAGGCCATTAGATAAATTGCTAGAAATATAAATTTGAAGTTTTGTAGAAAGTCTAATAGTGTTGCATACAGTGTCAAGCTATATAGAATTTCAGTATGGTAATGGTACAGCACTTTAGCACTTAGCACTTTAGCATATTGCACTTTAAAGACAAGTTGTATTTTTGCACAATCTATTGTTGATTCGATGAAATAGATTAAAATATGGTGGGAATAAGGGGGGTGGAAAAGCAGATGCTTTTCTTACTGTGGAATGGAGGCCATTAGATAAATTGTTATCAATATAAAATTGAAGTTTTGTAGAAAGTCCAATAGTGTTGCACACTGCACTTTAGTAGCTTTACACTTTGTTTTAGGTTATTTATATGGCTTGTACTATAAGAAAGCATGACGCTACTTTATGTGGGGTTGTTTTAGAAGGCTATATCCTCGATTACAGATTGGTATGTTACGATGTGTTGTTTCAGATTCATACATGTCTCAGAAAGTAATTGTAAAAGTGTTTAAAAATTGTTATTTATCCTGCTCTCCTCTGCTCAATTAAAAAAAAAAGAAAAAAAAGAAGACATACACAACTTAAAAATACATCTCCAACCTTTTAATTACAAAGCACCCTGTCCTATGGGCTACCTATAGCCTACCTTAGGGGTGACATACGCAATAAAAGGGGAGATTAAGGCTTGGTGAGGGGGTTATATTGCCGAGTTGACATGGCAGTTTAAAACTGCATTCAGGCTGCAATAGCAGCCTGGGCTATGTTGTAAGGTGCTACATAAGTGGGTGGCACAATATTTGCTGCAGGCCCACTAGTTGCATTCAATTTACAGGCCCTGGGTATATTGTATACCACATTACAAGGGACGTAGACGTAAATGAAATAGGCTATCAGGTGTAGGACAATCAAACCTTGTATAAGGAAGTGGGCACATGCACTTTACCACTGGCTAGCCATGGTAAAGTGCATACAGTTGTAAGTCCAACAAATACTAATTTACCAGAAACTTGGATGGTAAAGGCAAAAGGTTTGGAGGTGACCTTGCCATTGAGGCTGGGTCCAACAGAGAACCAACCAAATATAGAGATAACAAGTTGCCACAACTGTTGATGCAAGGAATGCACTTTTAGCACACTTAAAGGCTGAGTTAGCTGCCATGACAACTGCCTCAATGCAAGGGTTTGCTGCTGAAAACTAAAAGGTAAATATCACTGATACACAGGGAATTGTCTGCCTGAGCATCAAAAACATTATAGGATTTTCCTTCTCAGTACAGCTGAGCTTCACGCAGCGGTCCCTAAAAGGAAAAGGGAGTGTTGGGAAACAATATTGGATGATGGAATTTATAAAAATTGGCTGCGAACATATATATGTTGCAAGAAAGGTAGACGTTTTCATTTCACATCCAGGAAATTATTTCCTAAATACACATTCTTAACATTTGGGGACAGATTATTCGGGAAGTGGTGAATCACAATGTCTAGAGAGTAGACTTAATTATACTGAAGAGGGAAAGGAACAGAGGAAGCCTGTTGCTATATTTGTGGACCTTCTTTAGGATTTCCCTTTGTGGTTCAGCAGGACGAAGGACTGATCCCGCAATTTAAGCTAGGAGTTTGAGGCAGATCTGTGATCTCTGGTTTTAAGTGAATGGCAATTTGATTGCAAAAAATAAACTTATCTGCCTGTTTCTCAGTCATGTGACCAAGGGTTAATGTTCGTATGCACACTTCCATCTCATTTTTATTCATGCTTGGAGACTCAATATTTAGACAGTTGAGTCTGGGGATGCATTACTTACAGTTCAGATTCTCACTTGTTTCCTTTTTTGTATTTGTTACATGTGTAGTTCCTGTATTATCAGTTCAGCAGTATTACTGTACAGAACCTCAACCATGCATGTAGAAATTAAAGTGTGACATATTGGGAGGTTAAATACATGTAGAAAGTATTCACTTTGTGGTCATGTACAAACGCGCACCGTGTTAATTATCTGAAAAAAACGTAATACAGCTGTGCTAATTTGCAGAAATCCTACAGAACACTGTTGACAGTAAAAATGCATTTTACAATATCCACAAGATTCTCGAAAATACTGCGAACAGTTTAGCAAAATGAAATGTCCAACTTTGAGTTTTTTTAATGTTGTGTGCCACAAAACATAAAAAGGCATAGTAAAAGCACATCTCTTGTTATCACTATGACTCTAAAAAATGTGCATTGGGGAATGCACAAAATAAATCTGCATACTTACCATTTGAAACATGAAACCCTTTCCTGTGTGAAATGAAATGTGGCAATCCAAGCCATAGTGCACTGCATCCTCGAGTAATATTCTATGCATGCGCTGAGGTAAACTTACACAGTACCATTATTTACATTTATATAGTAGAGTATTATTTCCCCCTTTACCCTATTCAATGTCTTCGCTATAATGGTTATCTACGTCCTGCACTTATGAGCAGGTACACATTATTGATGACTCTAGGTGCTAAGTTGCTGTTCTGTGGCTGTTCCCCAAGAAGAGGGCCGTGCCCTACTTGGGGGCAGATTTATGTTTCCTGGCGCATCCCTGCAAATCAGCAGGGATGCGCCAGGAAAGATGCATCACGCAAGTTTACCCTTGTGCCACCACAGATGCGCCGCATTTACAATGCAGCGCATCGTGGCGCAAGGATAAACAGATGCGTGACGCATCTGATGGCGTAAGGGCGGCGCATTGCTGGAGTCGTGTCGCAAGCACAACGCAACTCCAGCAATGTTTAGGGGCTGCCCATACCTAACATGCTGCGTCATGCCTTATGCCTGCTTCAAGCAGGCGCAAGGTTTTGACGCAGCAGCGTCGGAAAAGTGACTGAGTGAAATCTTGTTGATTTCACTGCGTCACTTTTCCGAGGCTTTTTCCGATGGAACGCCCACCCTGCATACATTAAACCTGACGCAGGTTTAATGTGGCGCAGGGCTTTACATCGTGACGCATCTCCATAGATGCACCACGATGTAAATGGGGCGCAACGTGGCGCAGGGTTTACGCCGCCGCTGCGTCACAAAAGTGACGCAACTGCGGCGTAAAAGTGGCGCAAGTCTAACATAAATCTGCCCCTCGGAATTTAAAGAAATGTTAGGATTGGTAGAACTCGCACCCAAATAACGCCGTGAGAAGAGGGGTTTTGAACTGCTGGACCACTAAGAAAGACATCCAGCCTCCACAGTGGCCCTGGCAGTGGAATGTCTGAATGGAACGAGGTGCTGTCAGAGGCTACACAATGTTAAGTCGAGATAAACCGAAAGCTGAAATGGAACATAACTCGAATGACTAAATGTGGCCGACATTTCATTACTAGGAGTCTGTATATAATGGCTGCTGCTCGGCTGAGTGCAGCATTCTGTATGTTTAGCACCATCTAATTTATTCTGGGAAGGAGAAAAGACAATGACAGCATTAATAATGGTCTGCAATTAACATTGTCTACAGCTTATACGAAGAGACCTTTAGATCATTATGTCTTAAAAGATCAAAATAGTTAGATAATAATGCCACAAAATTGGTTGCATGATTTGCGTACACTTACATAAAATACCTTTCCTGGCTCCATCATTTTACTTTCCTTGCTGCATAATTTAGTCAACACTTTGTATATTGTGATCTTCAATGTAAGGTTATTCCAGTAGCTCTATATATATATATATATGGTGCATCTATGTATTACAATGCCCCGTGCACTATATATGCACAGCATGCACATAGCTGTGAGTGATTTAAATACTACCCCAGCCTTTAAAGCTTTCCCTTTAAACGTGTCTCACTACCACAGCAATATACAGGATGATTGTTCCTTCGTTCATATGTTTGATGAGTAACACTGCATAAAAAAGCATCGAGCATATCTTGATGGTGAGAGGTTGACCCACATAGCACATGTTTTGCTTATTTTGCATTCTTTCACAAAACGCATATATACTTCTGTAGTGGAGTATAGTTCTATTGTTTTTGGTTCTATTCACATTCGTGTTCCGTAATCGTAGGCCTTTGTAAACGTGACACAGTGATTATATTGATTTTGCATCTTTTATATTTAAGCTTTGAAGAGGTTTTTATGTTTAGGTCCCTATCAAGTAAACATGTGATACGCGGACGTTTTTCAGCTAATGCAAAGCAGACTTAAGGATACCACAAGAAACAATTAGCATTCCCCCCTTGGGTGGCTCTGCGTGGCTTAGTAAATCTTGAGCTAACACTAGGTAGCATAAGTCTCTTCCCTTCATTACTCCTCATTGAGAAGGCAATTTATGGGTGGAGTGTGGGTTTACCCACTCATCCACCCCTGGATTTTGGCACATTCCCAGTTTTACTAGGAATAATAAACCTGAGTATGCATCAAAAGGGGACTCCCAACAGACGTGCAACATATGTTGTGCTCTCCTCGGAACACAAAGTCACTTTCAGACTGCCTTTCTGTGTCAAAGAGGCCAACTTGGAAAGGCTGTTGGAAATCGACATTGTAATGCCGAGGGCAGACACGCTGCGCATAGGGGTGTACGATGCAGTTCCAACCAACACGAATACTCTGCGAGTCTCTTGGAATGGATTCGGAATGGCCGTGCAGTTTACATCAGAATTGGGCAGTCGGAATTTAACCCGACTTAGTTGGTCAGAAGGGCTCCGACGCGGTCGAGAAGATTCAGACTGTCGGGAGGAGGCTTTCTGCCCGACATCGTAATCGGCCTCATAATTGCTATTGTTTTTTTGTGCAAATTCTATTTTTTCTTCAATTAATACATCGAACATGTGTTGCAGATGAGCTTGTTTCAATATTGTGAAGAGCTACCAATGACACCTGTTTAGGAGACTGCATAACAATTGCTGATTTTCCATGGCAGTCCCTTGGATAGGATGCCTAGATGGCATGTATAAGCCTTGAAGATTTACCTCAACGGGAATTAGAAGGGGAGTGTATCACATCTATGATAAATACCATAGAATACAAAAAATATATGTTATAAAGCGATATGTTAGTTTTCCTAAAATGTTGCACATTGCCAGCATTATGTTCATGTTTCTGTTTTTGTTTAAGGACAGTGATTGGACAGGAAAGCTGGAAGTGAAATTACTTAGTATACAAGAGTACTAGTTGCTACGCATTAAAAGGATTGAGCCTATACTGAGCTGTAGACATGCTCTTACTTTCGAATCTGAAGAGGTGCAAGAACTCAGTACCTGACCGAACCAGCACATTTAAAGCACTGGTTTAGGTTAGGCTAGCTACTTCATACGGGTGAGATTGTACATTAAATGAAGTTATTGTAAGAAGCTAGAGTATTGGATAAGGGAGCTACCAGCCTCCAGTAATAATCATAATCCTTGTAAGGGTGAGTCACTAAAGACATTAAATAAACCTGAGCTCAACCGCAGTAGCTACGGCACAAAACAGACAGGCTGAACTCAGAGGCAATTTTTAAAGTAAGTATGAAATACCAAAACAGTAATTAAAAAAAAGCACAAGAAAAATCACAAGCCAATTTAGAAGATTATAATAAATCTTTATAAATAAAATGACACCAAAATATCAAAAATCCTAAAAGAGGAACCTAAGATTTGAATTTGTAAGGTTTTAGATAAAAATACCTCTAAAAAGTGTTCAGCATTAAGCAAAGCCCGTGGTCAACTGGTCACACTGGACCAGAACCTAGGCACGATTTGAGGTGAACCATGGTGTAGCATAGGTTGGCTGCAGAAACAAGACGTAGCCAAATCAGAAGTTATACACCAGACTGTGGGCAAGAAGGGGTCCATAAGGTTGATTATCCATCGGACAAGGTACCAGTGAAGCTGGTGACTTTTGGCAAGATCGCTCAGAGCAGGAGAAATTTTGCTCCACGGAAGGTCCCTCCCCGGCAGGGTACTATTTAGCGCCTTTGCCAGGTGAAGATTTCAACATTTGAACTTAGTCACTTTTTTGGGACTGATACCTTATCCACTAGGTCCCACTGAATTAGATTTGCAGCTGCAGAAAAGCTCTGAGTGGAAGAAACCTGAATCTTCAGCCCAGCAGCAACACACCTTCATCAAATCAGCTTTGCACATTTGCCTCAGTTCCCATGAGATCTTTCAATCACTCCAGCAGAACCCATCAGCAGAGTCCAGAGCGGAGACAGCAGAGCTGTAAGCTGGGCAAAAGCAGGAAAGGCCTCATGTAGCTTGTTGTGTGCCTGTAGCTTGAAAGGAGGTCATCCTTATGACCCTTAAAATCCACTTTGTCCTGGGAAAAGAGGGAGAGTAGGTCCATTCTTTCTGAGCTCTTCTCAGACAGCAGGTTCACTCCTCTTCTGATCCTTCTTAGATCCAATAGTATTCCAATCAGTGATACTGTGGATGTCACATTTATGCTTGACACCAGCTTGTGGATGTGTCCTGGCCCCTCTCTAACCAATGGGGTAAAGCTTCCCAAGGGTAACCCTCCCCAATTTTGCAGCATTTCCTATGTGCCCTGCAGCAAATCCTACAGTGCCCGTCTCTGCCTAAATCAAAGATGGGGAAATCTTTCTCCCACTGTGCAGAGCCGCTGTGCCCAACCTAAGAGGTGTAGTCACAGACACAAGCAAACCCGTCCTCTCTGGTCACTTTAAATGAGCTCCCATGGCAGCTTCCTCCCCACAGTGATTAGAGCCTGGCTGACTAGGGAATTAAGAAGGGGCTTGTACAGGTGACATCTTTACATCTGTCAGTGACCAGGGAGGTCCTTTTGAAGTTAATTAAGTTCCTGGGGACTGAACAAATATTCATTCTGCCAGATGAATCAAAACACCTCCTCAAAAAAAGCCTTTGTCTCAAGCTTTGGCAAAGGTTTACAAAACCTATTCAGGGATAAGCACTCAGGAGGCAGTAGCTGGATGCTAATGCAAATAGCTCCCAGAGGCTTTGAGCAGGAAATGGCACTTATCTGGAAGTACATTTTCCATATTATTTAATCAAAATCGGTCTTCACCATTGAATTGTGCTTTCAACTATTACAAAGAGTCCATATATGAAATTTCTAGCTCATCCTAGCAGTAGATAGCATTTTAAAATGTAATATTTATTCCCAGTGTTTTCCAATGGAACAGCTATCCTTGCAACAGAGAACACAGCTTTTGGGACTTTTCCACTGCACGAACAAGGATAACACTACATTTCTACATGTCTAATGTGTAGGAAGGCCTACT
The DNA here is from genome assembly GCF_964204655.1 of Triturus cristatus. Lineage (NCBI taxonomy): Eukaryota > Metazoa > Chordata > Amphibia > Caudata > Salamandridae > Triturus > Triturus cristatus. The sequence goes on from NC_140586.1 coordinate 609,557,608, forward strand.
TAGAGTTGACATGATATTATTTAAACAGAAGATTGAGACCTGTCAAAAGGGTTTATTTTGACAGGTCGACCTGCAGTTTAAAACTGCTTTAGTCAGACTATTATGGAAGGCCTGAAGCCACATTTTACATAGTCACTGTAGTAGATGGCACAATAGGTGCTGCAGTCCACTAGTGGCATTTAACTTACATGCCGTGGGTACACTTTGTACCATTTTCTGGGGTCTTATAGGTAGGTTAAATATGATTCTTAATGATATAGCAATTTAACAATGTGGAATGAAGAAGCACAGGCACTTTACTATGGATTAGCTGAGGTAACGTGCACGGAGTTCTACAGTCAGCTAAGATAGCTACAGTACAAATCTTCGGTAAAATCTGGAACCAACACAAAAAATATATCACTTCCTACTGTTACCTTCCAATACAATGAGTTTAACCAATGAAGTTCCACATCCATTCAGTTCTGCATTGCCTATGAGGCTCAGGCAATGAGTACCACAATATAGGTCCTAGTAACTGCTGCTTTACAACATTTGTAATCACTTGCAGCATTTTAGTACCATATAAAATAGAGGTTTCGTAATAGTTAATTATTAGAAGTGAGGTGAACTTGAAGACAGGGGCGTAGCATCATGGAGGAAGGTTTGGGGTGTTACACCCCCCCCTAACAAATATATTTTCTGATAAATAGTTGGGTACAAGTGCTTTCAGTCGGGTATGGTGAGGTTTCTATCAGATCTCACAAGATATTTTTCATATACACTGACACATATGCACATACACCCCTCTCTCTTCTGAAATATTAAAAAATTCTGGTTATTTTTGACTAAATCTTGTTTTTTTGTCTTACTTACTAACCTTACCAATCTGCATTCCTCTCCCTTTCCATTGCCCCATAAGATCCTCTCATGCACTTTGACATTAAATGCTAGCATGATTGTTTGAAAATCTGATGCTCACACCCCTCCATCTCACTGACCAAGCTATGCCCCTGCTTGAAGGAATAGTATTCCCTTTGCATATTACTATTTCATCCTTTTAAAGTATTTTTCTTGTGCAGGTTTTACCATGAACAGAAAGAGGGCAGAAATGATGAATGACGACTTGTCAATCTCTAGCCTCTTTTACTTTCCAACAAAGACCGGCAGAGACATCATCCAGAAATTATGCAGAGGGATGTTCAGTTAGAGAGGGGGGAATGAATGGAAGCCATTAAACTAAGCAACTCCACTCCCAATTTAAATTCATTTTCCATTTGTGGATCAGATTGCTTAAGTTCCAAGCGCGACCCATGCATTTGCAATACATGAAAAATCCACCTATGAAACTGGCTCAAGCATGAGGTTTTTGAATTCAAATAATACAGGTTGCTTGTACAATGCGTGCATCAATCACTGGAGGGTTGCTAAATTCAATGAAATCCTAACAATGCTACAATTTAATGGTATGCGTATCAGAATCCTGATCAATCATGAATTTAATGGAGAACAGCTGGCGCTTTTCAAAGTTTCCAAGGGCTAGTAATGGTTTGGAATATGTCAAAGAACATGCATAATTCACGTCTGCATTCCATCAGTTGCAATAAGCACTGCAAAACCACAGTTCTTCATGTGTAGAAAAAAATGTGCTCGTGCCCAAGTTTTTTTTTACACAACTGCTCATGGAGCTCACAGCACCAGTGGCATAACAAAAGCCCCCACGGCCTCTGCGGTGTGGGTAGGCCTCTGCGCTCCAGGGACCCCCTCGGGCACTGGCAGGTCCCAGGCCAGAGAACTCCAGACTGAGTCTGGAGCGTGGGGGGGGCCTGCATGTACTTTGCAGGGGGTGGGGCCTCAAGTTTTGTTATGCCACAGCACTCGTGCAAGCAACCCACTTTCACCTGAGTATTTGTTCAATGGTGCACTGGGGGATACGAGAAAGCTGGTTTAGGGGTAGTGGAGTGGAGTAATGACCAGTGGCAGCCGGCACTGATCTGGGAGGGAGGCGGGGGAAAAACAAAATTAAAATCTTGCCTCCTGTCCGCGTCCCGCGTTGCCCTCGTTGCGTCTCCACACTCCTTCCTCCAGCCGGAACAGGAAGGACACTGGAAACACTCAGGCTCCCCTGAGCCAATATCAATGCTGCAATGGAGCATTGTGATTGGTCTGAGCGCCGTGGTTCGGCGCTCAGATGGGCAATGGGGGCCTAGGCATGTTCTCTACCCAGGCTGTAATGCTCTGTATACATGAATGTTTGGCAGGCCCCAGCCGAGCAGTCCTGCCCCGCTTCCCAAAGCTGCCACGCCCACAACAATAAAATGATAATAACTTTGAGTTATGATCATTTTATTTTTCCTTACACTGCTTAATAGCAGCGGGGCTACGCTCCTCCATTTCAGCTGAGGAGTTGCCACTGCTATGTTTGACAGAATGACAGCTTGGAGGATAAGTGCTGGTAAGTATCCCTTACAATTAAATTTTGCACAGCAATAGAGAGGGGGTGCGGTGTTGTTCAATGCGGGAGTGCGGCATTGTTGATACAGTTCTGTAATAGGATAGTGCTAGATTGCGTTGGTGCTGGATGGAACAGTGCCACACTGTGGTAGAAAAGAAAGAGACACTGCCACAGTGAGTAAGTGCTTTTGACAGTGTACTGAAACCGAGCGGTTATTCACACTTTTCACAATTTCTTCATATGAAGCATATTTTCACATTGAAGTAGTAGCAGAGACAAGACAGAGACAGGAGACTTGATAGAGGCAAACAGAGCAAACTGATATACCTATTCTTTTTTAGTTTAGTTTAGTTTAGTTTAGTTTAGTTTAGTTGCGAGGATTCCCCTGTATGGCTTTCTTGCACCTCCTTTGCCTATTATTGCGAGGCCCTCTTTGCATCTTGTTGCATCAAATTGCTGTGCAAAGTCATGCTTCAAAAGAAAAAGCACATCATGTATGTAATGTTATTACTGTATATCTGTGAATGATAATTTCTAGCCCACACAGCCTCCCTTGAATAGGCCTTAGACTGCTCCATTTCACTACAATGGGGTGAAGATCAAATGTAGACCCATTACTTGTGCAGGCCACACAACTAATGGCTCATTTTTTAACATACACACTTTGACGTACTGCATTAGTCCCAGCTTTTCTGTTGCAGTAACTGGAACACAATTTTACAATGTTATTTCTCAATTTTAGAGTTATACTCAGCCTGCAGTCCAACTACTACTTGTTTTCACCAATGGGAAATATGTTCACCCTGGAGGAGTCCCTTTCCACACATCCCAAACAAGTTTAAAGTTGTTGAGACCCCCTGCCCACTATCAGAGGAGAGTTACGCTAGCCCTTTGCTGAAAACATATTTTCAACCGTTTCTAGATTTGGAAAGGGTCAGGAGTTTGTTTATGTCAACAAACCTCCAGTTTGTGTGAGTTCCCAAACTCACAGTTTGATCCTCCCACTCCTCACCACTAATGTGGAATTAACTAATGCAAGATGTGTGCAGGCTTTGGGCTATATTTAAATACTACGAAAATATGCCTGCTACATATTCTTTTATGAATTCTTGACATGCATAAATGTTTGTGGCAATTATTGGAGATTGGTTTTGCAGCAGTATTTAAAGGTTTCCAAATCTACAATCGGTTGTGTTATCCTTGCCATTGATTGTCCAAGATAGGTGGTGTAAACTTATTACAATTTTTTTGATATGTGATAATTATTTCCTATATAAAATGTATCGCCATCTTATGTAATTATAATGAAGGTTCTATCTTGATCCATTTATTGGTGCCAGCGACAGCTGTTCTGCAACTGCTCAAATCAACGTTTGTACTTTTTATGTGGAGCAAAATAGCACACCAATCAGAAATAATAAGCATGGTGCTTGAACTGGCTCAGTGCCGAGTGGCACTGTCAAAAAACACAACACTGCCAACAACTAAGGAAAGCTGCTGCCCTGCAGGATCTTTACTATACTAAAACAGATGACGCTCTCCACAATGGGAACTACAAGAATCAAAGGCACATTGATTATTTTGATTCTTTGCGCATTTAGAAAATAAAAATCCACGATCATTGTTGAGCTTCTGCTATTGAAGGGACTTACCTCCTCTCCAGCTTTAAAATATGCATGCATTGAAACCGCTTTAAGGGGCCTGGGGCTGGCTCCTGAGGCACGCCCGGGGATGGGGGACATGGTTGGGCCAGTAACTCCCTGCTACCGCTTCAGGACTGGGTATCATTGTCGCTGCTGCACTGGAATGATGTGATATAGAGTGCCAAGGCCATGCAATCGCACTATGTACCCCTCTTGAACAAGCCACATGTGTGTCACGGTGTTCTTCATGCTCTTAGCATAAAACTCAATACAATATGTGCTTATCAAAAAAATATAAATGTATTGCAAATGCTTCATTATAGTCAGGCTAGAGTAATCGGTCCATTTTACAGCATATGCTAAGCTACTAGGTCTGACATTGGCAACCTACTACAATGGAATTACATTTTGGTGGATGCATATGTCAGACATATGCAATGCGAAGGCCAGAAATTAGGCTGCCAGATAAACATGGTAGTCATTTGCTTGTAATAAACATTTAACATTTTAAAATATATTTTTAATTGCCTGTAGCATTAATAAAAGAGTTCATGTATTTTTTGCACGTAGTTATTGAAACCTTTTTAGTTTCAATATCGCAGGACAATCTGATTCTTTTTGGTGCAAAGAAAATGTATTATTTACTTTGAATTACTGGATCCTGAAGACTTAGGTTAAACACAAAGGTTGGCTAAATATTTGTTTTAAGTGTAGAATGAAAACAACCATTGGCAAAGTAAGATACTGGCCCACCAGACCTCGCAATGAATTATTTTTCATGTTTTAAGTGTGTACATGTCATTAGGCAAAAGTGCCGTGCCCGAAGTGAGCTGACATATCGCCCTCTATTGCATTCCGTGGTGGATGGCAGCAAAATCTGGGTAACGAATGACCTCCTCTGCAGATGAAGAGTACTGGCCCAGCGCCCCTTTATGTATGTACAGATGTGCTCTATTCATTTCTGAATTTTTGAGTTCATGAGGCTGATGAGACAGCAGCTGAAGCTGTTTTCAGGCCATGCCTAAAGATGAGTTCACCGTTCAATTGTGATTACCCGTTGCTGAATTGTTACTTTCTTTCTTAATGAGAGTAGTAATGATTTGTGTTTTAATAATATGCTCCTCTGCTATTGTAGTCTCATTGCACTGTAAATCATATATATTCTGTTATCGCATTTACACTAGGTTCATTCTAATACCATGGAGACACTCTTACTGCTACACTCTCCTTTCAAGGTTGCAAATTCAAACAGCAATACAATGTATATGAAAAAAGAACATGTAAAATCGTTGTCGTTAACGTCATGGATAATGCTGCATAAAGTAAACAGAGGTACATTTATGTTTTCTTATAGCCATGGAGCCAAATGAATGAAAGAGTCCTAAAGGGGTGTACTAGATCAATATTTTATTTGTGACTTTTTTGTAGCTCCGAGCAGTCGTGGGATGAGTCACAACGCTACACAACATGATACCTGTTCAAGAACATACATTGATCAAAAGAATTAGAGAGTTTGCAGAGGGGTTCGACCTACATAGAGAAAATGGGTCACAGAAAAACAACGAAAACAAATGGTTTTACAAATGCATGTTGATCACATAGTAAACAAAGAATCAGCCTGAGTCATGAGAATAGATGACAATGGGGCCTCGGAATACGTCCTACTTCCACAAATACAAAACAACCAATTAGGTGAAGTGCTAGCATGTCCTATAAATTAGGGCAATAGATATGGGCTACGCCAACAATTGCATCTGTGGACGTATTGGCACCCACAGAAACATGCAAGTTTACGCACACACTGGCGATAGTGTGTGTCTAGTTATGGTTAAAGTAAGCTACCTTTGAAGAGAAGATTTTTGCCTGCATTGGTTCTAACGTTGATGTTGTTTGCTGAAATTACATGAAAGTTACCAGTTAAACAATATTAGTGGCTACCCATTCGCATGTGGAAAATGGTCATGCCTGCCTCAATCACCAGCCAGCTGGACTAAGGAACGCAGGAACTATCACCAAACTCATGAGAAGGCTCCAGACAGTAAAGAACTCAGACTGATCCTCAATCTGCCCAAATGGGCACACATTACCCAACACTTGAGGAACCTCCACTGTCTCCCTGCCCAGAAAAGATGCCAAAACAAGTTGCTGACACATGCCTATAAAGCCCTATGCCACCAAGGACCAGCATACATGAGCCACCGCCTGAAATTTCACCAACCATTCAGAAACCTTTGCTCCCCCTTCCTAGCCCTGGCACAGACATTGCGCAACCGCTGTAGTCGCAGCAGAAGCAACTACTTCTCCCACTTTGCCAACAAGTCCTGAAACACCCTCCACCTCCAAACATAACCCTCGCTGATGGACTCAAGGAAGTGAATCAAGACCTGACTTTTTATACCAAGGCTAGCAACCCAATGCAGGTGGCAAGCCGTGCTTTACATGTACTGATTGATTGATTGAGTGACTAACTTTTGGCAAATAAAGTTTCTGTCTGGGGGATAAAAGATAAAAGGGGATGAAAAAAAGTGTTTTTTTCAATATTAAATCCTATATGAAATCCTCTGTTATATAAAAATAAAAAGCCTCAAATCAACGTGGAATCTTCATTTCACATTATCCTTTTCAGATTCGACAATCAAAACTGGAATTTGTAAATCTGAACACGGTTACTTGCTAGCTGTGATAGAACATTTCTTGTTAGGACTGCATTACCTGATGTTTTTATAGTAGTTTTCAAGGATCCCATGACAAAACTGTAAGTCCAAATGAGGGCCCAGAATCCTCAAATCCAATACTGAATCCTTGAAACCATAATCCTCAAATCCAGTATAAGCTCCTTGAATCTTCAACTGTTTTTGAAAAATCAGCGTTCATCATTTATGGAGGATCAAAAGAGGGCACACAGAGTGTTGGGTGCGCAGAGTGGCTACGGCTAACTATCACTGGGCACAGGGAAAGGTACGAAAACATATGATAAAATAGTTGTTGTGATGGAAGTGTGACCGCTCTCTTTAATTTTGTGATGGCTGGCCGCCCAATATCAAAGCAATGCTGGGCAGGTAACCAGCAAATGTTTTAGATTTGAGTGGGCACAGATCAGCATTGACACTAGGAAATTTCCCCCAATCAGTCATTCAAATATCCTAGCTGAGGTGAAAAAAGTGTCTACACAAACTTCATATTGTCATAGCTAAATATCAGCTGTTCTGAAAGCCTTTTTATTTCACGGATGTCTCTCAATAAATTACATTTGCAAATTTTAATCTCTAGTTGAAATTAAGGTCTTGATTGGCAGTCCTTCTACATGGAATACTGCTCTGCAGATTCACCTGTATTTAATTTGGTTAGTATCTCAAGGAGTATGATGCTTTTCCTTTTGCTGACTTCTTTGAGCGAGGTTTTCTTCAAGGCTGTTGGTCTCATTTGCAGGCTGTGGTGGTTTATTTGGCCCATTGGGTGGAGCAACTATATTTTGATTCATTTTCTTTTTACACCTATTTACAGTTGCAGTATTACACATTCTGTGCTTCTGCCATGTTTTTTGTCTTCATTCATTCAGCCTCTGCAACAGACTCCATTCCTTTGTTTGTAATAGGTCAGTGTCAATCTAAAATCATAATTTATCCGGCTTCTGATGGATGTGTAATGTACATGGTTTATCAGCAAACTATCAGCAAACTAGTCGTTCATGATTTGTACTACATATTTTATAAAAACAAAAGCATTCTAATTTGATTACTATGCAATCTATACTCGGGTTTTGCAAAAAAATTATCACGAGAACTCATCTCATGCTTTGAGGGTTTTGATTACTGGATTAGTGGCAAAACTCAAACTTAATCCATTTATAAGTGGGATTCTGGTTGCTGGCCATCTCTCCAAGTTCTTAAAGTTCTAGCTGTGTTCTGGTGCACTCAAGGCAAAGTTCCAGTCCTACTTCCAAGTTTAGAAAATGATGATTCATTTTTGATGCTGTGCGTCCTATGTATCAAAGGATGTCCTGAATATGCGACCATAACTACCTCATTGTAAATAAAATCAGGGACACCTCGGACCTCACGAGATGGGAAGCACTAAGAAGCACTCTTAGGGGTGAGATCATTAACATAAGATCCGCCATGAACAGGGACACCAACAGCAATCTTCAAAAACCAGAAAAGCAGATATCTATACTGGAAGGGAAACACATTGCCTCTAGAGAAACCTCTGTTCTGAATGAATTGGTGAAAAAGAAATATGAGTATAATAAAATATTAAGTAATAGGGCAGGGATCTGGATTAATAAACAAAAGAGCAGAAGGCTCTGTGAATCCAAAAAGGCTGGGAAGAGCTGTGCTTCCTATTTAAAATTCAATTTACAGAAAAATACGATTAAGGCCTTACTGGACCCAAAGGGTGACGCCTCTTACCCTACGTAACGTGCCCTACTCATAATAAAGGTCACATATTGGATCAGATTTTTTCATCTTCTTCGGTGACAGTTGTACCCCCCCTTCCGGTGTTATGGTCTGACCACCTTTTGGTGACTTTTAATATTCAGTCCCAAACCATGGCGACTAGTAGAGGTGTGGGGTGCCTTGCCCGGCTGTCGCGTCCTTTCCATTCAGTCACCGTGGAAATGATGGAGCAATATCGGCTAACTCATCCCTGCTCTCTTTCCGGGGTTCTGGAACTAGATCTTGCCCGCTTTCAAGAGTGGCTTACACAGTGCTTGGAGGATTTAGTCCCGCCGAGGCATTCGTATAAAAAACCCTCACGAACATCGGCCCCATGGTTTTCGCAGTCGCTTAACTCTAGCAGGAGGCTCTGTAAAAAAGCCGAAAGAGCTTGGCGAACAAATTACCTGGATACTATGAAGGAGGCCTACAGAAGTTGTACCAAGGCTTATCATAAGGAAATTTATCGGGCAAAAAAAGCCTACTTTGCTCAACGGATTGATGAGGCCGCTAATACCAGCAAAGAAATCTTTGCAATTGTGAAGGAATTTTCTTCACCAGCGGCTATCACGCCTAGGTGCTCTTTTTCGGAACCGTGGGTTCTACAATTAGCTAGTTTCTTTGCCAATAAAATCAAGAGCATCCAGGCAACTTTTCCTGCTCTTATGAAGTTGGGTGCGCTTTGTCCCGAAATTAAGACCACTACACTGGACTCGAAAAAGCCCAGTCTGATGAGTTTTCCTCCAATCACACTTCAAGCCTCTTTGGAACTTCTTGTTAAAACTAGATCGGGCTCTCCCCTTGACCCTTGCCCTGCGAAGTGTCTTGCCAAAATAGCTCACGCTATTAACCCGATGGTCAACCCTATTTTAAACTGTTCATTGTCAACAGGGATTGTGCCGTCTGCCTGGAAACAGGCAATGGTCATTCCTCTTTTGAAGAAACCTTCTCTTGACCGTGCCATCCATGCTAATTACCGACCTATCTCTCTGCTCCCGGCACTGGCCAAAGTGGCGGAAAAGCATGTTCAGTCTATCCTCTCTCATTTTGTGGAGTCTCATGGCCTTCTGCACCACACTCAATCCGGCTTTCGTGCGAATATGAGCACGGAGACAGCGCTGTTAGAGGTGTTTGAGGCCATCAAGGAAGCTCAGGACTCTGGGGGTAAGGCACTGCTGGTGCTGCTCGATCTGTCGGCGGCGTTTGACACCGTTCCGCATGATCACCTATTGGCACGTCTTGCAGAGATAGGTGTGGGAGGAACGGTGTTCAAATGGTTCAAGTCCTTTCTGACCGATCGCCAACAGACAGTCTGGGCTCCTCCCTTTTCTGCGACAGTGCCGCCTCTGGGTGTGGGTGTTCCTCAAGACTCCATACTAAGCCCGACCCTTTTTAACATCTATATGTCCCCGCTGGCGGCGCTGGTCGAGTCTTTTGGAGCCCAGATTGTTTCTTATGCCGATGACACCCAGCTCCTTTTCACATGTGGTAAGGACACGGATTTTAATGGAGATCGCATCAAGAGTTGTCTGGATGCGGTCTTTACATGGTTCCAATGTAATCAGCTCAAATGCAACTCAGATAAATCTGAGGTTCTCTTTTTTGGCTGCCCTCCGGATCCCTGTTGGAGGTCTTGGTGGCCCGCTGATATGTCCCCCCCTTCTGACGTGGCCTCAGTGGTTAAAAACCTTGGGGTGAAGATGGACAATGGTCTCACTCTGAAACCACAGATTATGAGCCTAGTTGGCCAATGCTTTGGCATTTTAAAAATGTTAAGGACATTTCTTCCTGTCCTCTCCATCGCCCATAGGAGGATCACGGTACAGGCCATGATAGGCTCTAGGCTAGACTACGCCAATATCCTGTATCTGGGTCTTCCGAAGATCCTTCTCTCACGGCTACAGGTTGTGCAGAACTCGGCAGCTCGGGCTATTTTTGGCCTTAGCCACCGTTCCCATGCTTCAGGACTGTTGCAATCTTTGCACTGGCTCCCTATTCAGAAGCGCATTGAATTTAAGGCACTTACTTTGGCATTCAAGACTCTTGATGGCTCCGGTCCCCTCTATTTGAGGAAGAGGATCGGTTTTCATCGGCCTGTCAGAGCCTTGCGTTCTGCCTCATTGTCACTCACTTCGGTCCCGGCATTCAGGCGCGCCCGGATCGGAGGGCGTTCTTTTAAATACCTTGCACCTCGGGCCTGGAATGCCCTCCCACTGGCCTTAAGAAAGAGCGACAACTTGACGACTTTTAGAAAGACGCTTAAAACATGGCTGTTTAGCCTTTAAATCTCCCCCCCGGATGTAGCTATTTGGTTCACGGGTCTGTCAGCGCCGGGACACTCTGCTGAGTAGCTGAGCGCTTAATAAAACCCAAGATAACATAACATAACATAACGCTCACTCTTATCCTGACAAAATTGCAGAAATATTTAAGAATTTTTGCAGTACATTGTATAGCAAAAACCATGATCTATGCACTGCTAAAGCCCAAAACTACTTAAACAAATGTGACCTACCTGCTCTCTCAGAACAAGAAAAGGATTAAATCAATGGCCCAATATCCGCTAACGAAATTGGGGACACGATTAAATCCCTTAAAATAGGGAAAGCGCCTGGACCTGACGGGTTCAATGAAAAATGTTACAAGACATTCATTACTGTTCTGATTCCCCCTCTTCTAAACATGTTCAACCAATTTAGTAAATCCTGCCAGATAAATGGGATACCTGCAGAGGCTATCATAGCGGTGATACCCAAGGAAGCGAACGATCTATGACAACCTAAAAATTACAGGCATGATTAACATAGATTGCAAAATGTATGCCCTGATCCTTGTTAAACGTCTCCAAAAATGTATATCCAAACTTATCCACCCTTCACAAGAGGAATTTCTAAAGAACACACTTTCTAGCGATAATACTCACTGGTTAAGCATCAAATGGACATTTTCTTGTTGTTGAAATTTGAGCAACCGGACTTCCTCCTACTCACGGAAACTTGGCTATCTCAGGAATCCTCCCCAGAAATTTTAGCTGCACTTCCCTCTGATTATCACATCATTCAAGCCAACCGCACCCAGGGGAAAGTGGGTGGAGGAGTAGCCATCATCACCCGCCACTATTGTAAATACTCTACCCTAACTTCTCTTGATTTACCCTCAGTGGACAATCTGGTGATTAAACTTGAACTTGATCCAATTACGGCCCCGTTAGTGTGTGTCCTGCTCTATAGGCCTCCTCAAAATATGCCCTCTTTTCCTCATTCTCTAGGTGAACAGGTTGTGCACTTAGTCACAAACCATGGGAGGGTCATGCTGATTGGTGACTTCAATTATTGGGCCAATGAAACTTCAGGTGGTCCTCAATCGACCGAACTTAATGAGCTACTCTCAGGTCTAAACCTTGCACAACTAGTTACCACTGCTACTCACATCAAGGGACATATCCTTGACCAGATCTGGACAATTAATATAACTACGTCCCCTGTATCTGTATTCCCGTGTACTTGGTCAGACCACCACATAAGTAAATTCTCCGTTCATGACAACTTCCCCATCAAACCTCCCTGCCCAGGAGGCGACACACGTAGAAATTGGAATAAAATTGAGAAATCCTCTTTTTTCGCCTCACTTACTGAATCTCTCCCCCCTGCCAACCCTCTCATCAACAAGGCCGACCAACAACTTACTAGCTGGTTATTATCTGCCAGCAACAAATTTGCGCCCCTCAGAAAAATTCACGCACCCTGTCGCCACGATGCCCAGAAGTGGTTTTCCTCCGTGCTGAAAAATCTGAAAGTAGCACTTCGTCAATTGTAGAGAAAATGGGGACGCAACTACTTACCCGAAGACAAATGTCTCTACATAAACACCATGAAAACATACAAAAAAATCAATTTTGACTGCCACGGCAGCATACTTTTCCTCAAAACTCCTGTCCGCAACCAATCGTACGAAAGATCTCTTCTCCATAGTAAATGAACTCTCAAACCCTGATAGGATTATAATCAAACCTGACCCCTCCCAAAACTTTTGCAATTCCTTGAACTCTTTCTTTGTTGACAAAATCATAAAAATAAAGTCCAGTATTCCATCTTGCAACAATCTGGACCCTAGTATATCCACCACTCAAAATTACAGTATCTTTTCTCAATTCCCCAAAATTCTCGAGCCTACCTCTGCAAACCTTCTCTCTAAAATCAAAACGGGCTCCCCACTGACTGCTGCCCTCCCAGAATGCTGAAAGAAATTTATTCTACCCTACCCAGTCCTGCCCTTAATCTCCTGAATGAATCATTATCCCAGGGTATCGTCCCTGCCACCTTCAAGGAGGCAATTGTTATTCCCCTTTTGAAGAAGCCAGGTGCAGATACACAAATGTTGACAAACTACCGACCAATCTCTCTCCTCCCCTACTTAGCGAAGGTCTTAGAAGCTCACGTCATGAAATGTCTCACTGACTGTCTGGAAGAAACTGAATTCCTTGACTCTCATCAAGCAGGGTTCCGCCCAGCCCACTCCAATGAGGTGGGGATCCTCACAGTGCTAGACACTCTCCGTGACAAAGTCGATGGCGGCTCCCCGCAGGCCCTTGTCCTGCTGGATCTCTCCGCAGCCTTTGACATGGTCGACCATAACCTTCTGGTCGACCGTGTCAGAGACGCGCGAATCATGGGACCCGCCCTTGGCTGGGTCACCTCTTTTTTAGAAAATCGCAGGCAGTCAGCATAGCACCATTCACCGCTCCTAGAACAAAAATCTCTTGTGGAGTCCCTCAGGGTTCTTCACTCTCTCCACTGCTATTCAATTTGTACCTTCTCCCTCTTGTCCGAGCCCTGAAAGAGTGCCAAGTCTGCACATTCAACTACGCTGATGATTTTCAACTCATCTTTCCTACTAGCAACTCTCCAGAGTCAGCCTACGCCTGACGGAGGTGGTTCTTACCAGTGGCCTTACTAAAAAATCCCTGGGGCCCCCACTTTTGGCCCAGGGGATTGGGCCAGCCCCCCTCTCCATCTAACTTGGCCAAGAGCCTTGGGGTAATCATCAGTCAGGATCTCAAAATGAAGCCTCAGATAGGCTCAGTGATATCTACCTGCTTTTTTCAACTCAGGAACATAAAATAAATCTGCAGATTTCTAACCCATGAAGCCCGGACTCAGGTGATCATTGCTATGGTCATGTCCCACATTGACTACGCCAATTGGCTCTACTTCGGTATTCCCCTCTATCTTTCTAAATGCTTTCAGCTGGTCCAAAATCAAGCAGCTCGCCTGTTCGTCCATCAACCCAGGCACTTTCATGTCACTCCTCTCCTGAAGAAACTTCATTGGCTACCTGTTGTCCAGCGCTGCGCATTCAAGGTTGGGCGCCTTGTTTTTAAGTCACTCAATGGGAAAAGTCTTAAATTTGTGAACAACCTGATCCACAAGTACGTTCCCACGCGAAACCTTCGCTCAGCACATAAGTCTCTCCTTTCCACCCCCTCTTTTAAATTAAGGCATACCGGTGGTACCAGGTGGGCCATTTTGGCCCCCATGCTCTGGAACTCTCTTCCTTCCGAAATACGCCTCTGCACCAACCTCCTCACTTTCAGGGGCCTTCTTAAAACCTGGCTCTTCCGTCAGGCTTTCTAATCTGCGCATCTGAACCTGGATATTAAGCAAAGTAGCACCATGAAACCTCCGCGGTGTACGTGCGCTTTACAAATTCATTTTAACATAACATAACAATACACAAATCTTATGTCACACCTTGGAGAAAGCCAAGCTAACAGATTCCCCCACAGTAGCAATCATGTTGGATACCGAAAAGGCTTTCAACAAAATAGATTGGTCCTACATTAAAGCGACACTCGAAAAATTAAATCTGGGAGACAAGTTTATTCGAATGGTAATGGCACTGTATTTTAACCCGACCGCCAAAGTAAGAGCAGGTGGGAGCCTCTCCTCATCATTTAAGCTAGATCAAGGAACCAGACAAGGTTGCCCACGTTCACCTTCCGTATTCCTGTTAGCGATAGAACCGTCACTTCATCAACAACAAAGAGATCACAGGAATATGCTTCAACAGCAACACGGTTAAAATAACAGCTTATGCAGACGACATGTTAGTCATCTCCGAATTTGCGGAATCTGCTATAACTGCCCTAATGTCCTCAATAGAAGACTTCTCTGCAGTATCTGGGTATAATTTCAATAAAGATAAGTCTGGGGTAAAACTGCCCAACAATCTTGGTGACAAAGAAATAACTGGCAGCTCGGGCCTTACATGGCAACCAAATAGTATCAAATACCTAGGCTTAGACTTCACCAGAGACCTAATCACTACCCTGCAGGCCAATGAGAATGCCTTCATCAAAAAATGTCCACGTTAATAAATGGTTGGTCACCAAAACCTTTATCCTGGTGGGGAAGAGCAGAGACATTAAAAATGATGATCACCCCATTAGTCAACTTCATGGAAAGTATGTTGCCTATGACACTCTGTAATGAGTTTTTGACCAAGATTTACAAGATTTTCAACACTTCCTGTGGCAAGGAAAGAGACCCAGAATTTCCCTGAAGGAATTTCAACTAGCCAAAGAAAAAGGGGGTTTGGGCCTTCCAAATTTTAGGAACAATCAAACTGACTACTTCCCAGTATGGGTGGACATAAAAGGTCAATCATCAATTAAATCCTTCTACCTGCTCTCCTAACCATGGATGTCTTTTCCATCCCTCATTCTAAATATATCATCCAAAATACAAGAAGAGCCCTAACATGTCTGGATCAAATGTCAGTGGTAAAAATCAACAAATCCAACTTAGCTTCTCTATGGCGCAACCCTTACCTGAAAGTAGATAGACAAAGGTTATTCTCGGAAAATTGGAAAAAAACAGCATAAACCTAGTGAAAGACCTCTTTACAAGGAAACTCCCTTCTCCGAACTACAATCACGGTTTGGTTGAGACCCCTTAGAGTTTTATAAATTTCGGAAACTAAAGGCACAGCTCACATTACGCTCAATACTACTCATCGACTTGTCGATCCTCCCAGGGATACACCAGCTACTAAAGTCAGGGCATACCGTATCTAAAATCTACAAACTATTATCCCCAAAACCATGCAAATCACACTTGAGAAACGAGGTAAAATTGGAATCTGAATCTAGGACTAGAAATATTCCCTTTGACTGGGACAAGATACATAAAACTCCCTTTTCAAATAGAATCTATCCAGTACTATCCCAAACGAAACTCATTCTAATAAATAGAACATATTGGACCCCTGAAAGGTTTTTTAAGCTTAACCTCAGCCAGAGCACTACATGCTGGAATTGCAATGCACATGTTGGTGATCTAGCTCACATGCTCTTCCACTGCCCCATCCTACAAACATACTGGGATAATACATACAAGCGTATAAACAAAACAGTCAATATCGACTCCCCAAGGAATTCTCCTACATCCTTCTGGGATTTCTAGATCCAACGCTACCGGATTAGAATGACCGCTATCTGTTGGACCTAATGCTTTCACTTGCCTGCAAAATAGTACTTAATAAATGGAAGAACTTCAAAGAAGTCTCCTTCAGAAAGTGGCAAGAATGTTTGTCCTTTCTCAGAGGGGCTGATAATATCTCTCTACACTCTTCACCCTGGCGTCTCCCACATAGGAAGTTATGGAGGTCCCTTGATGCCTTTTCCTTTAAATATGATCCTGCTTGAATCACATAACTTCCAATAAACTAATACATACATTTTACTGAACCACTTGGTGACTACCACTGCACAACCACCCTCCCTGTTGGTCTCTATCACGTACATGAACCCTCTCACCTGTCCCTCCACATAAGGACCATTCCACATGGGACTAGCCTCACGCTACCCCATTATGTCTTCATATTATACCGTCGGACTCGATGTGGGAGGATATGTGAGAGCCCTGGCCCATCCCGCCCACGAATCTGCCACAACAAGGAAAAAATAAAATGATAATAACTTAAAGTTATTATCATTTTATTTTTCCCTTAGTGACACTGCTTAAGACACTCCTCCACCTTAGGGGAGGAGCCGCCACTGGTTGCTGTTACTCTGCAGCTCTGCAGGCTGACTGGTAGATTACTTGTGCATGTAGACTGTTTCCAAAGCAGAACAATCAGTACACAATTGCAGAGCAGCAGTGCCAAACACCAGTCAATGTATGAGGCTCCCCTACCCTTTAGGGGGGACATATAAAGGTTGTTAATGTCCCTGACCAAAACCATTCTTATGAGGCCCACAACACCTATCTTGATGGCCCGATACAAATGTGCCTAGAACAGTGTTAGATTGTACACCCTTGTGCTTGATGACTGGAACAGTGTTAGTGAATTTCTCAGCACAATTATAACAATTAACCATGTTCCCTGGAGATTTCAGTAAACAACTGCATCCCTAATCATTTAAGGTTCAGAAAATACCCAAAACCATAATTTGAGCAGTCCACATTTGTAGCCTTCCTTTCATGGCAGGGTTGCCTGGGTCACATTTCATGAGGGGAGCATGCAATGATGCGGATGGGAAGGGAGATGGGCGGCGCAAAGGGAGAGGTGTGGTGCAGCGGCCACGGCAGCTGACTTCGGAGTGCAGGGTTCACGGTTCGATCTCTGGTGCCGGCGAAAGCTCAGCACCATGTGGCTCAGGGCAATAGCTCACTTAATCTCCATGACGTCCCCCAGCATCTTGAAACCCTTCGGGGTGAGTAGTTTGTGCTTTACAAAAAATCTGATTGAAAACTCTGGTTTGCATTGAACCTGGCTTCATGCATAGCAGGGTATATACCCTTCACAAAGAACCACTAGGGGAGACACTATGTGTCCTTTCAATAATATTTATTGCTTCCCCATGCACCACCAACCAAACAGTGACATTATCAAAGATGTTGCAGAATTTCATATGAGACCTGAAAATTGCAAATTTGTAAACCTGTGTATCAGTCTCCAGGAAAAGCACTGCACCATTTTCTCCTTCTTCATTAGCAGAATGTTCAGTAAAACATGTGAATTCCAATCACTATTGATTTTTACGAAGATGCTTGTTGTTTGGTCAACCTAAACCGCTCCTTAATACATCACTAGAAGTCTTCTTAACCACTGGAGTAAGTTCTTAGGAAGATTCTTCTATTTTTTTAGTTAATTGCAAACATAGAAACATAGAATAATTTCCCATTATTGTGTAATGTGTAGTTCACTGGTATCTATGCATATATGAGCAGTTTTCATATTTAAGCATTTCAAAATGTGTCTATGTTCGATAAATGTCTGCCTTGATAGATATTCATTTACTTAGCTGGTATATAAAGGCAGTGTGTCACCTTCCGTTCACTTCATACTGTTTGGGTGGACAGTGAATCTAATTTGATTTAAAAACTCAAAACAAGAACAGTTAGCGTCAAGTCAGGTGTAAGGAGAACCTCTATCCGACATGATCTCTTTGCTAAATAATGTCAATCTTTAAGTCAAGTTAACATCTCAACATGTCATTTTTGAAGACTTTCTAGAATCAAAGGTAGTTTTGTTACCAAATTTGCAGATCTAGAGGACCTATGAAAATAATGTATTCAGTGCACTCCACCAATTATATCACTTTGCCAAACTGTCAATGTTCTTAGAGTACAAGAGGGTATCACCCTGCGGTCCTGGTGTAAAGTAAGAAACTGAATTACCACATTCTGTTAATACGGCGTTGTGTCTCCCTTTGCACACCCACTGTGTTCCCATATGGCTTACAACTCCTTAAATCATGAAATTCAAAACCAAATGAATCACTTATAAACCAGTATATATTCAGGGTACATCTTCCTTTATTTAATGTGTTTATAGGCTTTCTTTTGATTGATATTATTGAAATATTCTTACAGAAATAATAATCATATCACTGCACATGGTTCAACCAAATTTTTTTTAAATGATTCTCACTGCATTCAGGGGCAAACTGGGACAGCAACCAGCCCTGGCACAGCCCTGGGAGGAAGGGAGGGCGCAAGTAAAAAGCACCGCTCTCACTTTTGATACAGGGGGCGATATTGCAGCTCTGCTCCAAAACCGGCCACCAATGACAAAACTGGCCCCTACCCCTTCGGCCCACCGGGTAAACGCCTGGTGCCCGCTACGGCCAGTCCGGTCCTGAATGAATTTCATACCTATTGGTCCTTCATCGGGAGGGAACTTTCTAAGGAACAGAAGAAAGTAATGTGAGCTTACTATTATTTAAACCCAACCATAAATTGTACTGTCAATGACCCATCAAGTTAAGTATTGATGTTCTTATCCATATTCCAGGTGAGATTACATTCTTCAAGGTGATCCTGATGTAAATAATAATCAAGCAGGATCTAGTCCTGCTATTTATTCAACATCAGAATGAGTATAAAAGCGTTTCCACTCGGTAAATTGAAGCATAAACCAACAATCTTTTTATGTATGAAAAATAAAATCCAAAATATGAAGTACCTGAAAATTGACATCACCAGTTAACCACTTTTATATTGTGCCCCCGCAGGAGGAGAGGGCTAGTCGGCCTATTACCGCAAGGGCCACCCCTCCCCCAAAATAAGGTCTTTGAGGGCCTAGTGTTCTTCCTGGCTGTGAATCATGGGGCAACCACAATTGATCCACAGCCAAGAAAACATGTCAGCAAGGCAGAGTTAGAAAGAAAATGAATCCTCCAGTGTGAGCAGCAGAGTATCCTTTGTAACCCTCCCCGCGCCAGCCAATAGCTGACAGAGCACTGAATGATGACCGGTCAACCGTTGTGAAAGAAAAGGAGTCCTCTGATGTGAGCACCAGAGTATCCTTTATAACCCTCCCCCATGCCGGCCAATGGCTGACTGAGCATCGGGGAGAGAGTGCGGCTCTCAGCCATAGGTTGACAGCCACACTTATATGGCTAATAAAACAAAAGTGATACACAGAGTCTTGCATTTGAATCCTGAATCAGTGTGGAACATCTGATTGGGAAGTATTGTACAACTGATAGGTGCATGAAAATATTTTGGGTTACTACATTTGAAGGTGGATACACTTGCTTTTTAAAGAGATGTTGGAGGTTATTGACATGGAACATGTTTCGAGCATTTGGTAATTGTGATGACGTCCACTCAATTGTTGTTCTTATTGATCAGCTAATGATCACTTACATACATCAACTTTGTTGTACAGTAAACCAACCACTACAGGCCTTGGTTGATGTGTGAATATTTTAATTTGTAGAAGGACAGGAAGTCACTCAGATGGTAAGTGTCCCAATCACAGTACAGCCAATGCAACTTTATCAGCATCCTTCACGTTCATGTGACAGAAGGGCACAATTAATTATTCTGCTCAAAATGTACTCTCGTATAAGAACTTTTTTTAAGTTATATGTTTTTATCACAATATTCTTAGCTTCTGTAGCTCTGTATCAAATTTCTAATATCCAGGCAATGCTATATTCATTACTGTTAACATTATTTTAAAAGAAAAAAGCCATAGCAGTAGTGCCAGACTGGTTAGAAATACCATTGATTGTTTGAATTTATTAAAGACTGAAATTCGCAGTCTCTAAAGTTAGGGAATCCAAAATGTATATATATAAAGCACAAAATGACATCCTGGCCTATCCCTCATGAGCACATGCCAGCATATAGATATATCAGCATCCTGGGATTTAGTTTGGCTGCAAACTAACATTTGTATGCAGTACTGAGCAGTTGCTACATTTTATAACGAAACCTTACACATACTTGTCTGTCTGGGTGATAACACCAGTCGTCTACAAAGATTGAAGATGGCAAATGTTTTTTTACTTGGACATATAGGTGTGGCAATTACAGTCGTTCAGAGTCTCTAAAACCCACACATTCAATACAAAAGCAATACACTGAATATATGTTTTACGTTTGTGTCATGTCACTATGTGCAAACTATTCAAGATAAAAATTGGGTCTAATCTTGCACGTATAATTCATAAAGATTCTTAAGCTATCTTTTCTTTCGAAGGTGATCTTTCATTAAGTATTACTAAAGAAAACATTCACATATGATTGAAAATGTGCTGGTGTAGAACTCTAAGCCTTAGCCAACATCGCTGAAACTCAAAAGACGTTGGGTATATTCTCAAGGACTTATCGCCGAGTTAGCGGCACTTTATCTCAGCCAAAGTGGTGATACATTTATCGCCCTATTCACAAGCTGATGCTAACGATATGCAGAGTAGGCGTTCCCGTGCAAAAAGCCTCAACAACACCACTTCGCAACATTCTCAACGACCAGCCAGATCGGCGATAAGATCACAAAACATGCGATAAGGTCAGTTAGCAGCAGGGATTTAACACCTGCTCCTACCTGGTATTAAGTCAGACGACTACCTGCAGTATGAAAGGGAGCCCAGCCCAGAGCGACACCTGAAGAACAACAGATGCCATGGAGCATGCAGCTCAGACACCAAAGAGGGCCACAAAACCCACCGCCACCACCCACAAGCCCCCCGCAGCCCCTATCTCAGGCACCCCCCCACATTGGACAAAGATATTGCACATCAACTTTACGAAATCCTGAACAAAACAATATGCCTGATGTCGCACAATTATAACAATTAACATTCATGTGTGGTCAGAAAATTGAGAATCATTAATTCATCATTTAAATCACAAACCAAATTCTTCACTCAAATTTAACTCAAAACCACTATTTGGAAGAGGCATGGCAGTTATTCACTGGACAATCGGTGAGTCACAGCCTGGAAGACAAAATTCAAGATAAGAAGGTGTGTCATGCGCTCATCAAAGGACAGAGAGAGAGAGGGAGAGAGAGAGAGAGAGAGAGAGAGAGAGAGAGAGAGAGAGAGAGAGAGAGGTAGAGAGAGACTGTACAAGGAGCACAAGGCCGCTCAGGCTTCTGGCTCATACATGCCAACTGTTGTGTGTATCGCCATTGGTGCGCCATGAGCCTAAGGCCTAGACTGCATTGCATCGTGAAAGCCACATAACATTTACAGATTGCAAGCAGTAGTCAGACTAACATTAGGGATAAAAGCTCCTTTGTCTCAATACATAAGGCGGCAGGATATCTGCACCTCCGACCTTGGCCTGGCATACGGGTGGAACACCCTGAGAGAGATACCATTGCAGATGATGACTCCCACACCATGCACAGTGCTAATGAAAGACCAACGTATCCACACCCCACACACAGAAGCCCTTGCTTGATGTACTTCTGCATGGGATGCCCTTGACACTCCTGTACACAACAACCCATTCTTCCAAATGTTGCACAAACATACGACTCATTGCTCCGAGCTGTGGCATATAATCCACATAACTGCCGCAGGTCAGAAGAGTGCCTGTTCCACGAGAGACAACAAAGCACTGGCGGGACATCCCGGGCACATGCATAACCCCTGTCATGTGGAACTTTACTGTGCACGTATGCTACATTTGTTGGGAGCACTGCCACTGGCAGTGTTGGGCATCAGTTACCGTCTGAGCTTCCGTCTTGCGTACGTCACCTGCATCCAGCCCTGGTTCCAGTGTCGATCATGCACATTCGAGTGGCCCATGGATGTCTGCTTATCCAATGCAACAGTAGCTGAACTGGATTATGACTTGTGTGTGTGCCCCCTGTTGGCCCACGAACAGGAGTGTAACCGTGATACCCGTGCATGGGATGCCTTGACATTTGGTGTATGTGCTGGCATGGGAAATTGCACAAGTCATCATGTGCAGTGACAACATCAAGGCGCTCCCCTATTGGTCTGTTTTGCGGATTGGTGAAACTTGTGGGCGGAGCTCATCTGTCCGGACCAGTTAATGGATTGGGTCTCTCTCGTGTTCGTTGAAGTCGACAACGTCGTCCTCTTGGAACTGATTGCCCATGAAGCTGCGCTCGCATTCATGGATGAGTAACTACATTCCTGAAGCCACAACTGAATGTAACCTAGAGCACAGGTCCCAACACCTTGTTGCATCTCGGAGGAATGGTCACATATCCCACCACAGCAGTGGACATGTCCGCATTCTTCTAGACTAAGAAAGCATGTGTGTGCACCTACGCATGTTGACACACACCTGTGCAAGGTGAGGCAGTCCATGGGTGGAGCTGCGCAGCGTCATTTGGCAACGTTCCTAAATATGACATACACATGGTGATATAGTACTACATGTGACCTTGTTGGACTTTTTCACCTGCTCACTGTCAGCAGAGCAGACAGTCAGCACAGTCCGGTGGTACAGGACTATGCAGATCCCATGGGCTGTGAGTCGTGTCCCCTGACACGGGGAAATGGGCATACGACAAACATCACATGACTCGTACAGCAAGACAAGGTGGGCTGAGACCGTTGCCATCCGTAATGATTGGTGTCCGATTTTTGCCTCCCCATTTCTTGCACCTCTACATGTTCCTATGCTGCCTGTTAGTGTCTGAAGCATTTCTCTGCATGTTGTGGCCCTTGTCTTGCCCGTACTGACACACACATGCTAATAAAGTCCTGGCAACTTCACTAGTGTTCAACTGTGATGAGTATTGATTATAATGACAAATCGTGTGCCTCAATATGCATTGTCCGTACACAGTGAGGGACTGACTGACGCATTTTACTGGGGGGTGAGTCCCTATTGACAGCTCCACCTCTGTGAGCCAGACATTGTGGTTGGGATAGTTGCTGGTAGACCTGTGCTCTTACGTCTCTTCAGTAATGTGAGTATGGTGTCCAACTTCTTGCCACGTGGATCAATGTGATCCATCATAACAGGCTGTGTTCACACAGTTGAGTGTGAGTAGGTATGCGAAGAGATGTTATGTTGCCACATGTGGTGGGGGACACTACATTGGGCCTGCTACCATTTTTAACATTTTTACTCACATCTCTATTCAATACATGGACGCGGGTCAACGTTGGGGGGTTGCGAGATTGTTGTTCATGAACAATGAGGTCACCGCTAGTTCACACCTTCTAATTGGCCATGTGGGTCAGGCTCAAAAATGCGCATTGATGTCATTTCCCAGGGTGTACCTGTTTGTGTACTCAATGTCCATACATTCATCCATACATTTGTACTTGATTGAACATAGACATGACACATCTGTGTTATTTTGAATGTTTTATTCACATCCTTTGGTGTGTCAGAGCTGGAGCAGTACATGGCCATGCAAAGCACACATAACATGGTTGCCCAGTGGAGGCCCAACCAGAGTCCCTTGGGAAATGATAAGTTAATCAGAAGAGGAAGAGTTCAGTCCGCAGCCTGATTGTTGTGTCATTGGTAACCAGAGCAGATATGGCAGTCAATGTCGGGGTCCAGATGAATGTCCCAGAGTGTTCTGAGGGACAGTGGAAGGTGTTGTGCCAGGGCATGATGCAGAGGGCTGAACCAAGCAGGAACAGGCCATATGGCGGGGATGAATGCTACAACCTCCTTACGCACACAGAGTCATTACAATCCACATCTTAGTCCTCTGATATGTCTTCAGTGTCAGGTGTGCCAGGGGTGTGTGGTGGTGTTATGGCTGCATCACTGGATGCCACTGGCACATCAGGGGTCGTTGGTGGTATGGCTGCCTCACTGGGTGCCACTGGCACATCAGAGGGCGGAGGTGGTATGGCTGCCTCACTGGGTGCCACTGACACATCAGGGGGCGGAGGTGTGTGTGTCGAAGTTCCTGCAGCAGTCATCTGAGACAGGCTCTGTGGCAGCAATGGCAAGATGAGGTTCTGCAGGGCATGGAAGATCCCAGTTACATCTCGCTGGTGTACATCCGTGGCAGTCATCCTTCCAGCCTGCATGTGCTCCATGTTCTCCATTGTCCTCCACATGTGTCCCAACTCCCGGCTGACCTTGCTGGAGCCTGTCTGACTAGACAGTACTTGTATCCTAATAATGGCTCCAGCGAGGTCAGCCAAGGAGTGTTGGAGAGCATGGTACGGACTGAGGGTGTCCATTACGGACTGTAAGTGGTCCCTGGTGGGACTCAAACATCCACACATGGCATCAAGTTTAGCTGCCATGAGGTCGAAACCCACCCGCACCTTCTCAGCCAGCCCCCTCTGGCAGTCTAACACCCGGCGTTGGAATGCCATGTGCATGTGTTTTTCCACGAGGTGGTGGGTGCTTCCTTCTGTGTGGGCTGTGTGGGGGGTGGGGTCACCTCGATGTAGCTGGGCTGCCCTACTCCTGGAGGTGGGGTGCAGAGGCTGTCCATGAACCGTTGGAGGGTGTCGGGGCAGATGGCCAGGGGGTCCTCATCATCATCACCGAAGAGATGTCTGGTCTGCTCTGCAGGAGGTGTTGATTGTCCCTCTGCAATGTAAAGGGGAGATGCAGGTTAACAGTGTGTTCCAAGTATGTTGACGTATTGTACATGTTTACATACAGACTGCATGACAATGCGCATTGTGACTGTTTTGGAGGAGCTGGATATTTGATGGGAGACAGTGGACATTTGGACGACATAACGGATGTGAGGTTTTACTCGTACATCATCATCTCACAGTTTCACTATGGCGGATGTGATTGGCCAGTTTCTATGCACAAGCGGCACCAGTTGTGTCCTCTGTTCTGTAGTGAAAGTGTTGCACTTCGTACCACATTGTCGAAGTTGATGAGCTGTGATTGCTATGTGTTTGTGCTGCATTGTGTGGGAGTAGCCCCTGCAGGTCGGAGTTGGCAGCCCTTTATCCTTTTGAGGCGGTGTGACTTTGACTTGTGTGCTTTTACGGTGCTGAGATGTTGGCAACTTGGGTCATTTGTGCTCTTGGATGGTTTTTGTACTCTTGTACATGGTTTATCCACAGATGTGTTGTTGAAATCAGGGGTTGTATGTGCACGTGGATGTGTCAGAGTGTGACCTGCTCCTTTGAGGATGTGATCCACACTGGGCAACCTCAGTGCCGTGTCATGCACCATGTCATGTATTTTGACTGTGGCCATGCAATCGGTCATGCAGTGTCACTTGCATTATCAGTGTGGCTCACAGAGCTGCAGCTTTGCTGGATTCAGCACATGTGCATGGGTAGGTTGTGAGATTGGTGATAAGGAGGGGGACCCTATGTGTGCATAGTGGACGGGTGCCTACTTGGTGTTTCTATGTGTGCTGCAGTGTGCCAAGAGTATCAGGGACATGTTCCACAATCATTGTGGGTGTGCAGTGTGCTACACTTAATTGTGCATGCGTGCAATTATGGCCATCTCCCCCCGTCCCTGGTCTTTACTCACCCTGTTGCTGTTGGGTCAGGTCATATCGAGCTGTGTCCGGAACCCCAACTCCTGCCACCGTCTCCACACTGATGACTGTGGCCACCATTTCCTCCAGCTCACCCAGCTCCTCCTGTGGGGCAGGACTCCCACCTTCGGTCGTCATTGCTGCCTTCCGGTTGGCAGTGAGTTTCTGCTTGGTTTGGCTATTCATGTCATGCCAGCGCCTCTTGACCTCCTCCATTGACCTCCTTGACACTCCGACTGCATTCATGTAGTTCACGATGGACTGCCATATTTCTGTTTGTGTTGCCAATGACACAGTGGAGGTGACGAACAGTTGTTGGTAGTGTTCTATCACATCCGTGACAAAGATCCGGTTTTCCTGTGGGCTGAACCCCGTGTTCCTCTTCTCCTTCCCCACGGGGTTCCTGGCTGTTCCTCGGCGGGGCTTGTGGGGTTTGAGTCATCCACTGCACTCGGTCCGGGTGCGTCCATGGTGCTACGCAGTTTATTTTGTTTTTGGTGTGGTTTTTTTGTTGCTTTTATATTGCATTTTCCCGCATGACGCGTGGGAATAGCAGGCCTGTCGCTGGCTATCGCTGATTTTTGTATCGCGATTTGGGGCATCACACCTTTTTTCGCGTTCGTGTTTCACATTTTTTTGGCCTCGCGTTGCTTTTATCATGGTCATTTGGCACTTTATTGTGAGACTATTGCATGGTGCCACCGGGTTGAGAATACAACGTTAACACAATGTTCTTTTTTCGCGATAGACTGCGATATGCAAAGCTGCGTTAAGCTAATTTTGCGATGATTATAACACGTTCTTGAGAATATCCCCCGTTCTTTCCACTCAGATTGAGTCAATTCCATCCTAGCATGCAAACTCTTTATTCTAGTATAAGGCACACTAAAAATGCCTTTTAACAGTAATGTTAGTCACAACCGTAGTATAACACGCTTATTCCTGGAATTATGCCAACAAAGCGTGAATAAATATTCACAGATTAATATCAATGTACATATTTTTGAGTTGCTTCATGTTTATGTGATGTTTGATTAGCCGCATGGTGAATATGAGAACCTGCGTTTTCTACTGGATATAGCTACCGAATTAAATGGCTTATAAAAGAGGAAATGGCTTCTCAGACAGCAGAGGGAGAAGCTTATGGTTTCAAATGAATATTTAATCAAGCAGAGATTGGTTTCCAATTCAGTTCTTACCGTAAGCACTGACCACAGCAAACAACATTTAATTATGTGTCGTATATAAATAATATTTTTAATTTATACGTTTTTAAGTTTCGGAATTTACCACACACACTAAAAATGTATTTATTCTGTCTGCTCGCTTTTGATGTGGAACCTCGAATTGCACTTTTTTCCCCCTTTGACAGCGCGGAAAGGCATCTGCCCGCCAGACTCGCGCATTTGTTATTCGAATATGTTGCTTCGTGAGGTCGAAAACCAAAAACACGCTATTCACTTTATGTTCTCTTGAATTGTGAAACAGATTTTCAGGTACAGAACATACTACACAGGTCGAGTTTGATTTTCTGAAGAGCAAATTAAACGAATTGCAGCCCAAAAATTGTAACAGGGCGAATTGCAACTTTTCATCACAAGCTTTTACCCTAGACTCAATGCCTATGATAGCGTTGAGTACTCAGAAACTGCTGAACAACGCATGAATAACATCGACATGTCCCACCTGGCACACTTTGAAGCAGCTTCAACAGGCCTATGTATAATACCATGGATGTCCATGTTGCCTCCCAAGATTGTGGGTCCTCTGCCTCCTTCTCAGATATAATCTGTGATTAAAACGTCATGACATTTTTTCCCCCTAAGAGTTAGTGTTTCCAAATTGGAAATACATAATTACCAGAAGTATACTGCATCCTTCAGTCTGACGTTTTTGAGTCTCTGTTCTATGTTATTATTAGCTCGTATTAGCTGCTAAAGCTAATATAAATGCCTTTGTATGCTCTAAAAATTATATCTCATGATGGTCACATGTAGGCGCATATATTGTACACGGGCATGCTTTCTCATTCTGACACAGTTTCTATCGTTGATGGACCGTCTGTCAGATGAATTCTTTGTTTTTAATTAAGCTTTTCTTGCATTCGGTCCAATGACAGCTTTTTCTTTGAGGTTAGTATTGCCAAACTCTGCATTTTGTTTGTATTCATCACCCGCCCCCTCCACAGTTTCGTTTTTGCGAGCCGCATGTAAATGGAATTCGTAGTGTTACTTTTCTAAGATTGCACACACGGGCACAATTTCACTTCTGCTTCTACTCCATGACATATTGCAGAATGTCACTGCTCCAAGGGGCTGCAGGCCTGTTTATCTGCTGCCCCTGACCAAATGTAGACTCCTCTCAGTATTTCAATGCAAGCAGCAGTTTCCCTGTCAGGTGCAGCCCCCTTCTTGTGTCTCTGTAGAAGGTCCTCATACTTTCTGCTCTACAGAGGCTAATTCTAGAGTCCAGTCCTATCCAGTGCTGGTGCCAGAAAAATCCGGACTCACAAAGAGAGTGAACCTTGTGCCAAAGCAGTCAGGAATACTGCAAGGATTTTCAAAGCTTCATGCAAAGTAAAAATGTTGCTAGCTGGAGAGCTCCTCCTACTAGGACAAATGGGCATTGTCTAGCCCTTTCCAGTACCTTAGAACATCAATAGATCAGGCATAAAACTCACCCTTCAATAAAACAGCCTCACGTCAGTTGTTGTAGCTAGCAGATAGCCTGGAATAGTTGGGTCTCATATTCAGTCAGTTCAGTTGGGTGAGGTAGCCTGCTGGCTTCTGGTGTGTTATGGAAATCAGTAGAGCCGGAACAGGCATGTGTAACATTATTTTAATCATTCAGAAATGTATTGAACCTATGAGATTTAAGCAATGCCCTCAATGGCGAGGAGCTGAGCCTTATTTGTGGAGGTGGTGTGGGATGGAGAGGAGCTGAGCCTTATTTGTGGAGGTGGTGTGGGAGTGTTACACAGTCTGTTAGCACAGAAAAGGAAAACACTTATTTAATTCTTTTCTGCTAAGTCTTGTAGTTCTTAATGTATGTTATAGTAGTTTTATTTGGAGATGTTGAATAGTCAGGTATTTTGTGTTTTTGAAACTTCTGCTCTATTTGATGTATTAGGGTTTAAAGATTATTATGGTTTGTGTGGGAACTCAGAGATGTGTGTTCAGGATTTGGTGATATGGTCGAACCTGCAATGCCTTTTGGAAGGTGCCATAAGTGAAGCCTCCATGTGTGCAAGCAGTGAACCATGGTGGATACAATACTGTCCTTATGCATTGGCGGGAATAATCTTTCTCTTCCTTCATTTCTGGTTCCTCAAGTCATCCATCATTGGCTGTGTGAGTGGTACTGTTAGGTACTGGGCAATAGACCATAACCTATTTTGATAGACTTTGGTACAATTGGCATATTGTGAAAGTAGACTCTATGGTTTCCTGCTAGGGACCCACGTGCTTCCGTGTGTATTGTCGTAAATTTTGGGATTTTTTTTGTGACTGCCAAGATGAGTTGTCTGAAGGGATACATTTAAAGACACTAGTAACTACACATGACCGTTGGGGTCCATTTTAGGACTTTGCCCATTTGTGAAGTCAGGATGTAAATGAAGATGGGGGAGGTCAACCAGATCAAAGCTCCTGAACAGTTCCAGAGGACTGAAAATAAAATTTTTTCCCTCCCTGCAGTAGGCCTCAATGAAGATTCACATGTCTACTGGATGTTGTGTTTGTGTATGGCAGCCACATTTCTCTGATTACATATAGAGAGGATATGGGATGGGAAAATACTTGCTGTGCCAGTGCAGAATATGTCATTGTCCAATGAGGACTGGAATGATCAATGGGGTCGCCCTAGGCAGTGTCTAGGAATGATTTAATTCTTGAGTGTCTCTGTAAAATAGGAGAGGCTAATGTCGACATCCTAGCATAGAGTCGTTTTGGATGTTATGATGTGACTGAAATATGTACACCTTAGAAGCTGGTAAAAAGAACGCTTTTTAATGCATTAGCTATGGCTTTTTAACGTGTAACTACTTTGTACAGTCAAATTCCATTCTTGTATCATCGAAATGTAGTTTTGAAAACAGCTGTCTTTAGCTTAAATGAGTGGTGTCTCTTCTAGGTAGTGTTGTGTTGAAATGTGTCCTGTGTGTGCAGTGGTGTTACAATTTGGTTCAAGGTGTTCTATGGTGCGGTGAGACTACGCTGCAATGTTTTTTCTGCTACTTGGATACTTTTCTGCTATTCTTTGTATTAAAATGAAGACATACAAACTAGAGGCCTTGTTATAAGAGGTGTGGTGGTGTCTGTTATCATGGCAAACTCTAATATAACTTAATTAATCGCTGGAATTATTATGAAAGCACCCACTACACTGAGAAGGTATTTCAGAGTAGTAAACAGGGAGTTGGGTGTAGTCTAATAAAAAGTACTTGAGCCCTAAAGAAAAGGAGAGTAAAAGGAATAAGTGTTTTTTCAAAATTCAGTTTGAATGATGACAGAAAGTTTCCATAGAGTTTAATGGGGGTTGTTAAAGGTCTTCATGCATACTGTATTGGCCTCATTATACACAGGGAAAAAAAGGTTCAGAGAGGATCACTGTTGGACTTGGCCCTTTTGGCAGGTTCACCCCGAAACTTTTTGCGTTCTCCTAGCCTTTTTCTGTAACCTGGTGTTGGGGATTTTAGGCCTCTGAGCACTTTAGCACTGGGGTCCAGTGTAAAGTGCGTGCGCTCTCTGTGTATGTGTGGTGAGATAGGCCTGCCCTCCCATAGGAATGCATGGGGGATATGTGTGTCCCTGGTAATTCCTGATGTGATTGGAGTGCAGAGTCGAGTTTGGTATGTGCGAACTCGTGAGAATAAATGCTGCGCAATGGTGTGCACAGATTTATGGTGACTGGTGGAGAAGTGCCACTTCTAGAAGTTGGCCTTTCTGTGTACTGTGTGTCTGCCTGCCTGATGTGGAGTGCATGTCTGGCTTGTGATTGACAGGAGCGGAGAGGGCTGGGGAATTCCAGGAGCCAGGGTGAGTCTGCCCAGAGGTGAATGGAGAGATCTGCATGTAGATGGGAGGGAGGAGTCGCACCTGGGACCCGAATAGGGCTGTGCCTTCCCTCCACAATGCTGGCTCCACCCCCTGTGGTGCGTCTGATCTCCCTGGCCTGTCCTGTGAATAGAAGAGAGGAGCTGAGCAAAACAAAGTGCTCAAGTGCTCCTGAACCAGTTGTATCAGGTTCTGCCTTTGCGTACAGTTGTAGCTAAAGGGGAATGGTGTATAAAAGAAGGGGCTGTGACCCCAGAGAAATGTTCTGCTTTGGATCCTAACAGGAGGGGGCTTCCTGCTGGTGGGGCCCAGGAGGGACCGCCATGTGGGCTGCCTCCTTGCTGGAGGGCCCTGTGTGCTGGCCCCTGGGCCCTACATTACCCCCCTGAGGTCTCCAGGACCTTTTGGTTGCTGTCCAAGCGCCTTGTGAGCGCTTTACTCTTACTTGTCAAGGAGCGCTGGGCTTTGATTAGAGAGCTTTCCTTTGTTTTGCTGAGCGCTACATTTTTATGCCTTTTGTTGCCTCTAGCGCCTTGGGAGTGCTAGATTTCAGGTTGCCAGCTGGAGTCCTTGCAGCGCTGTGCTGCGATGTGGGACTACCCCGCATTGATCGTTATCTCGCGGGTGCCACCCCACATACTGGCGCCCTTTTATTTAATGTGCTGGTGCCCACCCCGCGACTTGACTTTTTATCTTAAATTACGGGTGCCCACCCCGCTAATTGTGCTATTTTTAGAGCGGGTGCCCACCCCGCTGAATATTTTTAATTATGAGGGAGCCTACCCCTCTTACTGCCCCGAGAGAAATCACTGCTGCAGCCCGAGTCGCAGCAAGGGCGGAAGTCATGCAATGATGTGCTTGGCGGCGGGCGGGACTTCCGGTTTTGCAGAGGAAGTTCCGTGCACGCCGCCACCGCCGGGGAAGCTGCCCGGGGAATGGAGAAGATGGCGCCTGACTGTGCGGGGCTCCCATGGCTGAGGGAGAGCACCGCGGGCGCCAGCCACTGAAGAGTGAAGAGCGGAGTTGCTGAGGCCCAGGTGAAGTGACGAGAGGCACCGGGTGAAGAGCAGCATTGCGTCCAAGGCGGTTGGAGTCCTGAGCAGCCCCGGTGAGTAGGGGCTTAGCGGAGCAGCATTGATGCTCCAGGTGGCACCGGGGTGCCACAGCTGATGTACTTCTGGGGTGACTTTGGTTCCCCGCCAGGCTGTGCAAACAAAGTCCCGAAGTGGGGCTTGGGGGCCATGTGTTGATAGTCCCGGAGTGGTGCCAGGCCCCATCTCTCACAGCTGCCCCGCCGGCCAGTGGGCAGCTGCAACGTGGGAGCCAATGGTGATGCAAAGCCCCAGAGGGGGGCTTCCAGAGCGCAGTTGGAGTTAGCGCTGTTCCGGCCCTCTGTGTGTGCCATTCTCTCTACTACCCCATGGCACGGTGGTGCCGGTGTTCGTTCTTTTTGGGTGCAATGGTCGGTGGAGCCCCAGTGGGGCTCACGAGACAGAGTGAGTGCCTGTGCCTAGAATCATTTTTTACATCTGCACCGCAGTTAGCGGCAGCTGCACCGTTTAGGCCATTTGTTGTGACACAGTCCCAGTGGAGGACCCAGGAGGCACCATAGTGCCAGCGCCACTATGGCTTTGGGGGCATTTTTGTTCCTTGTGATGGGAGAGGAGTTAGGAAAAGTCCTGCCCGTCCCCAGCACATTTGCGCACTTTTGGGATTCTGCTGCATTGGCAGCCAGTTGTGACATTTTGGGACAGAGGGCATTTGAGCCCCTGTGAGAGGCCTGTTGGCCTGGGGTCAGTTGGTAAGGTGCTGCGTGCACCTTATCTGGGCTAGTGAGGCCTACTCCCTAATGTGATTATGTGGTGCTAGGAAATGTAATGTATTTACTATGTTTTATTCACCCTGTATTATACCTCTAAATGTGTTTTATGACTCTGAGGTTGTTTTGCATATCATGGTTTATGCTAGTGAGATTATGTTCCAGTGTGTGATTTATGCCCCTAATGTAGTTATACTTAGGAGGTTAGGGTCTAATGCGTTTAGACTTCTGAGAGAATTGCATAATGTAGTTTAAGTTACAGGCCGATGCTGAGTACAGTGATTACCAGTGGTTGCTGGTTGTACGTTTATGATCTGTTTTACTTTTACTAAGTTTGCCTTGTGATGGTTCTGACAGTGGTCCATGTGGCCCTGTCATGTGTACATAATCCCTTGTAAATTTTGCCCAGTGCCAGTTGGCACAGTGCATATTATGTGATTACTATTCTAATGTGTTATGAGAATACAAAGGCTATTTTTGATATAACCTTGTGTGAAGTTCCTTTTGTAGTGTTCCTGGGATGTTGTTGCTGTGTGCGTGTGCAAATGCTTTACACATTGCCTCTGGGATCAGCCTGACTGCTCATGCCAAGCTACCAAGGAGGTGTAGTCCCTTGCCCTGACTAGAGTGGTGGTTTCTGCCTGGCTTTGGCGCAAGCCTTAGCCAACCAGAAATCCCATTTCTAACAATCACCTTTGACATAAGGTTAACTGTTAGTGTGCAAACATAGGTGATAGTCTTGTGCAGAGCTGCATGAAATAGAGTGATTAGGTAATCAGGTTGATTACCGAGCTTAAAAAATAAACACAAACCTTGTCAGGGTGAATCACTAAAGACACTGAATTAACCTTAGCTTAATCCCCTGGTAGCTATGAAAACTTAGAGGCAATGTATTATGGTTATATGCAGTTATAAGACAGTAATCAAATTAAAACACAACACAATAAAAATCCCAAAACAATTTCGAAAAATACATTTTCATAAATAAAATGAAACCAAAAGGACAAAAAAACAGTAAGAGAAACCAGTGATATGATTTTTAAACATTAAAATATAAAACTTGCTAAAGAGAGCTAAGCCAGCCGTGGTAGACCGGGACAGAGGCATGCAGGCTGGATAGAGTAACCAGGTTTGACCTAGGCAAAGGTTTTCACACCATAAAAAGAAAGGGTTGCTTATTCAACGCAGCGAGTAGATGCCTAAAAGGTTGGATTCGGTTGAGTCTGCCCTGGTAGTACCAACTTACTAGGGTGTGGAGAGGATGCCTATGATGAAGCATGACACATTATTTCGGGTGAGGCATCTTCTTCAATTAAGGGTGGCCTTCCTATTCTGATTGGCCCTGGGAGAACTGCAGTAGATAGTCTCTGAATCCAACCTTTTGGGCATCCACTCACTGCGTTGAGTAAGCAACCCTCTCTTTTTGTGGTGTGTTCATCTTGGTGGGGGACAGTAGGGTTGCTGTATCTCCCCCTTACTCTCTTCATTGTGGTTATTAATCTAGTCAAAGTTTTTGCCTTGGGGCTTTGTCTCAAGCAATAGAAGTCGAAAAACTTCAGCTGGGCATTGTGGCAGGCTGAAGCTATAGAAAGCTCCACAAGGCGGGATACTGTCTCCGCAAGGTACTGCCAATGAGGATTTGCAGTCATGAAAAGACTCTCTGTGTGAGAGAAGGCAAAATCTTCAGCCCAGTGGCAATGCACCTTGTTTGGATCAGTTTGGAATGGTGCCCTGGTTCTTCAGAGGTCTTTGGAGCCAAAATGTTTCAAAGTCCCAGGTTCCCAGGGGTGGTAGGGGAAAGTCCAACCAAACATACCATGGTAAAGGAAAGTCCAGCAAAACACAGCCAAGGGTTCTAGGACCTCAGGAACAGCACTTGTAGGTCAGGTCCCACTCCAGCTGAGACCAACTGCTAGGTCTAGGGCAGGTCTAGTTGGAGCTGGACAGCTGGGCAGTTCCAGGAAATGTCTCTTGTAGGTTCTTGAACAGAAGGTCAGCCATTTGACCCATAGAGTCCACTAGGTACAAGGGAAAGCAGCTCCAGGACGTCAGTGATCTTCTTAAGTAACAGACTGCAGCTTCAGTCCTCTTCTGATCATCATGTTCAGTAATGTTCTGTGTAGGGTACTCAGAATGCCCCATTTATGTCTGGTACCAACTTGTGGTTTGGGCTGGCTCCTGGCGTCTTCTTAACCAATGAGGTAAAAGTTTTCTGTTTTGCCCCATCCACCTTTGCAGGATTTCTTGGATGCTCTAATGCAAGCAATCCTATAGTGCTGCTCTCTGCCTAAATGTAAGATTGTGAAACCCTTTTCCACTTGTGCAGAGCTTGTGTGCCTAATCCAGTTGTGTGGCAAGAGAAATGAACAATCGCTCCTCTGTGATCACTCCAAATCAGTTCTAGGGCAATCTCCCTTCACAGTGGGACTGGTGCCTGCCTGACTGGTGGAGAAAAAGAAGGGGCATGTCCAGGTGTCATCTGTCTGTAACATGTGAAATTTCTTGGGACCGCCCAAATAGCCATTCTTCCAGAGGAACAAAAATACCACACACACACTGCTGCTCTCCTGTGTCTTTGCCCTGGGAGCAGTTTTGTCACTACATTTAGGGCTTGAACACTTGGAGACTAATGCCAATTAAACTCCAGAGGCTTTAGGAAGGAAAGGGTAACTTTCTGAAATCTCCTTTTCATGAATATTTATTAATCATCTGACTTCACGATTGAACTTGGCTTTCATTAAATAGTATAAAGAAATATTCAATGAAGTTTCTAGGCGTTTCCTAGCTAAATATAGCATTATTATATTTGATAGTGCAAACCAGTGTTTCTCTAGGGAACAACAATCCTTGCTACAGGGGAAATAACTTACAGGTTCTAGTTACTGTAAGGATGTGTTTATCATTAACTTTCACAAACACAGGTATCAATAACCCTGGCTCAAGCAAAAAGGTTAAGCAGTTCTATCATGAATCCTTATTATTTTTCAGGCTTCCCACCCACTCTATTCGTGGCATGTTTTATCACACTTAATTCTCAAGTTAATGTTATAGGATGCTTGTGTTTTGGGTATTTTCCCAGGGAGAGTGCATTCTATAGTCTGGTAAACAGCTATCTCCCCCCAACACAAATGTGCCAAAGTGTGGGGATCTTTTGAGCGTACTATCATTAATTTTCTACATGTTGTAATTTTAAATACCTTGCAACCTGCCTTATTGGCTTTAAAGACTACTTAAATGTGACTTATTAATATTTAAAAGGAAGGTTTGGGCCTAGCAAAAGGTTTTTTTTTTTTTAAAGGCCATACTGCAGTTTTTAGACCACTTCAGTGAGGCTACACTGGTAAGCCCATGTTTGGACTGGCACTCTACTGAATGGCACAATATGTGTGGCAGTCCACTAATAACTTTTAACTTACAGGCCATGGGCATGTCTTGTACCATATACTAGGGACCTAAAGGTAAGTTAAATATGTCAGTTAGGGTTATGCCAATTTAACCCGGTTAAAAGGGGAGCACAGGGACTTTACTACTAGTTAGTGGGGGCAATGTGCAAAGATGTTTACAGCCAGCAAAAAGAGAAAGGGTAAAAATCTGAATGTACACCACACAAAAGATGATCCTTTCCTACAAAGGCCATTGAGAGACTTGTGCATCACGCAGAATACTTATGTCTAGATTACAATGAATATTCATATCTGAGCTATGATAAAAGTTTCCAATTACAATGAAACATTGTCTTAAATATCTTCCCATGCCTGTTGTTTGGTAAATTATTTCAATTCCACAATATCTGCACTACTTTATATAGAAAAGCACCCCAGTTAAAAAGCGCCCATAATAAGACTGCATATTTAAATGCACGTTATGTCTCTGATTTAAGGAAATCCATATTTTGTAGATGAGGCAGACTTTCCACAAAGAATATTGCTGAAGGTATTTTAGACCAGCAAAAATCACTTTAACTCAAAGTTGATGACACATTGCTCTGACGACATTGAAAAAAGGAATTCTAGGAAATAGTGGGTCCCTAAATAATCCATTGATTGAGCTTGAACCAGTAGTTCTGATTCAAACAGGAATAGAGGATGAACAAGAATGCATGTCAATTGTAGCCAAAGCAAATACAAATGGTGCATCACAATGTCATTGTTAGAAATGGGCTTTCTGGTTGGCTAGGGCTTGCCAGGCAGAAACCACCACTCTATTCAGGGCAAGGAAGTTACACGCTGAAGATAACCCCTGCGCACCCCCTCGGTAGCTTGACACAAGCAGTCAGGCTTATCCCAGAGAAAATGTGTAAAGCGTTTGCGCAACACACACTCACAGCAGCAACACACTAGGCACACTACAAAAGAAACTCCACACAAGGTTATATTAAAAGAAGCCTTTGTATTATCCAAAAACATTAGAATCATAATCATACAATATACACGGTGCCAACTGGCACCAGTTAGTAATTCACAGGGGATTATATACATGACCGGGCCAATCGGCCACGGTCAGAACCATTAGAAAGCACAAGTAATTCAGGATTGACGAGAAGTTTCCTATCAAATGTCTATTTGCTTCGTAACCTTACAAAATTAGCTAGGTCCAGTTCAAAAATCAGGGGGTTGTGGTCAGAGATAATTTTAGGGAGTTTCTTAATCCGAGCCAGCCCTGCTAAATCTCTAGAACAAAAAAAATAGTCAATCCTGACATATTTTTTATGGGGGCATGAAAAGAATGTAAAGCCAGGATTAGCCGGGTTCTTCGTGGCCCAGATATCCACTAGACCATGGCTGACTTTTAAAGAGTTAAATGCCCTATAGACTCGTGGCTTTCTACCAATATACCCCCCTGGCCCCCAGTTGCCAATAGTATGATCCAGGGAAATGTTGAGATCCCCACAAAGAATCAAAGGGGTTGGCCAGGAGGCCAGCTCAAACTCCAGGGCCTCCATTATCTGGGGATCGTCTTGATTAGATCCATAAATTGCGCAGACAGTACCACCCATAGGAAGTCCTACAATCACCCATCTACCCAGGGTATCTGCTAACTTACGCTTGATGACGCCCAAAGAGGTCTTTGCTAGAATTGCCACACCCCGAATATTGGATGTCTGGGTTGTGCAAACAAGTAGGCTATAGCCTGCTATTCGTAGTAAATCTCTCCTGCCCCAGGGGATGTGCGTTTCCTGTAAGCATATTACATCAGCATGGCTAAGCCTTACCAATTCAGCATATCTAGCTCTCTTTACCCTATCGTTCAACCCAGCAATGTTCCATGAACATATAGTTAACCTCCCCATCTTAACTTGAGCTCACATTCCCAAACATCTCCCTGACACCTATTCGGATTCTTTCCCACATTGGATTCTTGTTTCTCTTGTTGCTCTCTATTTACCTTCCTTAGCAGTTACAATCCTTTCTTAACGTTTCTAGATATGTTGTTTTTCCCCCAATTCATCACCCCCCTTCGCCAGCCCCTCCCGCTCCCATCCCACCCACTGAGCTGCCCACCCACCCCTCGAGAACCCGCACCTCCCCACATGAGGCTTGCAGACTCAATCATGAGTCTGATCGCAATGGACGTGCACCACATGATGAGTCTGAGAGCTACTATATATCAGGCCCTACTACATCCTAGAGCCGTGCTCCCCACTTCTTATTACAATTAACTCAATAGTAGTTTCCCCTTAATGACCTCCACATGTACCCAAGCTAGATACTGCTAGAGAATGCTAGAATCGGGCCTACTCCTAACGGGGTAGCCCTTCCAAGTATTCTTTGGCTTTTAGTGGGCACAATAATTTTTCGATCTAAACAGGTTCAGCGCCAGTAGGGGGGTGGTTTGGGACTCTTTTAAAGCCGCTCTCCGAGGGGAGACTATCTCATTTGTTAACAGAGCCTGGAAGCTTCAGGAACAGGAGAATCGCCAATTAATGGAGGATTTGGCCAGGGCAGAAGAGCAGCATACTTTACAGATAGCACAGGGGCAGGTGGGAGAACAAATACAGTGGCGAATAATTGCACTCCGAGCGGAGCTAACAAACTGGCTAACAAAGAAATCTGCTGAGGAATATCAGTCTCACCGGAATAGCGTCTATGAAACTGGGGAACAAGTTGGTAGAAGGCTTGCCCTCCGCACTAGGCAGAAGATCTCGCTTAATGCTATATCTACGATTAAAATAAACAGGCATGTCTACACTGCTCCACAGGAGATAACTAGGGGGTTTCAGGACTACTACCAGGAGCTGTATAGTGACAATATTAATAAAAGCCGGGAAGAGGTTTCTCAGGGCCTGGCAGGGCTGGTCACTGATATTATTGTTGGGGAAGGGTTGGATGGGCCAACCAGACCGGAGCTAGAGGCAGAAATCTCGCTCGAGGAGGTAGAGCTTGCATTGTCAGGAATGGCTTTAGGTAAAGCAGCCGGTCCTGACCGGATCCCCCTTGAATTATATAAAATCTTAGGCATAGTTACTACACCTCTGCTCCGAGATTTATTTAAGGGTGTACAACACAATGGAATCCCCCCCGAGTCTTGGAAAGGGACTACCATCATAATTTTCCCTAAAAAAGGGAAGCCGGTCGATGATCCATCTTCGTACTGGCCAATCTCCCTGATTAACTCAGATACAAAAATGTATTCTAAGATCTTGGCTAATCGGCTGGGGAGGGTCATAGAACGTCTTGTTTCCCCGTGGCAACATGGGTTTATCCCTGGCAAGGGAACAACAGATCATACTCGAAGAGTAGTCTCTCTTTTTGATATAGTGGCCAGGGAGGGGGACAGGATGGCTATGATCCTCCTCGATGCCGAAAAAGCTTTCGACCGGGTGTCCTGGGAGTACATGTGAAAGATATTGGAATTTTATGGCTTTGGCCCTAAGCTTATAACGTCTGTGAAGGCTATGTATTGCCAGCCATATGCAAGACTGCAACTAATGGGGGGAGAGTCTGAAAATATTAGTATTTCAAGGGGGACTAGGCAGGGTTGTCCCTGCTCCCCTATTTTATTTGCGTTGTATATTAACCCCCTAGTGGTTACGCTGCTGCAGAGCCCGAAAATTGAACCGATAATAACTAGTGGATTTGAGACTAAAGTATTGGCCTATGCGGACGATATTGCGGTCCTAACAACGAACCCTGCTGAGGCAATTGAAGAAATTAATCAGATTGCAGCAGGCTTTGGTCTCTTCTCCGGATATTCACTGAAGGCGGGGAAAACCATAGTTTTATGCACTGACAATATTGTCTTTAATGATCCCAAACGAGCAATCTCAGCAGTCTACTTGGGGGTTCGTATTAGCAGAGAAGTGGAACAAATTACTAGAATCAATTTTGAGCCTTTGATTAATAATATAGGAAAGGAATTAAGGAGGGTTAATGGGATACATCTATCTATTATTGGTAGAGGGAATTATCTAAAAATGACTATTTTACCAAAAATAC
This sequence comes from Triturus cristatus, assembly GCF_964204655.1. Taxonomy (NCBI): domain Eukaryota; kingdom Metazoa; phylum Chordata; class Amphibia; order Caudata; family Salamandridae; genus Triturus; species Triturus cristatus. The sequence continues at coordinate 609,597,647 of NC_140586.1, forward strand.
TATACTTGTTCCGGGCAATTCCATTGCTCGTAGAGGATAATCTATTAAGGGCATTGGAATCTACTTGTTCCAGTTTCCTATGGCAATATGGGAAGATCAGAAGAGCTTGGAAATATATAGCACTACCCCACGATAGGGGTGGACTTGCAGCTCCTAATATTACTTTATACTTTTGGGCAGCTTTTCTATAGCAAATGACCCCCCTATTATCTGAAAATAATATTCGGGAGCTACCCCAGGGTCTGAGAATACCGACAATTTATGAGCTCTCCATGGGGAAGGATGCGCGTGGGCTCTTATTACGGCAATTGGAACCCAGCTACTACAAGAAGATCCGGTTCAAAGTTATTTTTAGCTCATGGAAAGTTTGGAAGCAGATTGCTAAATTCATGGAGATTCCGAGATTCTCTAGATACACTCCCCTCTGGCGCTCGCAACTGCTGCCCCGTCTGGTTAATGATGATATGGGGAAAAATTGGGAAAAATATGGGGTAAGAACAATAGGTGATTTTTGTGGGGGAGGACAAGATTTCCAATTCCCTAGACTACAATTGATGTTTGGAATCTTAGACAATCAATACTTTAAATTTATACAGATTAAGAACATCCTTACTTTACAGCGCCCCAAAATTAGTTTAGTTAAGTTACCACTTTTGGAAATAGCAGCAAGGGACTCCTGTAGGATTAGAGATTTTTATACTTTACTTCTTGACAAAAGCCCCGACGATTTGGAAAAGACAGAGGCTTCCTGGGCAATTAAGCTGGGGAACCCAGATGTGGATATTTATAAGTGCCTTTCCCTATCCTCAAATATTTTGATATCCTCGAGCTCAAAAGCACAAGTATATAAAACACTATTTAATCTTTACTTTACCCCTGCTAAACTATTTTTATGGGGAAAAAGGGCCGATGACAAGTGTCCAAGATGTGGTTTAGGACCTGCTACCCTGCTTCATATGTTTTTCGATTGTGAGAGGCTGGCCCCTTTGAAAGAAGGTTTGCTGCGCTTTTGGGAAGCTCGGTTTGGCTGTAGGCTGGAAATAACACCAACTCTGCTGGTTCTTGGCTATGATAGCTCATTGGCTCTTAGTACCGAACAAGAATACGGTCTGTTTCTAGGGGCTGCGGTATTTAGGATATTACTAGCTGCAAGATGGAAAGATGCTGAGCCACCAAGTTTCCATATATGGCTTGCCAGAATTTTAGGAATATATAAACAAGAGCTATCTCTATATGCATGCCGAGGGAGACAGGCCAGAGCCCGGGGGAGGAAGATCTGGGAGTATTTGGCTGAATGGAGTAGGGAAGTAAGGATGGAGTAGAGGAGGGGATAGGGGTAGGGTACTAAGTTAGGGAAAAGTACTTTAAAGCCGTGGCATTGTAATTTTAACCGCTCTGGGAACCTCTTAATTTAATTATTTAATTCTTCATTGTCTTTAATTTCTAAGTTGGTTGCTTTGCTGCTCTGTGTTTCTTTTGTTTATGTCTTTGAAACAGTACGAATTTGTTATTGTGTCTTTCTAGATATGTTCCAATAAAAAAAAAAAAAAAAAAAAGAAAGCACAAGTAATAACACAACCAGTAACATTTGGTAAAATAATGAACTCAGCATTATCACAAGCAACATAAACGCATCACATTAGGCATAAACACATTATGCATTACATTTGGCATAAACACATTATGCAATAGCATTAGACATCACCTTGGGGCTTCGTGCCCTGCCAACACTATAAAAATGACCCCAGGCCAACTGGCCTTCCTTGGGACCCAAATGCCCTCTGTACAAAAGTCAGGGGTCCACTGGGGCGAGGGTGCAACCCAACCTTTTTTCTCCTGAGGCCCAAAACAATGCCCCCAACGTTGCAGCTGCCCACTGTCCAGCAGGGTAGCTGTGGAAATTAGCCTTGGCACCACTGTGCCTCTGAAGCCCCCCTTTGGGTCTTCTAAACAAAAATGCCCCTTTGTGTAGCTGCCCGCGCGCTCGCGGTGCAGCTGGGAACATCAGCCTCGGTACTACAGTGCCTTAAGAGCCCCACTCCGGAATCCTTGGAACCAGGTGCCCCCTTCACCAGGCTCTTTCGGTGCTGCTTCGGCACCACAAATGCTTTGGGGAGCCCCTCTCACCGGGGCTCCTCTTGCCAATAGTTTCATGGCACCCATAGGCACCGACAGTGCTCCTCTCCTGGCCCTCACTCACCGGGGTTCCTCTGGGACTGAATTCAGACACCAACAGTGTGCCCTGAAGGTGCCTGCTACCGGGACTTCTTCTCACTCCTCCTGTCTCCTCCAATGCAGGGAAAGCTCGGTGGCCTCTCTCCGCGCCGACTCTAACTTCAGCTGGGCCCCGTGCATATCAATACAGGTATAGGTGCATTATAAACAGTATACCATACTAGGAGTATTGGTTATTAGTCAGCTTCTACAAACTTCTTTCACTACTATTTAGGAAGTAAAGGAGTAGACTTCTTTTGCTGTCAGAATTCACTTTTGCATAATGTGACATTCTCTACCATAAGAGTGATGGAGAGGCAGGGGTCTTTCAATGCTTGACAAGAAATCCAGTATATAAATAAAGCATCATTAAACAATTAGAAAAGTGCCAGTGGGGCTTAGTGAAGTTATAATGATTCAATTTGCTTCACTTGTTGAACCTATAATATCCTACTAAGATCACTGAATGATTAATTTACAAATAGCAGCTGCGGTCACTTTCACTGCACCATCATATTTATTCCCATTAGTCTCAAACAAATGGGGTTAAACTCACCATAGACCAGATGCTAAAAGGAATAATTTGTTGATGTTACCAAAAGCTAACCAACACAATGATATATTTCTTATGTTATGTAATAAACTCCCCTGAATGACAAAGTTTAATAAGCCCCCATGTATCACAAAGGATCTTGCAAAGCAAAAGAGGCACTTAAATATAGAGCACCAGCAACTACAACACAATCACAACTAAAAGGAGCAACAAACAAGGGTGATAGATTTGTGGTGTGTATACAAGAAAGTCATTTTAATGGCCAAGAAAGAGTATAACGACCAATACCGTCCAAAAATACTTCAAGTCAGTAAAGAAATAAATTGGAAATCGTCTGGAAAGTTATTCTCAGGATAGAACAGGGCCCAATAAGAATGTATGCTGCAAATATAAATGAGGAGCCCTGGGCAACATATCTGGGAAATCACTACCCCATTAGATCACTGCTGGGGGCAACACACATCATGTGCACAATCTCAGGAAGTGGTTCCTGCCTTAACAGCCTCTTGCCAAAAGGTCAAAAGTGTTGAGTAGCTGAAAAAGACATTGATGCCTCAGAACTATCGCAAAGCACACGAGGAGAAAGGAACAACCTAGGAACAGAACTTCAGGACAGGACAGGGATCACAGTCCGTAATAGTCGAACCTAATTGCTCCGACAAACTAGAAGCAAGAATTGAAAGAAGTAGAGCGGATAGGGCCCCTTGTCCATATGGCCTACCTCAATCACTCTTCATAGCTAGCCCAGCGTTCTGGGCCAGAAATCTAACCAAGCTCTATCATTTAGTGTGGTCACAGCAAGCCACCCCAGATTCACGGAGAGGACCAATAATAAACCTCATCTTCAAGATGCTTTCAGACATTTTCTGTGGCACATACACCTATGATTTGCATTCCAGTTGCTCTTTCAGAGGTCAGGATGTGTATCTCCTGGACATGGTGCTGATAACCAGGTCTCACTAGTTCCTGTGGTTCATGAAATAGCCAAGTTTCAAGCTATCATCAATCCAAACCTTCAGCCTGGAGACAAAGCAAGGTTACTAGTGCAATATCCCTATAGTCTAAACATTGAGACACACATTTATTCTGGGTCAGAGGTGAGTTTTCTTTTTGCACAGATTGCCTTGTTCATATTATGAAATGTGTGCAATCGTCCTAGTTATAGCAAAAAAGTAGACATTGAAAACAGTGCATTAGGAACTATTGAATTATGTGAAACGATTGCAAATCTCTGTGTTCATAAAGTAATAAAACATAGCACATTTGCACAAAATTTGCGATCAGGTATTAATCATTAACATTACATGTCTGTTCTCACCATAATATTTATGATATTCTGTTGCTTTACCATTCATGTGATTTACATTTTTGATTTGTTTTGCTATACATACATTTGTAAATATTAAGCCCTGTGTTCCTTTTATGTCACACACTGGCTGAATATTACATATTTACTGAAACTCTTAGCCCTGCAATGCTCAACAAAGTTACTCAAGGGATTCAGGAAGTGTTGGGAGGCCTCTTATACACTGCAGACAGAGTACCCTGATTAGTACAACACATCTGTAATCCCAACTTTGACATTGCTAGTCTATCACTGCAACTACAAGGATGTGTGGATATTCCACAGTGAGCAGTATTAAAAAGAAAATATAATGGCTAATCTTGTTACTTGAATATATGCGTTTGCACATTCAAACTGTAGATGCTCATACATTATTCTAATCTGATTATTATTCATTGCAACGAAAATGTAGCACTCATGTCATTGGCTTAATTGATCCTTAGAGGAAAAGCAGATCTGTATGTGCCAAGACACATATTGCAACAGCAGGCTGATGGACTTGTACTTGCCAGCTAAAAACATTCTGATAACACATTATAATACCAAAATGATTAATCACACAGTAAAAGCAAGGCAGAAGGGCACAAATGCATTGGTTCGTTGCTGCTAGCTGAGGAATTTGCACTATAGTTAATATTTCTGGCTTTTTGTTTACTATTTTCGTAAACAATGTGGAAAGTTTCTAAAGTATATGATTGACATTTTTTAAAAGGAATCTTCATGGGAGTTCACTATGTGGTGCACTTGCAGTGTGATAATCAAAGTACTTAAGTAAAACAAAGCCTTTTATTCTTTCTCTCTAAATGGCATGGCACACATTGTATATTTTGTATTTTTGTATGAAATTGTTCTTTTTAACCTTCTTGCACTTTTTGATTTTCTCTGAAATGTATGAACCACTACAAAATGCAATTAATTAAGGGTAAGCCACGGCCATCTGTCGCCATGTATGAATAGAGATGAGTTGAAAAGAGTACCTAGGATCTAATAAATTTTGTTGGAGACTTTGAAACGTTGCTATATATTTTTATTCTATTGGCTTCAAAGTAACAGTGTCACCCAGTATTTTTTTTTTTTTTTAAATAAAGTATGTTTCCTTATCCCATGGCAGATTCAATTGCATCAATTGAGTAACATTTCCATTGTCTTTTTATGTGTCGTGGACATTTATATTTTTCTAAACTGTATTTTTATTCGGATTTTGAGCACATTGTGCAGAGTTTCTGTGCTTGCCTTACTGCTTAGCACAAACTACCAGCAGAGAACCAGGGTGACTGTTATTGAAATCTGTTTACTTAAGAGGACCCTCCAGTTTGGAAGTTCAGTTGCAAATCACATCAACTGTGACTAGGCCTGGGTACATTTTGCAGAGTCGTGCTACGCACTCTGCTGCGGTACGCAGAGTTCTGAGAATAGGTGGAGCTGTTCAGCGGGCCTGTTCACGTTACGTTTCTATGTCTTGCGAAGCTTGATTTTGCACTTTAAATTGTGCACAAACTGTCCAAGTGGTTCACATGGGTGAGGTAATTTTGTTGTCTGTTCTGTTCATGGAAGCTGGGCCTATTTTTCCAATCCTTACCTAGTCTTTTCAATCTTCCCCCATCTAACTCAGCTACCCACCATTTGTTTGAGTCTAAAAATCGGTGGCTGTTAGACCTGGAGGAGGAGAATGCAAAAGTAGCCCCAGTTCAGCAAGCTAGCCACAGCCTCCAGTCTCCTGGCCATTACGTAGACATCGCCAGCTGGCATCCCTAACTACCACTGCTGCCATTGCCCCGCGCTCATTCCAGCACCTCATCCTGCAGTGGATTGACTGTTTGGAGATCTGGTTAGGGAGTTTTTGGGGAGGATCAAGCAGAGTTTTGACGATCTCCAGACCAGAATTGCCAATGCCCTCTTCTAAGTCTTTTTGTGGGTGAAGAGGGTCATAAGGGAGTTATAACCAGGTGGTTTGGACTTTTTCTTCTTTAGGCATTGGTTGGGGATGGGTTGATCTGTTTGGGGAGAGGGGTGGACCTGTTGTGGGTGGTGAGGGTGGGAACATATTTTCTATATCATACATTGTGCCTGATGTTGTTTCTTTATATTTTACGTTTACTTTGAACTGACTTTTTGCGCAGCCAGTTTTTTTAAATGTATTTCTCAAAGTGTATGCCAGTTAGGAGGGTATGCTGCTATTCCCCATATTGCCTGCAGAAACTTAAATAAACAATTACTTATAGTTATCTCATCTGCAGTAGAAGGTAGTTATGTACTAAGTAAAGTAGTTCACTTTACCCGGTAGTTCTCTTACCTGAATAGATGAAGTGACGACTGGTTGCTGCTCTCTCTGTCAGTCTTCCAACGCCTTACTGAAGGGTTTCCCAATGTGCCTTCTCTATGGCAGTTGTAGTGCACTCACAGCGAGGGCCTACTCCTTCCTTGGTGATCTTCAACTGTAGGATTAATCAAAACTATCACAGGCAACTAAATTGAAAGAAAAAATGAGAGGTAGTAAGTTAAACATATACATTTATATTATAGCTTTCGAAAGACTGAGGACAGACTACTACCTCCATGACACATAAGACAATACCACATATTATTACAAAAAGTAGAATTAGTAAATTATTCTGAGCCATGGTGAGCATGGAATGTATAACGCCAAGTTATGAAATTCACAAGTCAGGAAAAATATACTCAAAGACCACGTAAAAAGTTTTCTTTACACATAACAAAGGCCTAAATGATAATGTTGACATTGTGGAATGATGCTCTTACTGATGCGTGGTTGGGTGAGTGGGGCTAGTGTGGGCTATTGCTCAGATAATAGAAGATCCTGAAGTGAGTTTGTGTTGCATTTAACCACATCCCCCCACCAAGTGTGTGTTTATTTGGTATAATTAAGACACACCTCTAAAAATATCCCACAGATTGGGGAAGGGGGTTAGGGGTTTGGATGAATGCTTGGGAAAGGGGATTTGGAGAAAGGTGTGGCAAAGACAAACACAACACAAGAACAACATTTATCAGGGCCTTGAGCAGCACATCATCAATCTGTTGTGGAATGAAACGAAGGAATGAGCATGATGCAGTTCAGTTAAATGCATTGAAAACAGTCCTTCTGCCCCAGAGACCCAAGTTGTAGATATCTAAATATTCTGTCTTCTAGGTTCGAAAAAATCAAATTATAGAGGAGTAAAGTGAACCCACCCAGTTCTAAAAATATTATTGCTAAAAAGAAATGATGCCAAATTTGCCAGTGCATTATCAATCTCATCTGGAATGTCCGTCACTCTTGGGTGCCTGTCTGAGACAGTGCGGTAGTTGAGCAGGAGTGTTTAGCTCAGCTTTTGCCTTTCGTTCATGCAGGAGAGAAGAAGGCCAGAAGATTGTAAAAATGATACTGTATTTTAGTGTCAAGGAGAAGGAAGGAAAGCTTAATGAGGAGTGTACCAAGAAGACTCCGAGGCAGAGCAAAAATCAAGAGGATTTGGAGTTTCACTTTTGCGACCCGTGCAACAAACACACTCAGCAGCATTTCCTAAAGCATCACACATCTCTCCATTCCAAATAGTTAAGTACAAGGCCTCAGATTCATGGTTTCCCTTTGAATTCGATAACTACCTTCTTCTAGCTGTTGATGAGGTAGTCCTGCCCTGAGTCCTCCTATCCTCCTCCTGAATCCAAGTAACTTTATCCCTGTCCCGCCCCGAGAAAGATAAACATTTAGTGCACTGCTGTTGAAAAACAAGTAGAGAAACAGAATTGCAGTATTCTGTATATAATATGTGTTTCTTAACAAAAGTGACTGGACTGGTGGTCCCTGAAGAACCCTAAAAAAGGAGTGGACCATACATGTAATTTTCATTAAGTGAGTTTGCAAAAGCCAATCACCTTCAGGAAAAATGGTCACAATCCTGCACCAAAAATTGCAATTAATCTAAGTCAAGTTTACTATTAATTGAACACCCTCCCTCACTGTCTCCCACCATGTAAATCCTCATTCATCACTCACACTGACTCACACATTTTTCCAATAGTTGTAGCTAGCTCTTCCAATTTAAGCACAGGTAGGTCAGGTGCATCATTCTATCATTCTATTTTTGGTTTTGGCACTCTTGTAAATCAATGATTTTCTGGGGCAGCACTGTTCAGTGATGCAAAACATGATAGGCATGTGAGGAAGGCAGGCATTGTCTTCAATGGTAGGAAAGACTTGTGGAGGTGTCTTCTCTGCACACTGGTACAAGTCCGATCGGCCATATATGTGACTAAAAAAATGGTGGGGCAGCGTAAATCTGACACAAGCATAATGTCCTACTAACTATTTGGGGGGAGCAAATAAAGAAGTTCAATGAGAAATAACTAAAAAAGTTCCATGGTGGCACTGCCAAAGTCAGTCCGGGAAGTAGATTTTGTCCTCAATCTCATGTGGCTCACCCAGAAGTTGGTCAGCTAACATGCTTGATTCGGACCAATCATCCTCCTCCTCCTGTGCTGTTTCAGGAACAGTGTAATCGTGTGGTATGAAATGTTGGTTCACTTTGATCATGGTCAATCTCTCCATGTTTTGAAGTGTGAGACTGGTCCTTCTCTGCCAACTGCACTGAACACACGCTTAGCAGACACACTGGCTACAAGACAAGCCAGATACATTTTTGTCAGCCTGCTGAGCTCTGTCCATTGGCGGATCTTTCCATACCAATAAATCAGTATGTTTTGATTCATGTTGACCTCTTTTGTGTCATTGAGATACTCCTGGAACATCCCTTGAATAGTCATTGGTGCTGCTACTTGCTCAACCTCTTTTATTTTCGCTTCTGCACTGGACGTAAGCCATGCCATTTTATACTAAGTCAATGCAGCAGTTGTGGATGTTTCTTGTGTTTCTGTTGTTGTTGCAGCCAGTATTCGTGTTGCTGGTGTTGGCTTCTGTGAGACAACAGGACTGCCATCTCTAGAAGTTGAAGGCAGCAATGCAGAACTGCAGAGTTGGACTCCAAGTTACAGACGTTCTTCTTCCAGTTCTCTAGCTTGCTCAACAATCCACCTCTTATATTCTGAAAAATCGCCTTCAGAAAATGGAATTAAAGTGGGAAGAATTTCTTGTGCCATGGATCAAGTAGTGTGGTACAGATGTACTCTTTCGATGAGATGATGTCATTTTGCAGCCTTGTATTACAAGCCAAGCAAAATATTAAGGACCACATGTATTAAGCATTTTTGCATTCGGGAACGGCTGATCGGTCTGTTCCCAACCGCAAAAATGCTTTTACATATGTATGAACCACAAATTGTGATTCAGTAACACATTACTGAATTGCAATTTGTGTTTGCATTTCAGTATTTTTGAAAGGAAGAGTTAAAGGCGTCACTCCCAAATTCAGAATTTGAATGGGATGTAGGAATGTTTTGTGACCGAATTACGGTCGCAAAACATTCATATTTTACCGACTCCTTGAAGGAGGTGGTAACCCCTTCGCAAATGGAAAGGAATCCCCAATGGGCCCCTTCCCCTTTGATAATGGAAAACAATTTTGTAGGAGCAAGAAGTGGTCCCATGGAACACTGCCTACTCTTAAAAAATGAAACTGCAAAGTTTAATTTTTTCAATTTAAATGCCTTCCGTTTTCCTTTAAGGAAAACAGGATGCATTTAAAAAAACGGCTTTATTTAAAAGCAACCACAGACATGGTGATCTGCTCACCTCAGCAGACCACCATCCTTATGATGGCATAGTTTCCCAATGTCCCGCAAATTGAGACCTACCTAATTCATATGCATGAGGTAGGTCTATTTGTAACCCATTAAGAATCACTAATGAAACTGGAAAGAGTTGCGATTCCCTAATTGCGATTTGGAGAAAATCACTATTAGGTAATCGCTACTTGAAATAATGATATATGTGGCCCTAAGCTCTCAACCAAGACATGTGCTTCTGGGGTTTTGTTCACACCTGCGAGTGCAAACCTTTCAGACACCTTCTTTAGCAGATCCTGTAGCAGATGCAACAATGGGATAGCTTGACCCATTATACTGTCATACTTGCTAACTTCCCGTGTGAAAACCTCTAAAGGGAGTTGCATCTGTGTCAGGCGTTTGACTAGGCCCCATTTGTCTGCATTCATGGTCATAGCTCTTCCAATTACAACCATCCCCTCCTCTTTGAATGACATAATCACTGATCGGCCTGTACTGCTCAAACACTCAAACAGACGTTGCAACGCATAATTGGTCGAGTTCCAACATGTTGGCACCTCCTGTACCAGGGCTTTGACTGGCGCTCTATTACCATGCCAAATAATCCACAACTGCTAGAATGGCTAAAAAGAGTGCAGATTCTTCTGGAGGTTGTCTGTGTGTGTTGCTGACTATATCTTCTTTTGTCAGAAAGTCTTGCACAACCATGTTGATGCGATGCATCAACAAAGGACCCTGAAATAGCCACCACCTGCTATGTTACTCCCATTATATGTGGCAAGAAATCCAGTTCTGAGATCTCTGGGTCATAGCCATTCAGACATCTTGCTGTTTCATTTGTCCAAGATGTTTGCACCTGTATGTGATTTTGCCAAGGCGAACATGGATATTGTTGCATGCCACCGAATGTGCTTAAAACTTTCTTCAGGGCCAAGAGTAGATAGCTTTTGTTTTACCCCGCAGAAGAGATACATTGTGCGGGGATGCACATGTAATTAGTTGCTTACCAACTAGTCCATATGTCTGTCATCAGGTGAATAGTGTGAACAACACTTTGCTGCAAAGCTTGTCCAAACAATTGCAGCACATCGTGATGCAGTGCTGGAAACGCAACTCTGATAAAATAGGTCTGACTTGTAACCTTTCATTTCATGCAGATGGCTGCCACAAATTCAAAGAATCCCACTCCTTCCACAAAAGGAAATGGGAGGAGGTCCATTGCTTATATTTTTGCTAGCTTTCCATGGTATAAACATGATGTTGGATGGTTGTGGTCGTAGGGCCCCTCCTGGCTAAACATACTTGTAATAGTAACCCGGATATTCTTCTTTTCTGGGGCCACTGACACTGGTGACTTTTGAAAAGTAGGTGGTGGTAGACTCAGTGTGCATCATGGTGGGGCAGTCGCTATATGCTGTGGTGTCTCCATTTGACTCTGAGTCTTCTTTTGCCACTGTGAAGACAATGACGTGGGTGATTCTGCTGGTGCACTGCTGGGGACGGGGCTGCTTTGTAGGATATTCCCCTCTCCTTCTTAAGCACATCACACTGTGATTGGACTTGGAGCTGATGTTTCCCACGTCTCCTCACTTTCAGCACCACAAGACCACATTCAGCAATTGTTTAAAGGTGCTCCTCCCATAAGATTGTATTATGTTTTTTCATATGAGTTGTTTGGCTTCCATTACCATAATGTAGTTACTTCACGAACCCTCGATCGGCAAATGGTGCACATTGCAATGCAATCATAAAAAAAAGTCCTGAACTGGGGAGAGATGCTTTCTTACTGTGCCAATGCTAATGCCTGAAGGATAACTGAAGGTAGGTGGATGTGTGATTGATTGCCTATCTGTAGTGCATACTCCTACTGAGGTAGGGGTTGGTGCATATCTCAGCTGGGGCTTTGCACATAAGGGAGCTGGTGGTGCTACCTGTACCACATCCCTTGGAGCAGGTAGATTGGTAATGTCGGACTCCTCTGTGCAGCTTCCACAATTACTAGCTTGTCGTCGTCATCTTCCTCACTATCCCCTTCCATAATTCTAAAGCTTTCAGGGACTTTTTGTTTCTCTTGCCTCTTCCGGTGTCTCCCCGACACTGTCGGGGTCCACTCCATGTCCCTATTATCATTATCAGAAGTGGTGCATGGAGAAGATGGTGGAGTAGTACTCTTCCTTTTCTTTGCTGAATATCTGGGAGCCAATGATTCTAAAAATTGAGGTTCTTGATTGGCAGGAAGCTTGAACTCCAGTTCTGCTCCAACTTCAGGAAGATCTACTATTGCTGGCTGCGGCTGCTGTGCACTTTGCTCTGTTTACTGAAACTATTGGGTACTACTTTTTGAAAGGGGTCAATCAAATTCAGCTTCATTTTTCAATAGCGGAGGTAATATTCTCCCTAATTGCAACTAAAACATATGCTTTGAATGCCTATGATTCTGCAGCTTATTGCAAAGGCCTGCTTATGAAAATTATGACATGGATAACAATCTCTAACTTGCAATAATTAATTGGTAAAAAAAAGACAGCAAACACACATGCATCATATAGACATATGAGTATGTATTATTCCTTTATTGAATTTTCATAGCCTGTTCCAAGACACAGGAGTAGTCAAGCTCTTTACAATAACTAAATTAACAACATTGAACATTTCACAGCAGGTATTACTAGAGGACATATCTTTGTACCCGGACAGAAACAAGAATACAGAATAATAGACAATATAAAAGTTAGAGTTTACTGAAGTAGGCCTTTAAGTCACTTGTAAATGCTAGGAGGTTCAGGTACAGCCTGATATGATCCTTTATCATTATATCATGCTCTACCTTGGATGAGGGTATCTCCATAATAAAGAGTGTCTTATTCCTTATTGATCCAGAGGCACCTATGATTCATATTTTTAGGTAAGATAGGGGGGGCACAATAGAGAACTTTGTGGTTATGCAAGTTTTCTCATTTTAATTGTAGCTTCCAGAGGAAGCCAGAGTAAGTGTCTTATGATGGGGGTGATATGGTCAGATTTCTTAGTTCAGATGAGTGTAAAGGCTGTAAGATGAAGAAATATGTAACAGGAGGAGTAGAGGATTTGTGGAGACCTGACAGAACTGCATTGACTTCATCTATATGAAATAGAACTGGAGCTTATATATTGGAGCTGCTGACAAACATTGCTATACGTGTTTTAACATATTTACTGCAGCATCTCTAAAACATAGGAGCAGTGTTTTCAAAAGACTATTAATATACATGGCTAACCACAGCCTGGTTTAACTTAATTGTAAGATATTCATGCCTAATCTCTACTGGGGCTAAAGTTGCCAGTAGCTTGCTTTCTATAGCAAAATTATCAAGGGACTCAAGTAAAAGTAGCATACTACACTCAGAATTCAAGGTTGCATTTCCTATGTAATGACACTCACAGCACCAACTACTTTTGAGATAAGATCATAACAGGGTAGATAAACACTGCACTGCTGTGGGGTGTGGGTTTGCGTTATTCTTTGTAAGCAGATTGGCACTATTTCTAAAAGTGAAGTAGGACAGCACATGTGGCTAAGGCTGCTGCCATGTTGAATTTCTATTGTGAAAATGACCATATAGCTTTGCCAGAAAACATATGTCTCACAACTGGTACTAAAACAATATTATGTATTATGTGGTGGAGCAAGCGCAATAATAGTTTAATTTGCTCTGGGATAATTGGCAATCACAAGTTACTTTCCCTAATTAAATTGTTCTGCTTGACTGTTGAACTAGGCTTTTTCAGCAAGGAACACCACCCAAAGCTTTTGCCTTAACCCATCCTGTTTACTGAACCGGTTTTGATTGGATTTTATGACTCTGTGCCCTTTACTACTGGGAACCAGTGTGACAGTGCTTGTGCTCTCTCCTCTTCTCCTCTAATCATTGTAAAATTGGTTTACACCCAAACTACACATTTAATTTATTCATAAGTCTAGAGTAAAGTAGTACTACAAGCCTTTTGCTAGGCCTAAACCTTCCTTATATTACACATAATTTGCCCCTAAGGTAGGCCCTAAACACCCCATAGGGCAGCGTGCATTGCATTTAAAAAGTGGACATGTACTTTTAAGTTTTACATATCCTAGTAGTGCATAACCCCCAAATTCATTTTTCAATATTTCAAGGGCTACCTTTCCTATACGATAACACTGGGTTACCTTATTACATATAATAAGTGATAACATTTGTCTAGGAACAACTAGGAATGTCATGTTTGGAGTCTGAGGAATTGTAATTTAAATCCCTCTTTAACAGCAAAATCAGATTTTAAGTCATAAAGTTGGCATTTTCTTGTCCTAACCATTCTGTGCCTGCAACCTGTTTCCTGAGTCATATGACCAGATGTTGTTGGCAGGTAAATTTTGTGTATTCCTAACAGACAGCCATGCAACAGAAGGCATAGGTGTTGGCAGGATGGGTCATTCAAGGCAGGATGGGAGGTGGAGCTGTCACCTGTCACACTTGCACAATAAAGACATTGCCTCAGTTTACACACAAAGAACTTCAGACTAGCCTATTATGAATGCAAATTGACTGTGACAAGGACAGAGAGGCAGGAAATTCCAGACACCTCTGTAGAGGGGAAACTCCAGAAGCTTGTCCGATTTCAAAGCTAGCACCAGGTATAAAAATGAACCCCTCATACCCACTCCGCGGTACACGTCTTGACCCATGGATGCTACGGAAGGAGGATTGACCTGCTGTCTTAAAATGAAGACTGGAACTTCTCCCTTCCTTCTGGGTTGCAGTAACTCCGTGGGTCAGCTGACTGACCTCCTGTTCTGAGCTGCAGGGACCCAAAAAGCTCCAGAGACCTCTCTGCAACTGTCCATCTGGCCTGCTGCTCTGGACCTACCTGAGCACTGCTGGCATCTGTTGGAGTGAGTTCCTGATCCCCAAGAGGTGCCTCACAGGACATGGACCCTTGGTGTGGCATCAGTTGAAATCCTCTTAGAAACAAAAGGGGACGTCCTGAAGTTTGGAGCTCTTTGCAACCTAGAACAACTCTTTCACACCAGGTTCTTGCCACCGTGCTGACTACCAATGCGAAGCTCTGGTGAACATGAATCTTTGCACTACAGCATCTGGCAGCTATGACAAGAATAGCAAGATCTGTACTTCAAGCTAGAACATTGACAGCCAGCAGTGACCCCCATCGCAAATTTCGAGCAAAGATTGTCCCCAACATGATCTTTGCACCATAGCAATGACAATCAATGTCACCAGGCCTGCTCTTTGCACTACAGGGACAACAATGCACAACGATCTCCCTGCAGCCTCCTCTATGCAAACTGGATTCTTCACTGTGGACTATAGGAGGTACGTTTTTCAAGCGTGACTAGCCTGGTCCCTGTATCTGTCCCGTACTTCATTGTAGTCAACCTGAACTTATGACATAATACCTAAAATCAATGAAATTGCACGTCTCCGGTTCTACTGATTTGTTTTTTGTTGTTTTGGTGTCATATAATTTATTACAATTAACTCGATTTTATAAATTGGTGTGGGATTTCTTGTGTTGTGTTTTCACTGTATTACTATTTGTGTGCTGCATTGATACTTTACATATTGCTTCTAAGATAAGTCTGTCTGTTTTTCTGCCAAGCTATCAGAGTATTAATATCATTAATAACAAAATCACATATAAAGCGCTTGGCATCTTTGCACCTAAGTGTCCCAGCATTAAGTAAAGTGACCCAGATACCCAACACAATGAACTATAGCTGAAACATGGCCCATTAGGCTAAGCTTTAGCTTTTTGTGGAGCAGTGTTTCAGAAGGCTCCTGATTGAGGGCCTTGCAGTGATACCTGCATAATTCTTTCATGGATTAGGAGCCTGTAGAAAGTGTGGGAGACAAGGGAAGCTACATTTTGATAGAAGAAAATCAATATCCCAATTGATTGCAAAGAGATATTCTCTTCACTTGTTGTGAGATTTGGAATTGAGGCAAGCCCTACAGTGAAAGGGTGTTGGTGCTGCTGAGCAGGAATCAGAGAAACCAATGCACATGTGCTGATGTGGACCTTCACTGGAGTTTTGTGCAGCGTTTCTGCAACATGACTCCATGGATTAGTGCCTAAGTAATCTTTAGAGACTATGAATCACTATAAACAGAGATGCAGAATGTTGGGTAAAAACTGGGTCTTGGAAAAAAAATAAACCTTAGATTACTAGGATGACTTGGTTGACTGGGATAAGGAACAAAGTCCCCTGAAGAAGGCACAACCTATATATTATTGAAATACTCCACTTTGAGCTTTTGACCATGAGTTTTGAGGCCAGAGCATTTTTGTGAAAATGAATTTCTGGCTTGGTGGAGCTCACAAACTGGTAGCTCGGCAAAGAGCAGTCAGGCTCATCTGAAAAGGTAATGTGTAAAGTATTCGTGCAACACACACACATACACACAGTAACACAATAAATTCACTACAAAAAGCCTCCACACTGGTTTAGAAAAATAGGCAATTTTCTTATCAATAAATCAAGCCCAAAGCGACAACAATCCAATAAGTAAAAGTTATGTTATGAATTTTTAAAGATTAAAACGAGTTCTATGGAGGTTATCAGGTTGTGCTGGACTGGTGAAAAGTCAACAGTTCAAGCCAACCACAATGGAACACTAGCCAGATACATGAGCTGTGCAGACCTGGGGTACGGAGTACCGTGATGCTGGTCACAACAGATAAACAGGGGGTGCAGGCAGCGATGTGGAGAAGGCATTCAAAGTGATGCGCCGATTTTCTCCATGCAGAGGTGGCGATGCATCGGTTCTGAAGATGAAGCGCTGAGCTTAGATACATTGGTTCCGAAGCAAGATGTGCTGCATTTCTCTACGCAGTCGAGGGGATGCGTCAATCTCTCCACACTGCAGTGGTGGTGATCATCGATTCTGATGCATCAGGCTCTCAAGGCGATGCTTGGTTTCAAGAGAGATGCAGCAATTATACTCCACCAACATGGCCAATGCCCCGGTTCTGCTGCACGCAGACTGGAGATGCATCGACTTCTCTGGTATAAGTATCTGGGTCCACTTCCTGTAAACCAGGCACAGGAGCAGGTGTAGAAACTTTGATAGCCCTGAGTCTCAAGCAACGGGAGGCATGACAACAATCCCTTGGAGATCTCTTTGGTTGCAAGGTTGAGTCCAGATCTCCCTTAGCAGGTTCATAGAGCAGCAGGCAGCAGAAAAGCATAGTAGAAAGGCAGGTGTTCCAGATCAGCAGTTCAGCAGAGTGTCAGTCATTGATGCAGCACAGCAGTTCTTCTGACAGAGTACAGTTACGAGTCTAGAGATGTCTGTTTTGGTGGGGGTCAGAGTCCTAGCACTTATATCCAGTTGTGCCTTTTAAGTGGAGGTGACTTCAAAGAAGGATCTTTGAAGTACACATAAGCTCTTTCTTCCCAAACTATCAGTAGGGGATAATCAGCTCCTTGTGTAGGGACAGGGCACTGCCTATTCAGGTGTAAATGTCAGCACTCCCTCCCTGCCTGCCCAAGAAGAGTCATCAGAAAGTAGATGAGTACTCAGACACAACTAACCTTCCTGTGTTTGTGACTATCTAGAGGGAATGCTTAAAGTGCAGCTATTACCCACTGCAGACATATATTGGAGACAGTCTGCAGACACACAGAGCTGTAAGAGTGGAGAAATGTTCACTTTCTAAAAGTGACATTTCTAAAATAGTAATGTCAAATCCAACTTTACCAGTAAAGAGGATTTGTTATTAATATTCCAAAGATATAAATGACACAATACTCCTTTCCAATCAGGAATTACAGCTTAAAAGTGTAATAAGGAATTCCCAAGGTTAACCTATAAGAAGAGTAGGCCTCACAGCACAGTGGTATTGTTCAATACCAGGACATGCAAGCTTAAAAGTACATGTCCTATCTTTTACTTGCACAGTACGTTCCTCTATGGGCTACCTAGGGCCTACCTTAGGGGTGACGTATAATAAAAGAGGAGTTTAAATGCCAAGTCAAAGTGGCAGTAAAACTGCACACACAGGCTTTGCAGTGGCAGGATTGAGATATTTTTAAAGGGCCACTTGTGTGGGTGGCACAATCAGTGCTGCAGGCATACTAGTAGCATTTAATTGAAAGGCACTATTACGTGTAGAACCATTTACTAGGGACTTAAAACATAGGCCAATTTATCATGTTTAGGAAAGAAAGCTCAAGCATTACCACTGATTAGCAGTGTTAAGGTGAACAGAGTCATAATGCTAACAAAAATGAGTTCAGTATAAACAGGGACATGAAGGCGAAATGTCTATATATATACCACACCAAGGATTTCAGGTCTAATAAGTATAAAGCATAATGCATGCTAAATTCCCTATTGTTTAATGTTAAGTAAAGTTATGCCTCAAGATGTTTAGCTTGGCTTTATGTTGACTTTCGTTTTTTCATCTGTTTCTCCTTTCTAGGTCTGATTTGACATTTGCGGTAGACAAAATTCTTGAAAGCACAACATACAAATTGCAAAATACAGCATACAGAGAGGGTCCTTCGGACATTCCCGGTAGCCATTGCTTTATTTGGATCAGCTCCCTTAAGCCATTCCAGCTATGATGTGCCCATCGCAATTTGGATCAGCTCAAGCATTTTGCAGATATTTACCTCTTCAGGGTAGAATTTTCATTGAAGGAGAGGCACAAAGAAGTATGAATTACATGAGCACTCTCCATGTGCCAGCACCTGCACTAACTCCTGTTCACAAAATCCCAGATGCCCAAAAGGGCAAGAGTAGGGTGCCCCCCACCATATGCCATCCCACCCACTAACTGCTACTAATCTGTTCACTACCAGCATCACCAACGCATTGTATTGGCAGGAATAGTATTCATGAAGGAACGGATGTCAAGCACCTTTCTTTACCTGGTCATTGCAGGTGAACCACTTTATGATGATAAGTTCTACTTTCGTTGTTTGCTCTGTGTCTCTGTTTAAGGTTTGACTTGACATTTGCGGTGTGCCAAAATTGTTGTAAGCACAACATATAAAATGCAAAATACAGCATACAGAGAGGGTTCTCGGGTCATTCCCAGTAGCCATTATGTCCTCTGTTCAAAATTACAGGGAGGTCGAAAAATAAATTGCTCTACTGTCCTTCCACAGCGTTTCAGGATGTGTTCATTCTCTGAGGGGACCTGGTGCAGCACTGCAGCAGGACAGTGCTGAAAAGAAGGATCAAGTAACGCATGAACAGTGCAGTCCTAAATTGCGCCACCTGTTGCATTAGTGCAGCCAACACCATGTTTCATTGTGTGATCTACACGGTCCTAAGGTGCACATATTGGGGCGCATAGGGGCTGGTAATTTAGTGCTTACTTTTGTACTCTCGCCTCTCCTGTGACTTTTTTCACTTTCTCAGCTAATCTTCAGGGAGCTTTTAACCCTGCAGAGATGAGCCGGTGGCACTTTGCTTTCTATTTTATTTCAGTTACTTTTTGTTTTACGCTGAATCATAGGCCGCCTCATAAAACATTCCATAACAATCGCCCCAAACTGCGTTGTTTTCCGACTGTGTGCTGTAGTCATAGAGCTTCCCTGTGGCGATGCAGCTGGCGGTCATTGGCGCAGGTGACCTTTTTTTGTTTTCGGGATTCTGATTTCGCTATAAAAAATACGCAAAATGAAAAAAGTCCAGCCATTTGAAAATAAATGACACACTATAAAAAAACAAACGGCTTTATTTGATGTGAGACGCTGGTGTGTGCAAAACATTTTAAGCTGAATTCACGCCTAAGAATTTTTGTATCATATTTGAATCACTTGTGCTAAAAGTGTGCCTTGTGAAAAAAGACAATACCATCTGAAGTTTGTGTTTATTTGATCAAGTCCAAAGAAACACTAGCACTAGCAAAGCCGAGAAGTTCTGGGTTTCAACTCAAACTGGGAGCCAAACATACTGACCTTAGCAATAAATGTTTTTGTCTACTCAACTAACGAATGCTTATGACATTCTCAATATATACAAGTATTCATTTGTGAAGTGCTATATTATAATGTTTATATATCCTACAATTTTTTACGTGACGTTTTTATTCGCATATTTTATTGGAATGTGTGAATACATAAAAAATAAAAAGTATTAGAAGCCACACTCCATGAATGGAATACCTTATGTCACATTTTAAGCAATAGTAACCTGGTGCCAGAAGAAGAAAAACATTTTATGATTTCAAATCCTGTGATTCGCACCATTCACAGAACCACAGGGACTGACAAAATGCCTTTTTATCTCTTAACCTTATTTTGACAGTCGGAAAACCGACTCCAACTGGAACAAGCATTGGCATAGCCAATAGGTCTCGCCTTTGGGACCTTATAAGTGTTTAGCCATGTTACAGTTGATGTTGTTGCACCAAGGATATTGTGCTGGATAACTAAACACTTATAAGGTCCCAAAGGCGAGACCTATTGGCAATGCCAATGCTTGTTATTTCTTTACCAGAGATATCGCAAGCGTTGTACAGGCAAAACGTAAAAAGAAGAAAAATCAGGATCATACAATTCCAAATTCTTAAAGAACTTTATTGGCATGAATTGCGACCAGAACAGATTTCATAATGGTCTGGTTCACTCATAAAGTGGTGCATACCAGCCTTCCCAGCTACGTTAAAAATTAAAAACAAAGCAAGAAAATGTAAATGCATCCTGTTTCTTGGAATGTTAAATAACAGATGGCCACTTTGCCGGTGTTTTGGTCTTGCCAAATTAACAAATGGACAAAATTGGGGAAGAAGATAAGGCAAGAGGAGCCACTTGGCTTTCGATTTTTTTTTAAATTATGCATTGTCTCATACACTAACATTGAACATCCAATGTTAACTGTATATTTATGTCAAAATGCCAGTTTATGAACTGCTAACTTCTTGATGCCCAGGCCTTACGCATAAGGATTACTGGGTCGTATGCCTGGAATGGAGTTTCATTAGCTTTGTTCTTACTAATTAAATATGTTCCCAAGATACATTATGAAAAGTAATAGGTAACACCAAATTATGTGGAATTATAGTAAATGCAAATGCATTGTCGACAAATTGGATTTTGCAATATACTGCTGTGAGTTTCTATATTTCCTATACAATTGCCCCCCCACCCCCAAAGTCTTCTTTCTATGTTTGTCATGAATCATGTTTTTGAAAGGGGATAGTGGGCTTGCATTGTGGGCTGTGACGACGACCATTGAAACTCATTGACACTAAATAAAGCATCTGAGTTTCTGTCAGTGGTTATTTTTTTATTTATGCTGGTGCGGGGAAGCAATAAGGAGGTGTAGTGGGGGCAGACAACACAGGGATGAGGGGCAGATGCAACACAGGGTGTCTGTGGAAGCAGCAAAAGGGAGGACCAACCTTAAATGGGAGAAATTGAATGGTTCTGCACAACCACCGGCTATTCCCAAAGGCTAACAATCGTGAATTTCTGCAAAAGACATCCCCACTACTCCAGCAAGCACCCCTAAAAGCACCCAAACTCCCCCAAGACCTTCAGTTGTAAACAAGTTTCAAACAATAACAAGCCACTACATTATCTGGTGCGGTGCAAAAGGGGTGGCTCCGGATTGAGCTGCGGCTGCTCAGGCACAAACGAGCTCCAGCTGAGAAGTGACAGCCAAGCAAATCTAAAGCGTCCACGAGACACATGCAGCCTATTCAACTCGCCCGCGTCGCCACCAGTCAGCCAATCAAAGCGCGCACAGCCAACCGATGGCCAATCACAACACGCTACCCTCCACAACATGACTTCTCGGCTTCACCAATCAATCATTGTCCGGTGTCATGAAAGGCGCCCAATCATGAATCTGCCAGCTGTTCAAGTGCTGAGTCCATGGGGATGAAGTTGGCGTGCTCGCATGAGGGAATGCTCTTGTGCCAACATGGCCACTACCTGATGCCCCGAGGAGGCAGGCAGGACTCGGCAGGCCTAGACAGCATCACCCCGGCATCAGCTCCAAGGGAAACACTGAGAGGGAAGCGTATGTTCATTACCAATTAGAGAGGCTGCTGCATCTAATATATAACCACAGTTAAAGCTCAGCGTGTGGGTGTGTTATACGAGCCACTGGAGCCGAGGGAGGTGACATGACAATTACGCCTAGTGCCACCACAGCTTCTGAAAGCGAACAGTGAAAGAAAAGTGAATGGCTAATACAAACAAGCCCGGGAGTTGTGTGCGCGAGGTGCGCGTGCTAAAAGAAATAAGCAAGTGCACCTTGCTCGGCAGCGAGATGAGAGAGGAGGGGGCCTGCGCCAGATTCCTTTGCGGGAGCGAGCAGCAAGGCACGATAATTGCTAACATATGGTGCCGCTGCTCGCTCCCGCAAGGGAATCGTCAAATGTGCACGCGTTGACATTCAAATCAATGCAACGTGTGCACATTTTTGCCCGCAAAGCTGTGCCGATTGCTAAAGGTCTTTTTCCTACGCAGCGCTGCGTAGGCGAGACCTAAAAATGCCCTGTTTCAAATCACATTAAGGAAGGGTTGCGAATGGGGCATTCCCTCCTAATTGCAATACAGTTTGACATGTATCAATGGTTTTTGACCACAACTGCTGTCACAAAGCTTTGACTACTTACCTACAATGTAAGGGTGGTGGTAACTGATTCCCAACGTGGTAGACATCTCCTGGGATACCTTTCCTTTGGCAAATATTGTTGGTGACCTCAGAAGAGATAAATAACATAGTTTGTTTTAAAAATTTCCATTTGGGAAACACAGAAATGATGTGCTGTTGCTCCCTGCAGGCCAATCACAGGGGTCGCACATAGCAACCATCTTAGGTATTATTCGTAAGGCAGGTTGTTCTGTGACCTACCAGCTACTGGAGTTTTTGTGATGCCATCTATGAGCACACAGGTTACTTCACAAAATTAGAGACAGGGCACAAAAAAGCTGATGCTCAATTTGCAAACATTTTTTGCAACCTGTACATCTTGCCCCTATTTTGCTTTGTACTTGAACTAATCTCAATAAATAAAAATCTTATGGCCATAATCTGATTAAAATATGGGTGTGGAAGTAGAATTAGAAGAAAATGGTGTGAACATGCTATGATTCTGAACCTTTTCTTGAGAAAGTATCACAGAAGATTTAGGGCATATTCTCAAGGAGTTATCGCCGCGTTAGCGGCACTTTTCTTCCGCTAATGCAGTGATCATTTTATCGCTCTGTTACCAAGCTGTCCTTAACAGCCATTAGCATCAGTTTTTAGGTGAAGGCGACCGTTGTAAAGATTGCCACTTCTGTTAGCGATAATTATATGCAGGAGAGGCGTTCCCATGCAAAAACAGCTGCAAACACCACCACTCCATATTCACAAGGGGATCCTCAAACGTCTGAAGACCAAAAAAACTGGCTCTAACAACAGTTTGAGCCAGTTCCTTAAGACCCAAAATAGCTGGTCTTAAAAATGGGGAAAACACTTGGGGCCACATCTCTGCAGCTTTTGGTGCTGGACAGCACTGCAAGCAATGTTGCAGCACTGCCCCGTGACAAAACTACAGTGCAGGAATGCGCACCATCAATAAGATAGTGGGCATTCCTGGGCCCCAGTCATGAAAAGTGTTGAAGCGCTGCGACAAGACAGCATTGCAACACTTCTCACTACGCCCTTCTTGCGAGCATTGGTGGAGTGTTGGTGCGAAGGGAGTTGACAAGACTTTCTTCGGTGGCCTTGATCCAGCTGCGCAGGAGTGCGATGATGGCAGTGGCGTCCGGTGGGCAAGGTGAAGATGTGATCTTACCAATGATGGTCGGTCCAGGAGAGTCCGGTGTTGTGGCTGTAGTTGAAGTTTCCAGCTGGCGGAGATGAAGTGCTCGACCGTGAGTTCTGCTATGTGGCTTGTTGAGCTGACTTGCTGCTTGCATCTGATGTAGGGGACCTTCCCCAGGAGGGGTTGGTGTCCTGGTCACTGGGGTTGTTCAGGTGGAACTTGATTTCACCAAGTAGGATGTTGTTGGTGGATGGGAGACCCTGGGGTGCAATGAGGTCTACAATGGTATTGGAGAATGGGGTGCCATGGCCCGGGGGGCCTACACATGAGGGTGCCGCAGAGGATGTGCTTGGGCTTAGTCAGGATCTGGGAGTTGAGGTGGTCCATGCTCACCCTTGGGTCATTAGAGTGCGTGGTTAGTCAGAGTGTGCTTCTGTAGGTGATGACAATGCCTCCTCCTTGATGATCGGGGTGCTTCTTGCGGTTGATACTGCAGCCGTCAATGATGGCGATGGCGATGTCCAGTCCGGAGCAGAGGTTGGCCCTGGCAGGCTAGGTGGTGTCCAGGTTTGATGGCGAGGAGGGTGCTGTCGTCGTAGCGGTGGAGTGTCCAAGAGGAAGGCTCCTTGGTGCTGAGACAGGTCCAGGGGCAGACGGACACAAACAGCGTAGCCTATGGGTTACCTTTGGCATGGGAGACGACCATTACAATGCAGGCAGTACATCGTTAACAACGCAACTCCGACAACGCAGGTGCCTTTACATCGCATTTGATTACAATGCATTGTGAGGTCAGTAATGGGGTAATTTAAAGTTTTTCGGGTGGGTATGGGTTTCGGATGTAAACTATGAAAATTGGTGTGTGTTTTGGGGTAAAATATGGAAATTGGCATGTATTTTGGGGTAAAATATGGAAATTGAGGTGTGTTTTGGGGTAACATATGAAAATCGGGGTGTGTTTTGTGGTAAAATATGAAAATTGGGGGGTGTTTTGTGGTAAAATGTGGAAATTGGGGTGTGCATTTGGCTCAAATGTGATTTTTTTTTGTTGTTTTTTACATAAATTTTTTATTGAGCAGTGCCAAATGGAAGAAAAAGACATGACTTTAAAGAATATAAGCAATCCATCAGAGACTATCATCAAAAAACATCCCAGACCTTTAAGAACTTCTTTGTTGCCCCCACCCGTTTAGCATAAGCTTCCTCAAAGCCTTTTGTTTGATTCATTTTACACATCCATTTCTCAAATAGTGGTATCGTCTCGGATTTCCAATTTTGTAAAATCAATGAACGAGCGACTAACATCATAATTACAAGGAAATGAGCATGAGAATCTGAAAAAAACATATCCTTAGTACTTATGCCGAACATAACGATTTCTGGAGAAGGTTTACACAATTGTGCTGTCGCTTCAGTAAAATAGGAAAATATTTGCTCCCAGAAAACACATAACTTTGGACAAGAGTAAAAAATATGATACCATCCGCCACCTAGTGAGGAATCACAACGAAAACATTTATTTGATACCTCTGGAGTGTATTAAAGCATCCAATTTGCCAAGAATGACATTCTTTTATAATTGGCAGCACGCAAAGCCTTATTACCAAAAATTGAAATTCTTTGCCAATCTTGGAAGGAAAAAGCACATTTTGTATTGATTTTAATTTTTTCCAAAATCTTAGCTACCAAAGGGGAGTCATCCTGATGATTCAATATACGGTAACAATGACCTACGCCGGTTAGTCTTGCGACATAAAGTGCAGAAGCAATATTACTGGGAGGAGCACCAAGGACTATATTATATTTTTTTGAAAAATTAATTATTTGAATATATTCAAAAAAAGAAAGTCTATTCGAGCCAGAGGATCTCGCCTGAGCTTCCTCCCAAGTAATTGCCCTCCCTTGAATGCCTAATTTACTCAGAATCCCCAATCCGGATTCATTCCATTTTCTCATTTGTGTCGAATGCATATATAATCCTAACTCTTGGCATTCAATCAATTTAAGTGAAAAATAACCAGAAAAACCTCTTTGTTTAAAAAACAAACATGAACGATTAGAAAAATCAATTAGAGTCTTATAACAGGTTTTTTTGGGCAATTTTGAAGTTTTCAAAAAGGTCGGAAGTTGCATAACAGCTTCTTGAGTCAATCAACTAAAAAAAAAGTTGTCGAGCGAATAGGGTTTGGATAGAATTCAGAATGTAGTCACATAGTGCCGCTTCGTAATATAAACGAATATTCTGTAAAGAAAGTCCTCCCATATTAATATCAAGTTGTAAAATTGGAAGCTGAACTCTAGGATTTTTTTTTGTTCCATATAAAACTTCTAATAATAGTATCAATTTGTTTAAAGAAACTAACGTTAAGTTTAATTGGGACATTAATAAATAAAGAAAACAAGAGAGGTAGAATAGACATTTAAATTAAAGCTATTCGACCCACCAAAGTAAGTGGAAGATTGGACCATTTAGCCAAAACTTTAGCGATCTTATCGCAGGTTGCTTCATAATTATTTTTCAATAAATCTCTGTAGTGTGTTGTAACGAAAATCCCTAAATATCTAACCGGGTCGATTTTCAATGCCTGGGATTTTAATTCTTCCGGTAGACAATCCACCCCCGTTTTTAACATCAAAATCTCAGTTTTAGTGGTATTTATTTTATACCCTCCAATTTGTTCGAACTTTTGAAATTCTGCAAGAGTAGATGGAATATTTAATTTTTCTGGATCTTTTTTTTTTTTTTTTGGAATTAATTATTTTTTATTATTTTAAGTCACAAATAACACCAAAACCAGGAAAAATATATATAGCACAGGAAGACATCATAAAAAAAAGAAAAAAGAAGGAGAAAAAAAGAAAAAGAAAACAGAAAGTACATATCAAGATGAAAATATCATATCCCACAAATATGGAGAAGAAATATATACAAATCAGGCATGAACATTATATTTTCAGATCCAATTTAGAAATAGTTAAATAAGAAATTGTCAAGAAAAACAAACATTTTTATGAAAAAATTAATTCCACTGAAGGCTAGACCAGACCCTTTCGAATTTAGCCCTTGAGCGCGAACCCCGAGCTTTAGCCAGTGCGAGCTCCGTTTCAAACACACCCCTCAGCAATGTCCAGAAATCAACACATTTTTCCGGATCTGAATAAAGAATAGCGTTGTCTGCGAAAAGTTTTATTTTAGTCATCCCTGCAATAGGGGCTCTAATATTCCTATTTGAACGTAAACTAATTGCTAAAGGTTCTATAAAAAAAGTAAACAAAAGAGGTGACAAGGGGCATCCCTGCCTAGTTGCACGGTTAATTTTAACCGTGCCTGCTTCACCCCCATTGATTATAATCAGTGCCTGAACTTCAGAATAAATATTTTTAATCATCGTTATTATAGATAATGGAAAACCAAACCTTAAAAGTGCAAAAAATAAAGAGTCCCAATTAACCAAATCAAAGGCCTTTTCAGCATCCACCATAGCTATGCAAGCAGAAGTCTTATTGCTATTAAAATAATCGAGAGCTTGAATCAAAAAGCGGGTATTAGTTGACATCATTCTTCCCCCAGTGAACCCTGTTTGATTGCAATGAATCACTTCCTTGGCTGCCGGGGTCAAACGCAGGGCCCAAATCTTCATAAAAAATTTATAATCTGCATTCAGTAAACTATTTGGATGATAAGAGTTAACATTGTTAGATGGTTTACCCTTTTTTACGAAACTTACCACTACAGCTTTTTTAAATTCTGAAGGAATTATGCCCCCCATTTTTATATAATCAAACAACTTAACCAGAAAAGGAGTTAACTCTTTCCAAAAAGTTTAAAAAAATTAATTGGGGAGTCCATCCTCACCACACGCTTTAGCTGACGCCGAAGATTTTATGACTTTCTCAATCTCAGCTGCAGTTATTGGAATTTGAAGTGTTGACACCAAGCTATCAGATAATTTGGGAACAAGAAGAGAATCAAAATAGCTCTCAATCAGCTCTTTATTTATTGGATTATTAATGGTATAAATTCGTTGATAATGATCAACAAATATACGAGCAATCTCCGCTCTATCAGTGGTTCTTAAGTGTGTTTGGTAATCTAATATTTCGCTTATGCATGCAGATTCTTTACGAACTCTTGTAGAACAGGCAAGCATCTTCCCCACCATTTGACTTTCCTCATATACTTTCTGCTGGTAAGTCTGAGAGCAGTTAATTTCCTCTAAAACAAAGAAATCCCTTAACTCCTTCCTTGCTTGATCCAACCTAGAATAATTTAAAGTGCCACCTGCATTAGCAGCATCAATTACTGACTGTTGAAGTTGTGCTATCTTATCTCGACGTTCCTTAGATTTATTAGCCATAATAGCGGTCATCTCTCCTCGTGCTGAAGCTTTGAACCCCCCCAAACAGAAAAAATTCCAGCTGTTCCTTCATTTATTAAAAAATATTCATTTATCCAAACTCAAAATTTACTAATCCAGACTGGGTCCTGTGGCAGAAGCCGGTCCAGCTGCCACTTGGACCTGCCTCTCCCAGCCAGATCCAGTTCGACATCTACTAAAACATAAGAATGATCGGAGAATGCATTGGGGCCTATACTTGCATCTTTGAAATTAAAGGAGGGAGACATTAATAAGAAGTCTATACGTGATGCGGTTTTATACTTACGAGAGAAACAAGTATAGTCCAGAGTGGCAGGATTTAAAACCCGCCAGGGATCGATTAAATAAAGATCTTGAATCAGAGCGCCCAAAAGCTTCTTTGTTTTGGGTTTTAATTGTTTTTTCCCTCTAATAGAGGTATTGAGCTTTAAATTCTGAATATAGTTAATGTCCCCGCCTAGAACTATTCGACCCGGAGCCCCCATCAATAATTTATAAAGGGTGGATAATGCAGTGTCGTCATAAAAAATGGACCCATAATTGTTTACAAAATTTAGAATCTGATTATTAAGTGAAACTTGTACCCAGAGCCATCTCCCAAAGGGATCTCTTTGTTCATGAAGAAAAACCCAATCAAAATCGCAAGAAAAATAGATTGCTGCCCCTCGCATAGCAACTCCAGCAGAAGCAAAAAAGGCTCTCGAAAATATTCCAGGAATAAAATAATTAGGAATATTATAGCCTTATAACCCGCCGTAGCGGGCTATACCGGCTATTAAAGACCCGCTGCAGCGTTGAAGGCCCGAGCCGAAGGCGAGGGACTTTAACAAAAGCAGCGGGACTTTAATAGTGGTATAGCCCTGCTACGAAGGGCTATAAGGCTATTAGAACAATCTGCCACTAGAGGGCAGAATGTTCTAACAAATAAAACAAAGGCTTCCCAAAGTTCGAGGGGATTTAAATCCCCTCGAGCTTCGAGAGGCTTTTGTAAAACATTGGAAAGTTGCTCTGCGGGCCTTTACCGGCCCGTAGAAGCAGGGAGCACTCCATTGTCTACAATGGAGTGCTCCACATTCCAATGTTCTAATAGTTTTTAAATGAGTTTCCTGTAGCTAAAGAATTTGGGGTTTTAAAGTAACATCTAATCAAACCTCCATATTTACGTTTATTCAGAATGCCATTAACGTTAATTGACACAACTCGACAATTGCTAGCTGAATCATTTTTGTTTTTTGTAGAAAATAAATAAATTGGAGAACATTCTAATTTACCATAAATTACCAGTGTAGTCCCTAACATGATATCCCAACAGCACCTGCTCAAATTTCTTTTAGAACCCTTCCCCCACTAACTCTCCACACCCAAAACAGACCCTCCATAAACCCACCAGGAATTATGGAATTACCCGCTGTCCATAATTCCCTCCCCCTGAACATATATTGGTGCCCTGATATTGCACCACCCAGTGGACTCACCACCCCCCGCGAGAGAGAAAAGAGAGAAAAAAAAAGAAAAAAAAAGCAGGCCCCAGAGACCAAAAACCAGAAAGAACAAGCAAACTAACTATCTATACAGTCAATATAACTTAGCAGCAGCCAAGCTATATGACAAATATAATGATTCTACATGGTTATTGTTTTAAGCAGTTCCTGAGCTTCATCTAGGCGAGTGAACAGATGAAATTTGCCATGAACGAGGACTTTGAGCTTCGATTGTTGAGCAATCGAGGCTTGAGCCCCTTGAGCCTTTCGTCTTTTTGTCGCTGTTACAGACATGTCTGAAAAGATTCTACATCTTCCTCCATTTTCCGTTTCGAATTGACGAGCCTGAATTGCTGCCAAGAGGATTTTTTCCTTTATTCGAAAATCGGCAAAATTCCCGAGAATAGTACGACGAAATTTTACGTTAGGAGGAAGATAAGCAGGAACTCGATGAGCCCTGGTCAAAGTTAAGTCGCCAGCAAAATTTGGAAGCACAGTCTTTTTTATAAACATCTCTTCCCATTGGATAGTATTGGTCCCTTCAAGCCGTTCAGGAACACCAACTATCCGTAGATTGTTACGCCGAGAAAAATTCTCCAATTCCTCAATTTTGTCCTCCAAAATCGATTTTTTCTGTAGCGTTACTTCAACTTGCTGAAGGACAACCACCATTTGATCTCCCAAAGTGGAAATCCTTGATTCAGCTTCAAGGAATCTAGCCGGGAGACTCGATACCGCTTCTTCAATTTTTTCCAGACGCCGATGAATAGCCTGAGTTTCAACAAGATGGATTTTCTTCATACCCCGAATTTCCTTACAAAATCAGATTCAGCATAGTTTTAAAATCCATCTGACATGCAAATTCCTTTTCTCCCTGAATTACCAACAAAGATTTTTGAGACTCTGCCTGTAAATCATTTTCTTGCAGATTGGATGTAGAAGCAGCTAAATCCCAGTATCAAAGAAGAGGATTGCCTACTGGCGGGCCCCTGAGTTAGATCTAACCTGGCTGGCCCATTTATCATGTCTATCTCATCGGCCTGATACTGATTCTGATCAAGATCTTGTGGCAGTATTGAGGGATTTGAAGGAGATTGTATAGTTTTCATGATTCCAGAATAAGGGGAAGAGGGGGGCACCGGGAGTAGAATCGCGGTGGACACTGCCATCATAGGCTCAGAATTTTGAGGTACACTCCCATCCTTCGCCAATGAAGCTTTTAGCTGATTCATTAATAGAGGAGAAATTTCTTGGGCTGAGATAATAGTATCCCCAGAAGGCTCACTCGTTGATGCCCGTGTAGCCGGTACCAGCTCTTGCCCAATGTCTAGCGAGCTTTTTGAAATACTCGGAGAAACCGTTTTTTACGAAAAAAGAGGAAATTCTTTGATATTTTTCACTAGCCTTTTGGGCTGTATCTCAACAATTCCTGGAGGAGCTTTACCATCTTTTCCGAGTCCATCGGCATTCTAATAAGATTCAGAGGAGAGTCCTCTAGCCCCGAGCTTTGTGAGCTAAAAGAGGACTCAGGTTGTTGATGTTTATTGCTCCCCTTAAAATTAGTTGATTTGACTTTCAACGAACGTGTCTTAATTTTAGCCATCAAAATAGCCTCTGCTTTAGCAGCTGCATTTGTCATTTTATGTTGTTTTCTGAGCATACTTCGCCTTGAACTAACAAAACTCCCAGAGGAAAAAAAAACCCAAAAAAACCTGAGGGAACACAAGCCCGCATCTGAACACCCTATACATTTAAAGTTTTTCTAAAAAAAAAAAAATTAAAAAAAATGCCTCTGGTTTAATTTTTCTCAATTTTGGCCCGGTATAAAACTAGGAACCTTAGCAATGTTAGTAATGTTGCCAAGTCTCGTATATAAATGTTTATCCAACTTTTTACATGCCTCCTCCAGTAAGTCCACTAGCCTAATCAGAAAGCCTCCAGATTACTCGAATCCAGCATAACGCCACAAAAAATAGAAATCTAAGACCGGAGCACCAAACCGCCTCCACATGATAGAAGGGAAAGGGGAAACACACCTATTCTGATATTTTCAGCTGGCTCACAGTCACTTGTAACATTGCCCCCAGACTAGATTTGCTGGAGCGGATGAAAACGAAAAACGTAGGACCTCCAATATGACACTAGGCATATCCCTCAATGCATATTTGAATATTTGTTTTCATGACGATTTTTATTCCAAAATTATGCCCCTTTCTTTCCCTTCTTCTCCCTTCTCTCCCTTATCAGTTCGATCTTCCGTCTTGTTTCATCTCGCATGCGGCCGACTGTTATTTTTGAAATGGGCCATAAATCACCAACCTAGCCGCCAGAATACTTCCAGTTGCTCTCACATAGCCGAGAAACTTCTTTCCCTTTTCCGACCACAATAAGAATTTAGTAACAGCCACTTGTTCGTGAAAGCTCCAAGCGATGTAAACTCGTGCTGGAAAGCTTCTGTATTCCCAAAAAAAACTTCAGCAGCTGAACACTAATCACTGAGTCCTCTGCAGCCAGACATTCGCTTTCGCGCTCAGCTCAGTTCCCAGGAATTTTCAGCAAGCATAGATCACCTCGGCAGTGTAGCATTATTCACCACGCTCATCGCCATTCCTTCTCCTCGGTTTCTCCCATGAGGGGCGGAGTCACACACCTGACTAAGGAGAGGCGGGGATCTCCTTAGCCCCCTCAAATTTGATTTTTGGGCGTGTTATGGGGGCTCAAAAAGGAATTCCAGAGTTCACCGTTGGGTTTGAGGTGCAAAGGATAGTTTTGGGTTGCACTCACTAAAGTGGGAATAGTGATATTAATGGCTCCGCTATGCAACACCTACTCTACCGTTGCAATGTGCCTAGTATTAGTTTGCATTGTAATGGAATGCGATGTTATGGCATGCGTCGCAACCACGTAAGTGCCTTTGGCATACGGGTGGTACGCCCGCTGTGCATGGGCACACAGCGGCCGTCATTGAGAAGTGCTGCGTGGGTGCTGTGAGGTAGTAAACGCTGGAAAGAACACTGGAGGGGGCATGGACGCTGGGATGTGTGTGTGAACGGGTGTTGTAAAAATGTTAATAATGGAAGTCTTACCTCAAATCCGAGTCCCGTGTCTTTGTTGCTCATGCTCTCCTGTGTCTGCTTCCTGGAACAGGAAGTAGGCAGCCAGGCTCCCTCCCTCGAGCCAATCACAACGCTGCAATGTGGCAGTGGGATTAGTAATTGGCAACGGGACAAGGAATGCAGCCAGGGGCTGAAGTGGTGGGCATGTTCTCCATGCAGGCTGTAATGCAGCCTGCATTACGAACAGGGAAGTGCGCATGACTGCTTTGGGCGGCTTGAGTGGGCCGACCAAACAGTCATTGCGCACTTGAGTGGGCATGCCAATCTGCCCATGCCTTGCTCCGTGCTTGGAGCAGTCCTACCCACCCTCCCACCCTCAAGGGAAACATAGCACGGTTACATCAGTAAGTTATCATCATGTGATGATTGTTTCTCTTCTGCACTGTTGAAAGCAGTGGGGCGACACTCTTCTGCCATTGTGGATGAGCCGCCACTGGGGGTGCGTCATCTACATGTGCTAGGCCTGGGGGACTCGAACCCCAGGCATACTACGCTACGCGTCCCACCTTCTCCTTACCTGGACATTGACACAGTGGCGCAATCTGCTGCAGTCTCTCCAAATATGTGACTCAGTCAGCAGGCCTGGGTACAGCAGTCACCGCCAAGTTCGCTGGTAAACCTCCTGACGCAGTTGATGAAGCAGGGGCCCCTTAGGTGTGAAGTTACAGCACACAAATTTGGCGCAGCTCAGGGGCCTCACCCTCCACAGTGTCCGGCCAGCCCAACATTATCCGGCCTGTGATACAGAGAGACGGCACCCACCAATGATGATCCCCTCCGTGCACCCCGGTGTAGTGGTGGATCATAGTATGCAATGCAGACCTCCCTACATTGGAGCGCAGGAGCGCCTCTGCTATTAACAGCTCCAAGATGCGCAAGGCGGTCTTCTCACACATGTTATAATTAGGAATTGGCATTTAAAAAACCTTTGAAATTCACTGAAAAAACCAAAGGTTTCAGGGGCGTTATAGTTAAGAATTGGCATTTAAAAAACCTTAGATGTGTGTGTAGATCTAAGAGTCAATGAGTGGGTATGTAGTTATTGGTATTGGAGTATCTATGGTTTTCAGAATGGACATCTGAAATTTTGATTGAGTATATCAAAGGGTGTAAGAAGATGCACTCATTTATCACATGGATGACGTCATCAGTGATGTCATTTCAGATGTCATCAGTGATGTCACTGACCATGTCATGATTGATATAATATGTGACGTCATCAGCAGTGCATTGCGGGGGCGCAAGTTATAGTTATCTGAACTAACTATAACGGGGGAATTTCTAGGTTTTTGTACGAGGGAAATGTCCAGCTAACTATAACACCCCTGAAACCTATGGTAACCTATGGTAACCTTCTGCCTGTTACCATAGAAACATATTAGCTTATCATATATAATGTTCCTTACAATCTGTTTTTGTTAACCAATAACAATCATACCTTTAAAAAACAGAAGTACACAACCTACCTTTCAGTGTAGAAAGTTGTCATATAACCAAAGATTTCTTGTCGTTTTTCAAAAAACGTTGCCGTGGATCCATGCACCCACCGCGAGAGAATCCGTGCATCCAACGCGATAGGATGCACGCACCGTGCGCGCATTTCCCCATTAAAAAAAAAAAAGGGGGCCCCAGGGGGTCCTTCTGGGACCCCCTGAGCACCTCTAGAGGGTCAGAGTATTTCCACTCTGCATTCTTTATATGTTTTACACACTTATTCCCCTTGCATCTTCAGCCTCGCTTCTACCGAGGCAGAAAATGGCCGCCAACAGTTCCTGGTTTTGAATGTACAGAGACACTCGACAGCCAATTAGCATTCAGCGCGTGATCGGGAGGGTGCGCGCTCGGTTCGGGGAGGGTGCGCTTACGGTGCGGGTACGGTCCGCGGATCCTCCGCGGCCATAGATATCACTAACTTTTTTACCCTAATTTTCTCAGGAACTACTGAACAGATTCACACAATATATGCAAAAGGCACGAGTACGAACTGAGGACTACCTCTTTGCCAAATTTGGTGTCATTCCGTTCAGCGGTTCGGGCTGTAGCTGCGACAACAGATCCTATGGGAAATTGCATGGGGAAAACGTGTTTTGGGACCCCCCTTTTTTCCTCGGCCCCCACTTGACGGATCACCATGAAACTTTCAGGGTAGGAGCAGAGTGGAGCTGGCCAAAAGTTTGGAAAATTTCGCGAGGATTCGTCAATCGGCGCCAACGTTATTCCAAATAGAATGTTGCGGATTTCCTATGGAAAATAGGTCCTAACTATAACTATCTACTGGCGACCACCAGTAGATAATAAATATATAAAATTTATATATATATATATATATATATATATATATATATATATATATTTATATATATATGTAAAATAATAGAATTGTATCTCAACTGCACAGAAAAATAACAGCTGGCAATTCTATACTCCATGCCAGCAGTTTACACCCTATACACCTTAAAGGCAGCATTTCATATGGTGAAATGTCAAGGCTGTGAAGAATCTGCAACCGGGAAAGTGATCAAACCAGATGTCAGGAGGAAAGCAAACAAAGGTCCTTGGCAAGTGGCTACTTGGTAAAAACCCTCAGTCGAGCTATTGTGAGAGCCAACAGGAAACTAGGGAGACCATTCTATTCAGAGATGAACAAAAATAACAACAAAGAATACAATAAAAATAGCGATGAGACCAATATTGTCATGTACAACAAACAAGAACAACAGTTAAGGTCCATCCTCAATAAACCATGGCCTTTTGTTTTGTCTGATCCAGTCATAGGATCTATACTTCCTAAAAAACCTAACATAACCTTTAGGCAAGCTCCCTCTATGAATTATGCATTGGTCAGGAGTAGTCCTGAAATAATCCAAACCAGCAATTGGCTCTCACAAGGAAAAGGGTTTTTCAAATCTAGCTGGAGTCAATACGTCCCAATATCTTACCGCACTCAGGGCCTCATGTAGGTAGCCAAATACCGGTCGGTAACGGCCGATTTTCGGTAAATATGCCGTTACCGACCGGTATTCAGACAAGTGAGATGTAGGAGTCCAAAAACCACTTTTCGGTAAATATGAGGCGGTAAATACCGATTCATAGTTACCGAATTCTAAAATACCGATTCATATTTACCAAATACATTATTAACGAATCGGTAAATATGAAGTGGTAAATATGAAGTGGTAAAAATTGAAAATGACATGTAGGAGCAGTCGGTAATTAAGAAATCCAGGAAAATCGGTAAATAAGAGTCGGTAATTAACACGGATGGAAAGCAGGTGGTAACCATCAACAATGCATATAAGCAATCCCAAAATGCAACAGCGTGGACAACATGGCCGCCATGTACGTCATTGCAAGGCGCCTACGTCTACAGGCAGCAGGACTGAGGGTGTGGCGACGGGAGGAACAAATCTACAGACAGCGCATCACACTATTCCAGCTGACTGATGCAGAGATACATGAGAGGTACAGGCTACACCCCGAAACCATCATGGACTTAATCAGGGACCTTCACCCACTCCTGGACCAGCCAATAAGAAGGGCGCACGCCATACCCCCACATGTGCAGGTGCTCCGCAGCCTACATCTGTTGGCATCCGGCAGTTATCAGGTGGTGATAGCTGCGGTGGGTGGGGTATCCCAGAGTTGCCTGTCACGTTTCTTCAGGAAGTTCCTGGATGCCATGATGCAGAGAATGCACCACTACATCAGCTTCCCAAACACACAGGCTGCACTGCAGAAAACACAAACAGACTTTTATCACATGGCACAGTTCCCCCATGTCATCGGCTGTATTGATGGTACACACATCCCAATCTGTCCTCCAGCTGACACAGAGCACATCTACAGGAACAGGAAGTCCACCCACTCCATCAATGTGCAGGTGATCTGTGATGCAGGGAACATCATCACAGATATTGTTGCAAAGTTTCCTGGGAGCACCCACGACTCTTACATCTTCCAGAATAGTGGGATCTACACACGACTGAGAGCCGGAGAATTCGGAGAGGGATACCTGCTGGGTAAGTAACAGTGACGCCCCTTGAAACCTGCAAATCAGAGTGTATAGAGGCATGTAACTGATGGTTCCCTTTTACTCATCCAGGCGACAGTGCATATGCATGCCGTTCATTCATCCTCACTCCCTACCTACACCCAGCAACCCAGAGTGAGAGACGATACAACGTGGCCCACAAATCTACACGCAATGTGGTGGAGCGCACGTTTGGACTGCTGAAGAGCAGGTTCCGCTGCCTCCACAAGAGAGGAGGCGCACGCCAGTACAAACCCATCACCTGCTGCAAGATAATTGCCACTTGTGCAATGCTGGACAACCTTGCCACGAAAAAAGGTACAGATGTGGAACTAACATATTTTGAGGACAACGAGGATGAGTCAGGCCAGCCAGAGGGCAGCGCAGCTAGAGTGCCAACTGCAATCGATGGGAGAGAGAGACGGGCCGAGATCACATGCAACTATTTCTGAGTAAGTGAGGGGACACAGCGAGTCGTGAGAAGTCATGACGTAGTTTAATGTGGCACCACGCCATGAACACATGAACAGGCCAATCTGGCAATATGCCATCTATACAATGAGTATGTCCAGGGTTACGTCACCCAATGGCAAGTGGATAAGCAGGGCCACATCAATGTTTGCGCATACGCGCTGCAGTGGTGGATTGCACGGCCTGTGCATCCTCACTAGAGCCAACCCCAAGCCGCCTGCTGCTCCTGCGTGCTTCGGGGACGGGGGGTGTGATGCTGCTGCTGGTGTCGATGCTCTCCGCAGCATCCCCTGCAGCAGTTGTCGACGCCTGACTTGTCAATAGCACCCCTAGTACACTTGTCACCTGCACCATCCCCCGTGACAGGTCGCTGCAGCACTGTGTTAGGCCCTCCTGCATCGTCACAGAGCGCCGGCAAAGTAGGGAAGTCGCAGTTGCCAGACGGTTGAGTGCCCTGCTGGTAGTGTCCCTTCTCTGGCGTTCCCGGCGCCGTGCTTCGATGTCAGCATCTAATTTGCTGCACAACTGCTGGATTGACTGGGACATGTCCCGAATGCCCGCAGCCATGCCGCCAATGTTTGTGTCCATGTTGACTAAGCTTGTCCTCATCACCCGCATGTGCCTCTGGACTGACATTACTGCCTTTGATTGCAGGCGCTGTTGCTTCAACATTTGGCCCTCGAGCCCCAAGAAGACACCATGGCCGTCAGTGGGTGCTGGTGGACTCTGGACACGCGACCTGCGGCGCCCTCTTGCTCCCGTCTGTGCTGCCTGTGATGTTTGGGGCACAGTGGGATGGCTCCCTTCCTGGGGCCCGGTGCGGTCTTCTGGGCCCATGCTGTCGTCTGACGAGGTGTCTAAGGCTCGTAGCCTGGCTGCTGGACGCCTCCTCATTCTCACACCTGCAAGCGGAGATGTGGCCGGTGAATCGAACATGAGTGGCGATGCTGGCTCTGGTGGTGGTGATGCTGGCTCTCGTGAGGTGATGCTGGCTCTGTGTGCGGCGAGGCTGGCTGCGTAGGTGGTGCGGCTGCAAGTGGGCCTGCTCCCTGGTCTGCACTCGTGCTGGCTAGAGGTGATTTTTGTGGCCGGTGTGCCGTCTCCCCTGCAGCATGCCCTGTACTGCATGATGTCACATCTGTGGACAGAAAAACAACATTGGCTCAGTGTCCCCGAAGGGCTGCATTGCAAGCGTCACAATAAATCATTTCACATTCCAATCTGTCCTCTGTCTCCTTGTGCCTCGAGTGCGTGACATGCCTTGTTGCCCTGTGACATTTACGTCATGGTTAGTGTTGCCCTGACTACATCTCCCGGAATGCATTGCCTGTCTGCACTGACACGTGTGGACTGCAGTGTGATTCTCGTGTCACAATGGGGGATGTGGGATAGGGGTAGGGGCGGCTACATTGCTGTGCTTTCGTCTTACCTTGGTGTGTTGCGGCTCTGGCAGAGCTGTCGGCGTCCCCTAGACCCACGACGCTCTCTTGCTCGAGTGTGGCCGCCACCAGCTCCTCCAGTTCGGTGAGGGCAGGTGCCCTGTTGGTTCCACCTCCGGTCTGGCTGGCCTCCTTCTGGATGTCGCCCATCTTCCTCTTGGTCACAATCCTCAGGTCATACCAGCGCTTTTTGAGGACCTCAATTTCCCTGTGGGTCACTCCCACAGCATTGACCTGCGCCTGGATGGCCAGCCATATGTTGCGCTTTTCGGCCTCAGGCACTTGCAGGGATTGCCTCCCAAACAGCTTCTGGTGCTGCTTCACCACCTCCTCCACCAGCACCTGGAGTTCCTTGGGGCTGAATTTGAGCTTCCTCCTCCTTTCCCCTCCGTCTTTCTGTGTGCTCTGGCTGGACATGCTGTTCGTTTCCCGCTCGCACATGCAACTGCTCCCTGCCTCTCCTCTGCACTCCGAGCCTCTCCAGGGTCGGCTAATTATGTACACCTGCCTGGGTGTGGGCAGTTCCTGGTTGGGTGGGCTGTCGTTGCACAGGATTAGCTGTTTCGTCAAGTCATGTGATGTTATTTACCGAATCCGTACGTACCGATTCGGTATTTTCCGATTCGGTAGATACCACCTCGGTATTTTCCGAATCGGTAGATACCACCTCGGTATTTTCCGATTCGGTAATTATCACCTCGGTATTTACCGAATCGGTGAATTCCGATTCGTATTTACCGACTGTTACCGAATCGGTAACTGTTACCGAATTTTTACCTACATGTAACTTACCGATTCTAATTTACCGATTCGGTACGGCTCGGTATTTAAGAACCGGTAAAATTTATTTACCTACATGAGGCCCTCAGTGATAACCCAGTAAAGTATGGTGGTTTTTATACATGTAAAACAGAATTTGCAGTTTACGTTTTGGAGTATACTTGCAAACTTCCATACATTCGAAGCACCAAACTTCAGGTCCACATGTGCATGTCAGGATCTTCCAACATCTGGGAGCTATAGTCAATTCTGACCGCACTTACCCTATGGCTCGGCATCTTTAACAGTACCATAACAACAATCTCAATTGCTTAAAATATTTTGTGATTGATTTAGTGCCATATTTGAGGCAGAGAGGTAATCTAGAAGTATTGCTTAGGCAATTGGAAACTCGATATATATTAATTTTGGATACCAAGTCGCCTAATGATTTAAAGACTAGTGAAGATCTATGCAATTTTTTACAAATATGTATAACACAAACTTTAGTACTGTATAAATGTAATTATGAGTTCAAATAACCATGAGATGAAATTAAATGCTAGGTAATTTTCACTAAGAACAATGTAGGTTGCCATAAAATAGCACTTTTACACTTTATTAAGGTATAAGGACGGTAGGCAATAGACAAAACATAAGGATTTGCAGGCGTTTTTTGCACAATATAATTGTTAGACCAATGTTACGTGTAAAATTCAGGGGTGTGTTTATCTTTATAAATACATGATTTGAAATAAGGCAGCAATTATAGGAATCTGCCATAGTGTCACTTATAATGCCCACAAAGGGCTAAAGTTTGGGACTATATGGCAATACTTGTGACCAATTATGTCTATGAATCAGTTAGTTGTTCTACATTTATCGAATTGCTGCTATTTTGATTGTATTTTTTTATGTATTTATTTAACTTTCCATTTGCGGATTTTATCATTATTTATCTATGTACGCACATTAATGACCTCAGTGGATTGATTTAATAATGTTGAAAAACGCAAGTGTGTCTTCCATTAGCAACAAGATTGAGTATAGTCTGTTGTTAGGCACCGTCATGAGTAATCAATCACATGATGTGTAGAAATTGTGGTGTTTTAGTCAGCAGGGCATATCTGAGCAACGCCAGGTGTGGCCGAAACATGTTAAGGTGGACATGTTGTGAAAAGGAATTAAAAATTTATGAATGAAGTTGCAGTCTCTGCTCGGATCAAATTATATCAGATCCTATGGGATTTTGTATATGTATGTATGTGTATATATATATATATATATATATATAGTCCAAAAACGGTTGGGAGCACCCGCTGCCTCCAAACCAAAGGGCGCGTCAAAGTCTGGACCTCCCAATCACGGTCAAAAGTAATTCACCAAACTTTCCTCAGAAAAGAAAGCAATGAACGCCGTGTCTGTGCGCAGAATTTCTTTAATGTCAGCTGAAAATGCTAGATGCGTTTCACCTGTCCTGCAGGCTTGTTCACTAGCAATTCATTAAAGTTTTCATGGATTTTTAACTGTGAACGTGAACGAGTCACGTGTTAAACTACAACAATAACAAAAAGAGGCAACAGACTGGTAGTTTTTTCAATACAACACGCAGGTTTTGCTGAAATAAATTTGAATAAATACCTAATTATGGGCTAAATTCATAACAACTATTTCAGATAAACAGTTGGGTAAATTATTTCCATTCTAATCCCGTCCTTTGAGAAAATTGCATTTATACAATATGCCGGACTTTTGCAAAGCGCGCTCTGCAAAAGTACGGCAAATTGTATAAATGCCAGCTGACATTAAAGAAATTCTGCGCACAGACACGGCGTCGATTGCTTTCTCTTCTGAGGAAAGTTTGGTGAAATATATATATATATATATATATATATATATATATATATATATATATTCACCAAAGAAAAACAAAGGCTTTTTTATATAATACTCTTACCTGTATACGTACATTTTCTGTGGTAATGGCATGCATTGTAAAGGCAGGCCGTGGTAAAAATATGTGTGGTAAAAGAGTGCATGGGGAAGACGCATGGGTTGTATTGCTTGCATTGTAATGGCATGCATGGTGTAGGCGGTATTGTAATTGCTGTGTCCCACTGTATTCTGGTCTCAGAGGAAACAAATGTATCTTTCAGCACACTAGTGAAATGCAATTTCTAGTCATGTACTTTTTCGGTGGCGCTTTTAATAGAAATCAGATTTAAAATTTAATTATAGAAAAATGAAGTGCAGGACCCTTTAGAATACCCTCTAAATTGTATTCTTCAAAGTCTTGGTTTTGGTTCAATAGTTTTATATTTTAAAGTATTTACACATTTTGTTGAGTCATATTGTGTTCATATATCTTAATGTCCTCAAACCAATCGGCATATTTTCAAACTGTAGCTTAGTTTTGTTCTGTAATTGCATAAAGGAAAGAAATACATTAATGCTCTATATCACTGTCACAACATTGTATGGGCAGCTGTATTCAAATGTTAAATTATACCAGCAATAAAAAATAGAGATTTTATCTATGTGGCCAGCTATGAAAGAAACAAAATGATTCCTTTAAAATCCATGCTTTATTTGTGAAGGGACATCAGGTGAATGCCTAATGCTATTGTAGGCAATACAAAGCCCTTTTATTGAGCCAGGAGGTAGCTGCACAGATTATGACTAACAGTTAAAGCAGAAACTTGGAGGATAGTGACATTAGCACTTATTTACAATTTTGTGATCTATCTTTTACAGGAGACTTGGCTGAAAGAAATAATCATAATCAAGCCTGAGAAAAGCGGTGTGTGTTCAGGGCTGAACTAGGAACCCAAAGAGTCCCTGGCAAACCTTTTCAAATCACCCCGCTACCTTCATCCTCTCTCATTTCTCTACTGCATTGCCAGTGGTAGCTGAAGAGAGTAGTAGAGGTGTAAGCTGTGGCCCTATACTTTAAAAAATCCAACCTCCAATTGCTCCAGCCCCCAGGGCCATTCTCAAAGGAATAAACAAGCCCTATGTGTTATTAACCTGCCTTAAAACCAAAAAAGGAGGTATGTTGATAGCAGTGGCAGGCTACTCTAACTTCAAAGTGGAATGAATAGGGCTTACATGCTTAAAAATGTCACAAAGTTTGTACAGCCACTCCAAGAACAAAATGGGGAAAATTGGCATATACTTGTGAATCATTTCTGCCTATGCATCACATGGATATTCATAACACAGGCCCAACATATATCTGTGAGCGTCCTAAATATCTTCTTCTATTTTTTTACAGATTTTTATATAGCGGGAACTTGACCCGGCATCGGGTATCAGAGGGCTCTACACAGCACCAGTTGCGTTACATGAGGACACATTCGTTTTTTGTTAGGCACGGGGAGTTTAAGTGAATTGCCCAGAATCAAAGGATGATCACCGTCATTGCCAGGACTCGAACCCGGTTCCCCAGATTCAAGGCTGACCGCCCTAGCCGTTAGGCCAACTCCTCTACCCATGATGAATTACCTCTTCTTTGATATAGACTGCCTTGATGGCTGCTGCGTCTAACCCCTCATACTAAACTTGTGAAATTATGTCATTGTCTGCAATATCCTCATTACATGTAAAACTTTAGTTTGATTCCACTATATGAACAGAACTGAAAAATCACATATTAACCCTCTTGCTGGGTGCCAAGAGCAAAGTCTATAGATTGGCAGGATTCTGATCAAATATTAACTTCCTAACTTACATTGAAATTCAGATAGTGATTGAAAAGTATTTACTTTGAATCAAATAGTAGATGTATGACAGATGTCTAAATGTATAAATGCCATTTATAGCCTTTATTATCCCCTTCAAATGTTGATCAGTCAGACATCTTTGGTCATTCTCCAGAAACAACCATCGCTAGTGTTGCAAAGCCATCTTGTGTGCCCTGTGAACCCCAACTTTTTGCTGACATGTACTGATGGTAACTGACTCTGATTGTCCCTGGGCTCTATCTAACCCGGCCCGGGCCAGTGCTATTTTGAAAACACAGTGAAAACACACACATGCATTAGGGAACTTATTATGTAGGGTACACCTTTAATTGGCATGACCTTCCCCATAACTTCCTAGTAGATAGTAGGGCAGGGGAATTAAAACTACCTTTTAGTCCCTAGTATATATTAGGGCGTGGCAGTTTAGAGGCCAGCAGCCTTTGATGCACTTGCAAGTGTGCACTGCTGAGAGCCTGCGGTCATTTTAAAAGCAGCCCTTTGTTGTATCACTGCTTTGAAATGTAGATTATTCCCAAACTCAACGTTGGTGGTAGGGGCCCTTTAGAAGTGATTAACTACATAATTTTTACATATTAGGTACAGCCCGGGTCTTCCCTAGGTATCCCAGGGGCTGAGGATCATGTCACTATAAGCAGAGCCTTTTTAAATGATGTTTTATATGCCCTGGTGATGGAGAAATTGCATATCTAATTTTCGCCATTGTAGATAACTAGCCCCCTAGGATAACATTGCAATAGTTTATGAATGCAAAAGTATTGCTAAAAAATTGATAAAAAATAGAATTCAAAGACTTAGGAGAATGGTTTTGATAAATCCAATAATATGCTGTTGTGGAATTTATCCTAGATTGTACACAAAAGTGGTTCTAAGGCTTTTTTGCCTGTAAGCCAAAATTCTGCCATTCTGCAGTCCTCCATGATTGGTCAGTGTTAGCAAGATTAACTCGGCTGCTTTGATAAAGTGCTAAGTGGCTCAGCTGGGGAGAGGCTATCTGCTGGAGAGAGCTCTGCTACACATTAATGCCAGAGCAGAGGGAGGGGTTATAAACCATGAGGTTTGAGGGAGGAACAGGACAGACAGCTAGTGTCAGGTCTGCCTACCCCCATCCACTCTGCCCCAGTCAGATGGCTGGCTTTAGGAAGGACTCTGCAGATGTTAGGGAGAGGAGAGCTACGGGAATGAGCCACACTGGAGGTTGGTTTTGCAAGTTCACTCTCCTCTGCTGAGATTTAAGTCATACTGAATTTTGGAGGAAAGGCATTTTTTGGGAGAAGAATATGTCACACTTTGGAGGAAGTGGTCATGCTCTGGGGAGGAGCCTTGCACCACATTGGACAGGAGCGGTCTCCTGCTCAACCCCTGAGAACACTAAATATGTGAAAGGAGCAGAGCCATCTCAGGTCCGCTATTTGAAACTA
This sequence comes from Triturus cristatus, assembly GCF_964204655.1. Taxonomy (NCBI): domain Eukaryota; kingdom Metazoa; phylum Chordata; class Amphibia; order Caudata; family Salamandridae; genus Triturus; species Triturus cristatus. The sequence continues at coordinate 609,642,050 of NC_140586.1, forward strand.
AGAGATGAAGAATTATTGCCAAGCTGGAAACTTGACTTGCACCACCAGGCCCTGCATGACTGCGTCTACTGTGTTATCTGAAACTACAGCCCTGTGGATATACTTTGCTTCAAAGGGATTAAAGAGCAGACTTCCTGCAAGCTACAGCTTAACAGAGCTCACCTGGACCATCACCATTAAGAATCTACTACCTGGTGTGTGTCCAGTGGCAGTGTAAGGGTGTTGTCCAATTGTTGGAATTGTGGTCCCAACTTTTTAAGGACCCTCTTGGAACTTCCAGACCCTTGGGTTGTGTTTTGGACACTCTGGACCCTCTATAGGAACTTCAATAAGAAGTTCAAGATGTTTGGAGCAACTTTGGGAAAAGCTCCATAAGGTGACCGACTTTGTTATATGGCTGTTAGGGTAATTGTCGACATTGCAAAGTTAGTGTGAACTCTGCTGCCATTATGCTGCTTTTGCGCATGTTACTACATGACTTTATTTTGCAAGACTGTGTTTGTGCCTTTCACATGAGAGCTGTCTGCTTTTTGCGTTCTCTGCCTGTTCCTAGAGTTCAGTCTGAACACCATGTGTAAGGTCGATAAACAATGCCCCTTGTTATTCTGTTCTGGTCAGTCCCTAGCACCTAAACAAAACATGCTAACATTGCTGCTATTGCTGGAAACTCGTGCTTTGATATTCAGGAATGCATGTTGATCTAAAACACACTTGGTGGGGGACCTTTCCAGGGAGAAGAGCTATGCTGTTCCTATGATGTAAAACTACCATCTAGGCACTAAGGTACGGGGTCTGCTGACAAAGCCCAGAGATCTTCCTTTATATAATAAAACTTCTTCTAGTCAAGGGTAGGCTGGTTAGGCCTTATAGCCCTTTATCCACTGTGTGTATACAATGACATCCCCCTTTATAATCTATGGAATTGCAACAATGCTAACAGTTTTAGGTTTATGCGTTATGCTGCTGGTAGGGGCTTGTATACTGAATATAGAGCACGATAGTTAAAATAATTATTTTGAACTATAACAGTTACTCTGTTAATTCTTATTGTGGACAGGTACGAGTAAGTGAGCAAAAGGGTATGTCTTGATACCGCGATTCCTGAGAGAGTCTGTAGTGTTGTGTTCTGGGTTCTCTAATCATTTGTAGCTTCATGATTATGTAGGAGAACGAATGAGGCACTATAGCTGGTCGGTTTTGGGATTTTGGTCACTTAGGTGGTAGGAAGACTCAGCCCCTATACACCGAGGTTCTGTTTTCCTGCGCACAGTTCTGTGTATGTGCAGAGTCCGCGCAACACCTTAACCATGAAAACCAAGATGGCCACCTTCAACTGCAAACTGGCCCAAATTCCAGGTTTATCCTTCTGAAGTGCTCCACAGGTGCAACTTCCTGAGTTTATCTGGGGCTCCCTGAATGTCAAGCCGGTGAATCCTAACCAAATCCAGACTGGTGAAGAGCATTGACAGACCCTGTTAGAAAAAGGTCCAGAAACGTTTCTGAGTCCAAAGGTAAAATTTTGACCAATGCCTACCGCGTGGGGAATCCGAGCAGGGCTCCAATGTGGTCGTTCTGAAACTTTGACTTTGTCCCAGTCAAGAGCGACCAGGTGTCCGAGAATAGCCCTATAGGCTTTTAACACTATAAAGCTGTAATTCTTTAAAAATTCACATCTCCGGTTCTCTACACTGGATTGTTGTTGTTTTTATTTTAAAGATACAAATATGTCCTATTTGTATAAATTGGTGTGGGATTTTTATTATGTGTTGTGTCTTATTTAGTTACTGAATTGGCCTTTTTTAAATACTTTACATACCTGTCTCCTAAATTAAGCCTGCCTGCTCTCAGCGAAGCTACCAAGGTTTGAGCATGGGAATAATAAATTATGGAGACCTATACTGAGCCCTAGACCGAGTTAGTGGCCGTATTGCCAGTGGTAGATGCATATTTACCACTACTCATAACCCACTTTCCAATAGCCAGGCATCAACTATCAAAAGGCTAAGATATCACATTCATGTGTCATCTTTCAAAGGCACAATCCATGAAGGAGCAAGGCTGAAAACAATTAGGCTATATTTGTGGTTTCACATAGAAGCAGGTTCCTGATCAATAGAAGTATTGACAGATATATCACCTGAAAAAGTTACTGTGTGTGTCTGTATGTGTTTGAGCATGTATACACCTGTGTGTGTGTTTGTGAATGTGTGTCTGTGTGTGTGCTTTAATAAAGTCAAGGTCATACATTTGAATCTTGGCTTTTTTCTTGCCTTGGATAGGTTAAATTGATTTGCACAATTGTTTCTAGCCACATTAACAAATGTGTATTGCTAAATCAAAATTACATCCATGTGTTTCAATGTCACTGCTGACGTAGGACTGTAGCCACAGTTAAGTGCCAATGCAATACACTATCCCTTTTGACAGCCTGAAATAATATCTTATTTGAAACAAGAATAGCTTGTGTTCATAAAACAACAAATCTTCTTCAAGCAATTTGTGATGATGACATGGGACCTAATTTTATTTATTGGCATAGATTAATCTGAATTCGTGCACATATGAATTGTGGTTTCATTATGCAATTAGACTAGTTTGAATGTGGTGTCAGTGGTCACAGAGGCAGACATTTATTAAAAAAGCTAATGGGAAAACAGTGAGAGAAGATCTGGGAGTGCACACAAATAAAATAATCTTATCACCACTTGTGGTATCTAAAAACAATCTGAAATATACTTTGTGGTGTGAATGGAGCTTTAAGACTTTTAATGGTCACAGATTTATTAACTTTTCAATGTATGTAAATATAAAAGGCTGTAGTAGTATTGCCAGTATAATTGTTGTTGTTTTTTAAAACTCTGTATATAGATCCGACAAATCTAGTTAGCTCCAGAAAGTCCAAGCATCCACAAAGTGAAAAACTAAAAGAAACATTAAATTTTTCAACAATTTCTGTTCGATTTCTTCATGAATCATTGCTTGTTGTACCTAGTAAGATGTCTGTTAGGACCTTTCAGTGTACTTCAGTCAACTGGGATGTATGCAGCTGGTTTGGATGATCTCTGAATACAGATTCTACGGAGGGCCGGATGCATCAGTAGGACATGCAAATCAGAATAGTCTCCCTGAGGAACTAGTCATTGATCTGTCTTCCACAGTTCGGAAACATGTTCTAAGAAACAGAGTTATGATAGCCCTCATAATCTTTCCTCTGTGTGTAAAGCAGGGAGTGCTCTCTGTAACATAGAAGGTACGTCTTCCTCTTCTTCTCATTTCCAATTTTATTCTGAAGACCAGAGGGCTACCAGACAGTGTGGCCCACGCATACCACAGTCAGATTTTGTGAGAAAGTGGTTTATTAGTTGGGATGAATTGGTGTCCTTCAAAGTAGTAAAGTCATTATCCTGTTAGGGGTCCAGACAATGGTTTCAATAATTTAAAGATGAGCTCAACCCCTTGTAGCAATGCCACAGAGCATGCAGGCTGAACTTAATGAAAATGTGTAGAACATTTAAAAGTATGAATGCAGTTAAAAATCCATATATGCAATGCATTACAAATCTTACTCCAATTTAATAAAATAGGTGAAAACAAATAAGCAAAAGGACACCAAAATGACAATAGGGGTAAGCAAATATATGAATTCTGAAAGATTTATGTGAAAATATAACCAGAAAGAGCATAGTGCCAATAGTAGTCATTGGCTGTGGTACACCGGGACTGAAAGGCCTATCAAGTGACAACCACAATCCTTGTCAGGGTAAGGAACATGTAAACCCCAAATTAACCTGTGTTCAACCCCCTAATATCTTGACACAGATCATTCTGGCTTAATTTAGAGGCAATGTGTTCAAAGCATTTATGCAATACTTTAAACAGTAAAACAGTGAAAACACCACACAAAACGATCCCACACCAGGTTAGAAAAATAGAGCTTAATTTAATAAATAAAACAAGATCAAAGTGACAACAATCAAATCAGTAGTACTAGAGTTATAAAACTCTTAAAGAATAATTGGAAAAATGGTGCTTAAAAAATAAAATGCATACTGTGGCTATCAGGTCAAAGTCAAAATTTCAGGCCGAGAACGAAGGAGTGCTGGTTGGATACTTCCCATATTAGTCCACTTGAAGGTTACACTCCCATGGTTTTGTGCCTAGAATACCATTTGTGTTGGAGAGGGTCCCGGAGAGCCAGGAGAGCGTTGTTGGCAGTTGTCGGTGTGGAGCCAAGAGCAAGCTGGGTGTCGCAGACGGGCAGGCTGAAGCTTTGCGGTGGCAGTCTTCCACTAGCTGTCAATGCTGCATTGTGAAGAGAGGGGCTGGTGGCTGCTTGCACTTATTTTCAGTGTGAGCTGCATACTCTCTGTGCAAATAGGCCCATGTGTGTCCATGAAGAGCCCAACAGGTTGATTTAAAGATTGCTGAGCTACACCAAGGGCCCAGAATGTGAGGGGTATGACTTGGGGGTCAGGAACTCACTGAAACTAGATCCAGGAGCTTTTTTGGGAGCCTTTTATGTCCATGAAGCTCAGATCAGGAGGTCTTCACACTAGTCCTTGGAGTCACTTTGGGGTCCTGGTATCCAAGCTGAAGTTACAGGTCCAGTTTTTATTCACCAGGCAAGAAGGCCATAGGTCAGCGCAACATGTAAAGCCCCGGTGCTTGTAAATATCATTCAGCAGGTTGTGACTCCTGTGCGTCACGCAACATGATGCACCGGTGGGGCAGGGGGCTTGTAAATCTGCCCCTCAAGTCATATTTCGTTATATTTGTGACCACATAAAACTGCAAGCCCAGTAAAATTAGTTGATTTTCTGACTGGCTTAATGCAGAAAAACATGCATTTTCTGAACTTTTCTCCACTAGTATGCCTTTTTTACAGGAAATTCGTGCAACAAAAGACACAGCTAGAAATGCAAAATTTTATTTCCTTTTTCAGTCTACAAAACTTTAGAATCCTTATTGTGCTGGAGTGTTGAAGTAACTAAAGTAACAATCACGAATTTGAGTTTTAATAAACCTGTTTAAATTGCCAATCTCACGGGGGAAGTATCCATATACTAATGTCTCCATCAATTTTTCATAAGATATTGTTTATTTGGCTTAGATCATGTGAGTCGATTTTTGACTTGAACGAATCAAACATATACTAGATGGTTTGCAACGGTTCAAGATGTTTCAATGCAATATCTGGTTTGTATTGATATGGTATGGCACATATGTTAGTAAGCTCCAAGGCAGTGCTAATCTTTGTGCTAGGAAATTCATCAGGATTACTAGAATCTGTGCAACGTTTTTTATAAACTTAACTTCCTTGATTTGATTGGAACATCCACAAGATCTTATACCGTCCATGATTGATCCATTTCATACCAACTCTATGGAATTAGGAAGGCCGTTGTGCATACAAGGATGGCTTCAACAGAATCCTTCTTAGCCTAGTCAATGGATGAAGAAAAGAATGCAATGATTTTTCTTTGAGCAAGTATTTCAAAAGAAAGAGATGGCTTTTAACGTTATAAAAAGATGATTCCAATTGTGAGATCGCACGTAACTAATATTTCGTTTTCAACTTGCGATTTTTTTTACATTTATCCATGGATAGAAGACTAGGTTTTAAGTATTTCCTTTTGTACTTTTTATGCAAATTAGTTGTTTCTTGTAGGAAGTCTTAAAAAAGTAAGCACTGTGATGCGCTAAAATATGGAATTCAAATGTGTTTGAAAGGCATACAACTATTGTGCAGATTTTTTGGCAAAGACTTTTAAACCTACAAAATAATTAGCTTTCATATTCTAACTGGATTTCCTTTGAAAGACACTCAAGAATCCCCACAGTGATGCTCCCCCTCCAGTTCCCCACTAAACCTGCTCAAGATGTAATGACGGAAGTTATATACAGTAAAACTTTGCTTACCTATAGAAACTTACCTTCACAATATTTTGTCCTCGATATTATTTACACAATATTTTGGACACAGGATATTGTTTCTCTGATATTTTGTCTAAACACCATACCCAGTAATATTGGGACTGGATTCAGAGAGGATTCAAGAAAATTTCTGGCTGAGCCATTACGAGTTTAGGGGAGGCATGATGAATAGGAAATTTTATCAATGACATGCATTTCTCTTTGTCATTGACCAATGGTTCCCGATACAACAGATGACAATATTGCTAACCTCACTATAATTTTGTACTTAAGCACACAATATTATTTCTTAAAGTATGGTTGGGAGCTAGCTCTAGCTTGGCCTAAATTGAAATTAGCCTAAGATTCATTCATTGGTTTAATAAGGTCCCTCAGGAAAAATCCATAAACCTCTACAGCCAGATGATGAATCATTTGTCATTTACATAGCACACAGATCCTCCAAGGAGAGTACCAGTACTGTAAAAAAACTCAGATTGACAGAAACTCAGGAGAAATTAAAAGTATGCAAAAAACATGTTTTGAGAAGTTTATGGATATTCATCTCATTGCTGATCTGGCAGAGGTAGACTAGAAGATCATTCCATGCCCTAGGAGTTGAAACTGAAAAGGAGCGTCTGTTTTTTTTAGATAGTCTGAATTTAGGAGTGAGAGCCAGGAAAGACTCTGAGGATTAAATTGTGTATATAATTGGCTACCCACATGGACAGATATATAGGTCCCCTAGTGCGTGAGGCCTTAAAATGTACGTTCTTATGGATAGGCGCCAGTGCAACTGCTTAAGATTATGAGAGACAGAAGACTAACAAGGTATTTTTAGAATAAGGCATTTTGGATCGCCTTAAGCCACTTAATCATATGAACTGGAAAGACTGAGATAAAGGACATTGGCATAGTTTAGCCTTGCCACAATAAGAGTGTGCACAACTGTTTGGAATGTATTGATCAGAAGCAGATAGATACATTTATTTAGCATTCAAAGCAAGGTAAAGCAGGTGCCAATGACTGCAGATATTTGTGGAAGAAAAGAAAGTTGTTTATGAAATTCTACTCTCTATTTCTTGCAATCATTGCAAGATGCTGTGGAGAAGGCTGCATACTGGGCTAATAGTTATCTAGCCAATTATCTTGAGTTGAGCTGAATAGTGCAATATCACTCTATCTGAGACGCATTTATGATTAGTTTCTCTCACCCAGTCTAACACACAAAAGTCCTCTCGGATGGCTGTAGTCTCTTTATCCATTTCAGAAATCAGCTGCGTATCATCTGCATATGATATGCTCTTAACGCTGAACGCTTTGACCAGGGGTGTTTAATAAAAATGTACTTAATGAAGAGCATTGTGGTACTCCATGATTTAGGTGTTTACTTCCAGAGATGAAGGGAGCATCCATGCTGCCTGCATTTGCTTATTTAAGGAGAGGTGCCACCTTAGCTTGTATCTAGGAGTGTGGAACAGGTTGAAGATCCTGTTGAGAATAGGATTTATTACTTTCACTGACATAAGTGGAAAGAACGGTGGGCATAAGTCATCAGGACAGCCATATTTGCATTTTAGGGCCACCTGCTTTGACTCCTTCATAGAGATAGAACTAAAGTTAGAAAGTAAGCACCAAACCTCAGAAATAGATGTAGGCCAATCCAACCACTCAGATTAACCAGACTAGTAGAGCTAAGGTTCCACTGTGTTTCCATGATTTTGTCCTCAAACAAGTCTAAGAACTTTGAGCAGAGCTCAAGTGGACGTGGGGTTTTAGGATTGATGGACATGGATTCCAGAAAACCATTGGACAATCACAAAAATATTTTTCCGGGTATTTTTGCCCAATCTGTTCTGTGCAAAGGGAAGGAGAATAGTTCAGTTTTGATCGCATGATGACACTTCCTTAAAGTAGTTTTATAGCAGGCTGTGTCTTCAAGCTTGTTGCTCCCTATCCAAAGCCTTTCCACCTGTTTGCAGTTGGGTTTTATCTTGGCCAGCTCCAAGTAAACCAAGGCAGAGATAGGCCGTTTGTGGATGTTTTTTAACGATTCAGGGGGGCAACTAATCAAATGACGATTGCAGCCATTTATCCACCATCTCTACCATTATCCTTATATGCCCATGGATCACTGAAAAAATACTGGGAATAGAAATATTGTGTGGACAGAATATTGTGTCAAATAAATTGAGGACCAAAATATCGAGAAGGTAAGTGTTAGACCTGTCATACTTAGGGTCATCTTCCACCAAACCTTTTGCCTGCTTACCCCCTCTTTTTGCTGTATCTTTTTGTTAGCCTTAAGACCTTGAACACTTTACCACTGCAGACCAGTGCTAAAGTGCTTGTGCTTCTCCCCTAAACATGGTAACATCTGTTTATACAAAATTGGTACATTTAATTTATTTGTAAGCCCTTTGTAAAGCTGTATACCATATATCCAGGAACTGCAAATTAAATGCTACTAGTAGTCCTGCAGCACTGATTGTGCCATCCACACAAGTAGCCTTTCAAACCTCTCAGGCCTGCCACTGCAGGGTATGTGTGTGCAGTTTACTGCTTCTTTCTTTTGGCATTTAAAACCCTTTGCCAAGTCTTAAGCACGCCTTTTATTACACCTACATCACCCTTAAGGAAGGCCCTTGGTAGCCCATATGGCAGGGTCCTGTGAAAATAAAAGGTAGGACATGTACTTTTAAATTTTGCATGTCCTGTTAGTGACAAACACCCACATTAATTTTTCACAACTGTGAGTCCTAGCCCTCTCATAGGTTAACATCGGGAATTCCTTAATACACTTTTAAGCTCTAATTCCCGATTAAAGAGGAGTAGCTGTCTCCTGTTTTATATCATTGGAATGGTAATGAGATGTCTTCTTTACTAGTGAATTTGTATTTAACATTACTATTGTATAAATTACACTTTTAGAAAGTAGCCATTTCTCTGGTCTTACTGCTCTGTGTGCCTGAAGCCTGTCTGCAATACATATCTGGGGTGGGTGATAGCTTCACTTTGTGCATTCCCTCTAGCCAGCCGCAAACACAGTAAGGTTAGGTTTGTTTGAGCACTCATCTGCATTCTGATGGCCCTTCCTGGGCAGGAACAGAGAGAGGAGATGACACTTGCAACTGGCTAGGCAGTGTCTTGCCCCTACACAAAGGGCTGATTAACCCAGCTGATGTTTTGAAGCCCAGGCTGGGGAGAAAGGGCTACTGTGCACTTCAAAGATACTTCTTTGAAGTCAACCCCACTTCAAAGGCACAACTCGGTATATGTACTGGGTCTTTGACATTACCAAGTTAGTACACTATTGGACCTGTGAAGACCTCTGCCAGGATGGAGGACTGCTGTACCGCTACAATGACTGCAACTTTGCTGGACTGCTGCTCTGGAAGAACTGCTTTTCTGTTATACTGTGCTGCCTGTTGCCTGCTACTGATTCCCTTAGCCCTGCTTAGGAAAAGGACGGGACCCATCTCACTTGAACCCAGAGTGACTCCAAGGGCTTTACGGCTTGCCCCTATTCTGAACTCTCCAAGCCGTCAAAGATTTCCTGAAATGGCAACTGGACTCTGCCATCTGTGAGTACTGCCTTGTCAAGTAGTGCCAACCCAGGCCTGGGTCCTTGGAAGTGACTTTACTGTGCTGATCCAGCAAAATCCGTGCATCGATGACTTTGAGCCGCTCAGAAATGATGCTTCTCACTTTGACACCAACACAGTTGCTGATTGACATCACTTTAATGGACTGCGCTGCTCTATAATAGGTGCTTTGTGACTCTAAGCACAATATTTCGATTTAAGATTTAAAAATTCCTAACTCTGGTTCTGAATATTTGATATCCCATAAAATTCTAATCTATTTCTAACCCTGTGTGGAGTATTTTATGGTGTTTTAATTGTGTGACTGTGTACATATTTTGCACAATTACTTTCCACATTGCCTCTTTAGATAAGCCTGACTGCTCTATGCCATGTTACCAGGGGCTAAGCACTTGTTATCTTTTAGTGTGTCTCTAGCTTACTCTGAGTAGAGGGGTGGTTCCTGCTTGGACAGGGTGCATACCTCTATCAACCAGAAACCCCATTTCTAACAGTAAGTGCAAATAGGTAAGTACAGATTTACTATTCTTAACTCCACATCTATGTAGCTTGAAGATATATATATATCTGGGTGTGATCAAGGGCACACCGTGCTCGAAACGCGTCGCAGAGGGAGAGATTGATAATAAACATCTACCTGCCAGAGGCGTTTGGGTCTGTTTCTCTCATTTCACCGCAGTGGAAGTCTGGAGAGTTTTGCTTTTGTGATATATATATATATATATATATATTCACAGAAAAAAACATAGGTTTCAGGCACGTTATAGTTAGGAATTAGCATTTAAAAAACCTCAGAAATTCACTGAAAAAACCATAGGTTTCAGGGGTGATATAGTTAGCTGGACTTTTCACTTGTACAAAACCATTGAAATTCCCCCGTTATAGTTAGTTCAGCTAACTATAACTCGCGCGCCCGCAATGCACTGCTGATGACGTCACATATTACATCACTCATGACATGGTCAGTGACATCACTCATGACATCACTGATGACATCTCAAATGACATCACTGATGACATCATCCAGTGAATGTGTGTTTTTCTGAAAATTAAATATGTTTTATATATGTATATCTCAAGGTCGATGGAAGAATAAATGGGTATATAACTGTCTAAATGGATGATTTGTTTTTGAAAAATTGATTGTGTAACTGACTGATTAAGTGTATCATAGTGAATACATGGCTTAGTGTGTAATGTTTAAATATGTAAATATCTGTATCAGTCTCTCACTTTGTGTATAAGTGGCTGCATGGGTTGGTGAGTAGCTACATGGGTGTCTATATAGGTTATTAGTTGGTTTCTTGAGTATCAGTCTGAGTGTCTGCATGGTTCGGTGGGGGGTATTACGTAGTGCATAGGTGCATGAATGAGTGACTCACTCTTTGTATGTGTTGAAGACAGCATGTGTGCAGGACTGTATGGGTGGATGAGTGTGTGTATGGGTGTGTTAGTGAGTGAATGACTGTCTCAATAGTGTCTTTATGAGTAACTACATATGTTTTAAACTAGTATATGTGACTATTGCTGTATATAAGTGAGTATATGTGAGAGTGAGAGATTGAAAGAGTTCCTGTATGAATAAGTATGTGTTTCTATAAGTGATTGTTTAAAAGACTAAGTATGTGTAAGTTTCAGTAGAAGTAAGTGTGGTGGTGTGTGTATAAATGTATATGCAAATAAATGTATGTTTGATTCTTTATTAGCATGAGTGACTATGTGTGTGAGTAACTCTATGGATGAGTGGCATTGTGTAACAGGATGTATAGGTGTATGAGTACATATGATGAGTGAATACATGTATGAGTGACTGTATAGGACTGTTGGTGAATGAGTGGATGTGTATGTGGATCTTAGAATTACTGAAGAGGTTGTTGTAACTGGTATTGGTATGTCCATTGTTTTGAAAAGTTTAGTCTCTATTTTTGAATGTGTGTATCAAAGGTTATATTAGGGTGAGAGGAGGTCTGCCACTCTATCACAAGGATGATGTCATCAGTGATGTCATCAGTGATGTCATTTGAGATGTCATCAGTGATGTCATGAGTGATGTCACTGACCATGTCATGAGTGATGTAATATGTGACGTCATCAGCAGTGCATTGCGGGCGCGCGAGTTATAGTTAGCTGAACTAACTATAACGGGGGAATTTCAACGGTTTTGTACAAGTGAAAAGTCCAGCTAACTATAACACCCCTGAAACCTATGGTTTTTTTCAGTGAATTTCTGAGGTTTTTTAAATGCTAATTCCTAACTATAACGTGCCTGAAACCTATGTTTTTTTCTGTGAATTTCAAAGGTTTTTAAATGCTAATTTCTAACTATGCCTACAGAGATAGGACATGTGAAGAAAGAAGAAAAAATGCACAGAAAGAAAAAAAAGAAGTGCAGAAAGAAGCAACAGAAGTCCTCAAAGACGAAGAAAAGTGCAGGAAGAAGGATAACGTGCAGAAAGAACAAAAAGAAGAGCAGAAAGAAGCCTTGTTGCAAAATCATCCTGTACCCTCAACTTTTTCAGACGGATACTGGTGGTAACTGAGTCTGACTAACCAGTCCTAGAGCCAGTGCTATGTTAAAAGACACTTAGAATACAGTGAAAACACCTACATACACTAGGGAACATTATGCGTTGGGGTCCCCCTGTGATTAGCATGACCTCCTCTGTAAGCCCCTAGTATATAATAGGGCAGGGGGATTAAAACTACCTCTTAAAACAGGCCACAGGGCGTTTTTGCACACGTTAACTCAGGCCCCGTCCCCTCCCTTCACCACTGTGTAAACACGCCCTGTGTCCGTTTTTAGTTGGGAGATTAAGTTCATTTGAATCCTGAGGGTCCCTAGGGTCCAACTAGCCCACTAGGTACCTCCAGTAAGTGCCACAGAGCTGCGTTGCAGAGAGGTGTAAAAAGTGGCACGGCCTGGACCACCTCTCTGCAATGCAGCTCAGTGGCGCTTACTGGAAGCACCAGGGGCCCTCAGTATTGAAGGAAAATTATATCCCCAATTTAAAACGTGCCATGGTGCGTGTTTGCACACGTCACCTCAGGCCCCGTCCCCTCCCTTCACCACTGTGTAAACGCGCCTTGTGGCTGTTCTAAGTTGAGAGATTAAGTCCCCTTGAATCCTAAGGGTCCCTAGGGTCAAACTAGACCACTAGGTACCTCCAGTAAGCGCCACAGAGCTGCGTTGCAGAGAGGTATAAAAAGGGGCTTGGCCTCAGAACACCTGTCTGCAGCGCAGCTCCCTGGTGCATACTGGAGATGCCTGTTGGGCTAGTTGGCCCTCAGGGACCCTCAGTATTGAAGAGGAATTAATTCCCCAACTTACAACTCGCCAGGGGGCGCGTTTGCAGAGTGCTGCAAGGAGGGGGCGTGGCCTCCGGCACGATGCCAGTCTTTTATTTATTTTAATGTTTTTAAGAAGGGGGGCTGTGTGGTTCCCCTTCTTATTCTAATTTATTGGCCCTGATGACCCCATCGCCCAGGGCCTGTCTCCTAATTATATTTTTTTGACCCCAATCCCCAGGGCCGGCCACAGTTTTTTATTATTTTTAAAAAATATATATTTATAGACACACCTAGGACATGCTGGACAAACCGTACGTACCTATCACCATGACGATTTGCGTGATATTCATTAAAAGGCGACTATGCATATAATGAATCCACGTGGAATGTATTTACACCACTAGTGAAGCTCTGACATGTCTGATGCCCTACCGTGCCTAATCCCGGTTAAAACCCTTGTCGTTTATTTATACAAACATGGGTAGCTATTGACGGGCACATTTAATACACATGCACACCAAGCCATTCAAAGGGGATTCGACAAAAATTCGACGAAAACTATGCAAGAAACCCCCCTCACGGTTAATAAAACACACATCCACTGCCGGATGGGCAATACTTTTTATTTTACTCTCTGGAAAGGGGACAATCATCACTTGAGAGTCACAGCGCGCTCCTGGCAGAGCCCAATGCTGTGTTACACCCACCATTGCCTGCTGAGTGCCACACACCTCTGTGTTGTATTCCACTAGCTAGTGCATATGCTATGACACTCTCTAGCCCATGTGCACTGTAACACCACCCCGTGAATATGTCATGCCACACTTGTCTTCGCACGGGTGATATTGCCCCATCTAACGTGCCTTCCTCGATGCCTTTGTTATAACGCACAGTGCTATGCCATACATATTACAATCTGGGATCCATATCTTTGTCACAGTGCATATGCAACATTACACTCCCCAGCACATATTTTATATTACAACTTTAGAGACTAGTTAGGTTACACAACACTGCCCTGTGCATATTACACTCCAAGGCGCATATCGCATAGCACGCGCTAGTGCCTGTGCTATCTCGCGCTCTCCAATGAATCTGTCACTGCGCACAATGTATTGCATATTATATTTCACGTCCGGTTCATCTTATATCACACTTTTTGGTGCATAGTTTATACCATACACTATATCTAGTTTTCATTTTCAATCGTGCTCTCAGGACTATGTTCTATATAACACTGTGTTCACCTACCCTTTTCACGAGCATTACATTTTGTGATAGGGGGTGGAGGGTCAGGGGGTGTTTCTGCCAAGTGAGCCCGGAGTCACAGTCACAAACGTCCTCTTCTTCCTGAATAAAAGTGAGATTATGCTGCATACTTGTTCATATTTTAAGTAGTTCGCACAGACACACGTTTTAAAAACAATAAAGTTCCTAATACCCACCTTCTCTGAACAGTTAGCTTGCTGCCCCATCCCCCTCCTCCCTATCCACTGTTGTGTGAATCCATGGACTAGCCTCCTCCCTCCTGCCATGCATGGTCTGATGTGCTGCCACTGCCCTCAATTTAGTATGATGTACCAGTCCACTCCTCCTGCCCTCCATTGCCCAATTCTATGCCCCATCATTGACCTCCTGCTTAAACTCTGTGCTTAGCTTGCTGCCCCTATTCTCCTTCTCCCTGCCCTCCGATGTCTTTGTGTATGCCCCTGCTCCATCCTTTTTTCCCACCATGTTCCATGGACCTGCCACTCCTATCTACTCTGAGTGTTCTGTTGAGCTGCAACTCCCCTCCCACCTGCCTAGTATTGTCAGATGACTGTAACCTGTCCCTGCCACCTCCACCCTGCCTGTCCACATGCCATGTCCCTATCCTCTTCCTCCTGTCCTACATGGTCCATTGTACTGCCACACCCTTCTGCCCTCCCTGGTCTGTTGTGCTGCAACTGCTCCTCCTGCCTGCCCCGTGCGGTCTGTTGTGAGGCCCCTTCACCTGAACTTTCTTGTCTGTGCACAGGTCCTGACCCTCCCTTCTATCCTCCATCGTCCTTTGTGCATGCCCCTGCACCCTCCTTCTTGCCCATCATAGCCATTGTGCTACCACTAACCCTCCCACTTGCCATGCATGGTCTTCTGTGCTGCCATGGCCCCTCCCACCTTCCCTGTGTGATCAGTTAGCTGCCCCTGAACCCCTCCCACCTTCCCTCCATGGTCTGTGTGTATGCCATCACAGTCTCACTGTTGCTCTTCATGGTGTGTCTTGCTTCTAGTTCCCATCCTGCCTGACCTCCATGGCTATCTTGCTGCTCCTGCCCTGCCCCCTTGCCCCCAGCCCTCTGTTTACATGTGCAGACCCCTACTCCCTCCCTCCTGGCTTGTCTGTTCCATTGTAATGCCCCTGATCCATCCCTCCTGCCCTTTATGGTCTGTTATGCTGCAGCTTTCTCTCCTGTCTGTCCATTGTGGTCCTGCCTCTTGCCCCTCTGTTCTCTGTTGTTCATGTGCATGGTCCTGTCCCCTCCCTCTTGCTTTCTATGGATTGTTGTGCTGCACTCCCGTCCCGCATGCCCTGTGTGGTGTATTGTGCTGCTGCAAACCCTGATGCCTGCCCTGCAGGGTCAGTTTGGTGCACCTCTCCATGTCCCTCCTGTCCTCTGTTATCCAAGTCCATGTCCCTACCCCATTTCCTTCCATGATCCAATGTACCATACTTGCGAACATTTTGAACTTGGTAAGAGGGAGATTTTTAAAAAAAACTGTGGTATTGATTTTCCCCTTTGAGTTACATTGAAAAAGAGGAGATTGTAGACAGGAGACAGATCAAATAAAGCCCATTTGAGCTTAAAAACATTGGACGTTTCCTGGCTGAATCGGGTCTGTTGGCATGTATGGTTGTACTACCATTGCCTCTTCCTTCTGCCCACAATGGTCTATTACATTGCCACAGCCTCTCTTGCAAGTCCTGTATTGTTAGTTTGTTGCCCCTGCCCCCCTTTCCACTGCCCTCCATAGTCTGTTGTGCTGCCACGGCCCTTCCTGCCTGCTCAGTGTGGTTAAATTGTTGCCTTTGCACCCTCCTACCTGCCTTAAATTTTCAGAGTCCGTGCCCCTGGCCTCTGCCTCTCAACAGTATGCTAATGGACAACTAGATTGCTAACATTCTATATTTATTACAAAAGTGTGGAACGCCTGACGTCATCTTGATGTAATCAAAACTGTAATACCTAGAGCATTTCCTTTAGAAATTACATATATGAGAGGGTCTTATTGGCATCAAAATTATGGTTAGTGCTCTAAAAGACTAAAATAAGGACATATTTTCTGAGTTTTCAAATAGCGAGAAAGCACTTTTAAATTATTTGTTACCTTTATGTTTTTTTATCCAGTTGACCACTTGATTAAATGTTGCACTTAGGGGAGAGGATGTGGTGTTACTTCCAGAACTGCAGACTTTGCAACTGGGGAACCAGGTTGGAGTTTCTGCTTCAGCTCGACATTCTGTGATGCTGGTCAAATCACTTAGTCTCCCCATGTCTACAACCAAAATGAATTTGTTCTTGTGTGATGTAACCAATGCTCATGTAAAGCACTCCAATACCTGACAAGTCTGCACTATATAACACTGCAAAAACACAAAATAATAAGTGTTTTGCACACTTCTGTCATTGGGCTATATTTGGGCTACATCTGGGTGATTTTGGGCTACATTTGGGCTCTTTTGTCTCCGGTGGCCATCTTGGGAGATTTATTTGTTATGAAGTTTCCTAATTTCCTCATGTACTGCAGTCTCCTCAGTGGGAAATGCTTTCAGTTTTTTACTTTGATTCCATCATGAAGGTATTCAGATATGTCACACATTTGCCATAAATTCTGAATGTTAGCACTCTAGTTGCTCATTAGATCACTGTAGTAAAACTACTGTTCACCATGGAAGTCTGCTCCTGGTATTAAAAGTGCATGTTTCAGTCTGCATGTCAGAATTTTTTAATGAAATAGAACAGGATTTGAGAAGTCACTCAAAATGTGCCCTCATTTTCTTTCTTCAGCATTAATCACAATTTCTATGGCAAAATGAACCCCCTCATTGTGTTCCTTTTTAAATTACATATTTTAAGTGTTACCAGTTTATTCCAATCAAGATGGCTTCAGGTGTGCCATACTTTTGTCATAATGAAGACAGTAAGCGCTCTAGTTGTTTTTAAGAACACTCTGGGACATTCTGTCATTGGGCTATACTTGAGCTACATCTGGGTGATATTTGGGCTACATTTGGGCTCTTTTGTCTCTGGTGGCCATCTTGGCAGACTTATTTGTTATGAAGTTTCCTAATTTCCTCATTTACTGCAGTCTCCTCAGTAGGAAATACTTCCAGTTTTTTACTTTGATTCCAAAGGCATTCAGATGTGTCACTCATTTGCCATAAATTCAGAATGTTAGCACTCTTTTTGCTCATTAGATCACTGTAGTAAAGCTACTGATCACCAGGGAAAACTGCTGCTGGTATTGAAAGTGCATGTTTCAGTCTGCATGTCAGAATTCTTTAATGAAATAGAAGAGGATTTGAGAAGTCACCCTCCGTGAAACCTGTATTTCCAAAAATAATACTGCATTTTGGAAAGCGGTGAATGCTCCATTCTTCTCCAAAGATTCCACAGACACTATTGTAATAGCAATCTCGGAAGAAGGCTGGCTGTCCTTCTTCCGAGAACTCTACACTAAGGACTCTCAGGTCGAGTCAGAAGGGGATTTTAATTCAGGCAATGAGGACACAGTATTCCACCCAATAAATATCGACTTCACTATGGAGGAAGTTATGATAGCCATCAATAAGAGCCCAGCAGGTAAGGCCCCGGGGCCGGATGGTGTTCCCGTAGATGTCTTTAAGGCTAACAGTAAGTTATGGGCCCCCCTGCTAACCAACGTTCTTAATAGCTTTAACAAAACGGGGTTCCCAAAGACCTGGCAGGAAGCCATTGTAGTGCCTATCTTCAAGAAAGGAGATCGCAGTTCACCTAAATGCTATAGACCGATCTCTTTACTTGATTCACTTATGAAGATAGCGGGGAGAGTCATACTGGACAAATTACAAGTATGGGTGAACGACACAGGCACTCTCTCCCAATTCCAATATGGCTTTAGGGAAGGTCTAGGCACAATTGAGCAAGGCCTGAACTTAGCACTCCTTGTAGCCAAGTACGTCGAAGCAAAACAAGAGAACTTATTTCTTACATTTGTAGATTTGAGTTCGGCCTTTGACTGCATCAACCATAACAAACTCTGGCTAACTATGCAGGAAATGGGAGTGGACTCAAACCTCCTCATTTTCATCAGAGAACTATATCGGGAGGCGGGCGCGAGGGTTCGTTATGGGGAAAAGGGGGATTGTACATCCAAATTCTCCATAGAAAAGGGCGTGAGACAAGGCTGTATTTTAGCACCTTTTTTATTCAACTTATATATTAACTCGGTCGCGTCTCACCTCCTGGCAGACAAACAGGATTACCCAAAAATTGGCAACTCCTTTATCCCCATTCTCTTATATGCAGACGATGCGGTAATTATGTCCCGGACCCAAATAGGTCTCCAGAGATCGACCACTAGCTTCTCCGAATATATGGGTAGTAGAGGCCTAAAGATCAACATAACCAAAACATTTAATATGTGTTGCACAAAAAAGAAGAGCCTTAGCTGTAATACATTTTTATCTAACACAAAAATCATGACTGTTAATACTTTTTCGTACTTAGGTATCACTTTTGACAGTAAGGGAACTTGGATTGCGGCAGGTGATTCCCGTAAGCTAGCCTTCTCACGAACAATTGGGGCGGTCAAACATTTTTCAAATAAGGTCGGAGGCCGCCCGGTACCAGTCTTGCTCGATATTTATAGAGCTAAGTGTGTATCTACTGCAATATATGGTGCAGGAATTTGGGGGATTGTTAACACCTCAAGCACCCAAATCCAGACCTGTCAAAACTTTTTCCTGCGATACTTACTGGCTGTCCCAGGGTCAACTTCTGCTTATGCCTGTCATCAAGAGCTGGGTGTGCCCTACATTGCTGACCTTATTAAACTGGAGCCCATCTTGCAGTGGCATAAAGTCTGGTCTGGAACTGAGACAGCCCTAAACAGGGAAATAATAAAGGACTGCCTAGTCTTACATGGAGCATTGAAAATTCCCTGGCTTAACTATGTTAGGAAATTTTTTATCGAGCTAGGCCATCCGGAGTTCTTTAACTCTCCAGCAAGCATGACGAATTTCTCTAGAAGGAAATTCAAGCAAATTTGTTTGCACTTCCTTTCAGAGGCACGCTGGATGTTAGAGAAACACAAGAGCTCTGTCATGGCCAATCAGCTACTCATCACTCACCAGGGCATACAACCATATTTGAAAGTAGTTCCCAGCTGCTATACCCGTATGCTGCTATCCCGTTTTAGGGCTGATATCTTCCATAGAATGGTTACATTCCCCGAGAAGAATTGCTGGCTCAAGGAACTTACTCCATGTCCCTGCGACCATATTTCTGTCCAAACTTCCCTTCATTGTATTCTCTTTTGTAAATTTTACTCGGAACCTAGAAAAAGTATTTTACGACCAGTCTTGAAAAAGTTAGGGCTGAGACAATGTAGAGCGGCTCTGGTCAGACTACAAATGTTAGATGATGAATTTCTTATCTTTTCGGTCTCTACTTTTTTAAAAACTGTTATTAGATTCAGGATTTCTATGAATTAGCTCATCTTTATCATGCTGCTATTTTTAACTCTGAAAATTTGTATTTTATGTATGAAATCTGATGTATATATGCTTTTATGGTTTTGAAACTTAAAAATCGAATAAAGCTGTTTCTGATTCTGATTCTGATTCTGAGAAGTCACTCAAAATGTGCCCTAATTTTTCTTTCTGCAGCACTAATCATACTTTTTATGGAAAAATGAACCCCCTCATTTTGTTCCTTTTTAAATTAAATGTTTTAAGAGTTACCACTTTAATCCAAGCAATATGGCTTCAGGTGTGCCATACGTTTATCATAAGTAGGACTGTTAGCGCTCTAGTTGTTCTTTGGAACACTCTGGGAAGCTGCAGAAGAACACAAAGGAATCAACTGACAGTCTCTGCCCTTGTTGGATGTACATGTTTTACTGAGAATGTTAGACTTCATTCTCACATGACTGAGAAAGAGAATGTGAATTTACAGAAAATAAGCTCTCAGTTTAGCTTATAGATCACCTTCCAAACCTCTGTGGGAAAAGCATGAGAAAATATTTTTCTCTCAATCATGAAATCCCAGCAGAAGGCTTTTTCACATGGTGAAATCACCTTAGAACATACCACAATTCCTAAAATGAGTATGGTACCATCAACAAATGATTTATAATGTAACTAAAGTCTTAAAACCTTCTATTAACTGCAATGCTTTTTAATGAGGTGCTATCATGTATATTGGTCCCAAGATGGCTGCCAACACTTCTTGGATGAAGTGCTGACAGCCAATCAGATCTCAAGATGAGATGTGTGGTTAGGCTCCGCCCACATATATATATGAGTTTACTTTTGATTTTCTCAGGAACTACTGAACAGATTGACACCAGACCTGCAAAAGGCACATCCCTGACCTGAGGACTACCTCTCTGCCAAATTTCAAGTAAATCTGTTCAGCCGTTCGGGCTGTACCTTGGACTAAAGGTCCCTATGGAAAATTGCATGGGGAAAACGCGTTTTGGGACCCCCCTTTTTTCTCAGCCCCCGCATGACGAATCCCCCCGAGACTTTCAGGGTAGGAGCGGAGCGGTGCGCCCCACCTATTTCGAAAATTTTGCGAGGATTCGTCAACCGGCGCCAAAGTTATTCCAAATAGAATGTTGCGGATTTCCTATGGAAACACGGTCCTAACTATAACTATCTACTGGCGACCGCCAGTAGATAATATATATATATATATATATGTATGTATATATATATATATATTCACTGAAAAAACCATAGGTTTCACACATGTTATAGTTAGCTGGACATTTTACTGATAAAAAACCTATGAAATTCCCCCGTTATAGTTAGTGCAGGCAACTATAACTCACGCAACCGCAATCCTCTGCTGATGACATATGTGTCTTTATGAAAAAAAAATATTTGTAATATATGTATAGCTAAAATTTAATGGAAGAAGACATGGGCAAATAAGTGTCTAAATACAGTATTAGCATCAGCAGAGGATTGCGGTTGCGTGAGTTATAGTTGCCTGCACTAACTATAATGGGGGAATTTCATAGGTTTTTTATCAGTAAAATGTCCAGCTAACTATAACATGTGTGAAACCTATGGTTTTTTCAGTGAATTTGCAAGGTTTTTTAAATGCTAATTCCTAACTATAACGTGTGTGAAACCTATGTTTTTTTCAGTGAATTTGTACGGTTTTTTAAATGCTAAGTTACTTTACGCCATTCGTGGCGTGCGCGCCCAGTTAACGCAGTTCGTTCCATGCGCGCACGGTGCGCTTCGCGCACCGTGCGCGCACAGTGAGCACGCGGTGCGCTTTGCGCACCGCGCGCCCACTTTACGCAGTTAGTGCCGTGCACGCACGGTGGTCACGCGGTGCGCTGCGCGCACCGCGTGCCCACGTTACGCGGGATGGGCCATGTACGCACGATGCGCTTCGCGCACCGTGCGCACATGGAGGACATATTATGCGCTTCGTTGTGAAAGGTAATCTTTCATATTTTTACTTAAAATAAAATTGCATTTTTGGCTTTGGGGGTTCTTTGGGGACATCTACATCAATGCTAGGTGGTTAGGAACTGAATACACTGCCCCTTTAGATGTTTTTTGCCTTTGTTTTTGCTGCCCCACTCAGAGTGCGAGAGAGAAAATGGCGGCCGCCGCTTCCTGGTTTCGACCGATTCGAATGTTTACTTAGATCTAACAGCAAATCAGAATCGCGCTCGCGCACGGCACCGTATGCGTACGGTAAGCTTACCGTAAGCGCACGGTAAGCGCACCGTAAGCTGGCTCAGATATATATATTGATTTAAATGCTATTTTCTCAGGATCTACTGAACAGATTTACACCAAACCTACAAAAGGCACTTCCTTGACCTCAGGACTACCTCTCTGCCAAATTTCAAGTAACTCTGTTCAGCCGTTCGGGCTGTAGCTGTGTCTAAAGGTCCTATGGAAAAATGCATGGGAAAAACGCGTTTTGGGACCCCCCTTTTTTCTCAGCCCCCGCTTGACGAATCCCCACAAGACTTTCAGGGTAGGAGCGGAGCGTAGCGCCTCACCTATTTTGAAAATTTCGCGAGGATTCGTCGACCGGCGCCAAAGTTATTCCAAATAGAATGTTGCGGATTTCCTATGGAAACAGGGTCCTAACTATAACTATCTACTGGCGACCGCCAGTAGATAATTATCTACTGGCGGTCGCCAGTAGATAGTTATAGTTAGGATAGTTAGACCCTATCTAACCGTGTGTGTCCCATAAGGTTAACCATGTTTTCGAATATACCAGGTAATTCCATCATTCTTCCTTCCATCATTCCCCTATCTAGGAGGAGAATAAAAATATATCACGTTATAGCAAAATGTACACTTCACATATGATATTGCTTTTTGGCCATACAATGACTTCTGTATATTTCAATATCTGCTCATAAGGATTTTTAGTATGATCTATGAGGTAAAAGTCAATTTGCAAATTAGCTTCATGGCAAATTTTCAGTAAGAATAGCAAATGGTCTCTAATGTAAAACCTTACCAACCCTTGCCCTTTTTGTGGGCTCCTTAACATCTAACTATCCCAACCAGTGCAATCTGTTAAATTAGCACTATGAATTATTAAAACATTTTCAAAATGACTCAATTAATCAGTTTTATTTGAACTTGTGAGGAATTGTGTCAGTGGATATTGACACTTGCCATATATAAATATTTATATATACTGCATTTAAAACCATTTCTTCACTTTCTTAAGAATTATTATATTAAAATGTGTTTTTCCCAAAAATGTTGATTAAATGCCTTCTTTTCTCTGATCTATTGGCATATATTTGTAAAAAGCTGAACATCTTCCATTGAGGCTCTGCTGAAATTAGAAACATGGAAATAGTTGCAAAAAGAAACCATGTGATGATCATGAAATTGGATATAAATTGAAGCTCTCTTGTGGCTCAGCTCATCTTATGTAGCGGTAGTGAAGTTATTCTCATTCAACTATAAATTCTGTAAGATGGTAAATGACATCCGATTTGATCTGTAGTGGTAAATATTGAATCCCAGTTAGCATTACAGCTTCCTTCTGTGTACTGGACTGTCTGTGGGCAGGCGCTTACCCTATAGGGGGCCAGTATACATTCTAGATGTTACAATGCGCATTAGTCTCTGAACACAGACAAACACAAGAAAAGCATACGTTTTCCAAGTGGTTAACCATTTTTATGTTTCCTAAAGTCAACTTAGATTGTATCTGTTGAAGTGGTTTTGGTAGGAGTAATAAGGCAGGAAGTGAAATATATTAGTTTGATAATTAACAAAAACTTTACCAAGCCATAGGTGTTAATTGTGTTAAAACACCAAGAATGCAGAGAGCAAAAACGACACAACGCAGCAGGAGTTCCGTCTCAAATTGCTTCTCCAGATTCACCCACTACACATTGACAGGCCTTAATGTTGCAAATTCTGCATTTTTTTATTTACATTTTTTGTATTAAAACCCTGTATTTTTTAAGGCAAAATTATCTTCCCTAAAATGTCCTTAATGTCCAGATAGACACAGTCAGGGTAAACAACCAAATCTCTCCACAACACAATTGGCAAAACATGGTGGAAGAAAGATCAGTCATTCCTTGATTTAAAATGAATCTGAAATGAATCTGACGGGAAAATACCTGTTAAGGTCATTACCAAAGGTAATTGATATGGTTCAAAGTCTGTTAACACTGGAGAACTATTGAATAAAGGCTTGTGAGAATGCCCGACACAAAATATTGGCTTCATAAAGTCTGAGTGAAATTGCAATTATTGAAGTTGACAGAGCTGTTAAAAACCAGCTGAAGCTTTTTTGCTAATTAACACATCTGTGATAGTTTGCACGAGAAGTTTCAATCTGTAAAATGAATTATTTCTTGTGAGAAAATAAACCTTCATACGTGTTTTTTTAAGCAAACAGTTTGGCTTGTCTCCTGCATCCTCTGAATTTTAGTCGGCTGAATTTAAATCAGTGCTATTTCACTTGTATATCTTAGATAACCATTCATTCTAGTAAGAATGACAGAGAAGTAGGACTGTTTCTACATCATGTAGTGCTGACTAATCAGCATTTTGCTGAAGCATGCTCTAAGAAAGAGCAAGAAATTATGGGGTATATTCTCAACAATGTGTGATAACTATAGAAAAATTTGCTTAACGCAACTTTTACACATCGCACTCTATCGCGGGAAAATAACACCGTGTTGACGTTGTATTCTCAACCCGGCAGCACCATGCGATGGTCTCACAATAACGCGGCAAATGACCGCGTTAAAACGAACGCGCCGCTGAAAGAACGCGAAACAGGAACATGAAAAAAGTTGCGATGTGGCCAATCGCATTACAAAACTCACGATAACCAGCAACAGGCCTGCAATTCCCACGTGTCATGCGGGAAAATGCACTATAAAAACACCAAAAAACACAAACAAAATAATACAAACTGCGAAGCACCATGGAGGAAGCCAGGGCAAGTACAGAGAACGACCAGAACCCCACAAGCCACCAGGAGGACCCGCCTGGGACCTCAGGATCATGGAAGGGCAAGGAGAAGAAGACGAGGAAGACGAGGTTCAGTCCGCAGGAAAACAGGAGCATCATCACGGAGGTGATAAAACACCACAAACAACTGTTCGTCACCCCCAACGTGCCATTGGCAAATAAAAATTCAATATGGCAGGCCATCCTGGACAAGGTGAATGCAATCAGAGTGAGGAAGAGGACAATTGGAGAGGTCAAGAGGCGCTGGAATGATGCGACGCGCAAAACCAAGAAGAAACTCGCTGACAACCATCAGGCAGCAATGCAGACTGGAGGTGGCAGTCCAGCGGAACACCAGGAGCTGGCTGAGATGGAGGAAATGGTGTCCACAGTCAACAGTGGGGAGACGGTGGCAGGAGTTGGGGGTCCGGACACTGCTCGACATGACCTCACACAACAGCACCAGGGTGAGTATCGAACAGGGACTGGGGGACGGGGGGAGACGGGCACAATGGCACACATGCACAATTAAGTAGAAGACACTGCGCAGCCACAATGACTCTGGAGAATGTCCCTGATCCCCTTGACACACTGCAGCACACATACAAACTGCAAGTAGGCCCCTGTCCACTATGGGCATAAAGGCACAGAACCAATCTCACAACCAACCCATGCACACGTTGGAAAACCAGCAAAGCTGCATGTCTGTGAGCCACACTGACAATGTAAGTGACACTGCATGACGAATAGCATGGCTGCAGTCCAACTATCATGACATGCTGCATGCCATGACACTGAGGTGGCTGAGTGTGGAACACATCTGGAAAGGAGCAGGTCACACCCTGACACATCCACGTGCACACACAACCCCTGACAGCAACAACACATCTGCGGATAAACCATGCCCATGAGCCCAAATCATCCAAGTCTGCAACATCTCAGCACAGAAGTCAAAGGCACACCGCCCCAAAGGGATAAGGGGTAACAAAATCACAGCTGCAGGGGCGACTCACCCACAATGCAGCACACATCAACATTGACGACAATGTGGTACGAAGTGCAACACTTTCACTGCAGAACAGAGGACACAACTGGTTCTGCTTGTGCGTAGAAACTGGTCAATCACATCTGACATAGCAGGAAACTGTGAGATGGGAGTGTACGCGTACAAACTCACATCCCTGATGTAGTTCAAATGTCCACTGTCCAGCATGAAATAGTCAACTACTCCCAAACAGTCACAATGCACATTGTCATGCAGTCTGTATGTAAACATGTAGAATACGTCAACATACATGGAACACACTGTTAACCTGCATCTCCCCTTTACATTGCAGAGGGACAATCAACACCTCCTGCAGAGCAGACCAGACATCTCTTCAGTGATGATCAAGAGGACCCCCTGGACATTTGCCCTGACATGTGAATAAAACTTTCAAATTGACACAGATGTGTCATGTCCATAATCGATCAAGTTTGAAAGTATGGATGAATGTAAGGACATTGACTGAACAAAAAGGTACACCTTGGGAAATGATAGCAATGCACATAGGCAGTGAGATGACTGAGGAATGTGTGCACTAGCTGTGGCCTCAATGCACAGAAACAACAATCGCTTACTTTCACAACTTTGCCCCACGCAATATTAAGACTAGGGCTGTGTGTGTAATGTCTAAGTTGTTGGCAGGCCTAAAGTAGTGTCCCCATCACATTTGACAACAGAACATCTCTTCGCATTGCATCTCACACACAACTGGGTGGACACAGTCTGTAGTGATGGATCACATAGATCCACATGGCAAGAAGTTGGACACCATACTCACATTGCTGAAGACACATAGGAGCCCAGGTCTATCAGCAACTATCCCAACCACAATGTCTCGATCACAGAGGTGGAGCTGGCAATAGGGACTCACCCCTCAGTGAAATGCGTCAGTCAGTCCCTCACTATGTACAGACAATGCTCATTGAGGCACATGATTTGTCATTCCAATAAACACTCATCACAATTGAACACTAGTAAAGTTGTGTATACTTAATTAGCATGTGCGTGTCAGTGTGGGCAAGACAAGGGCCACAACATGCAGACCAATGCATCAGACACTCACAGGTAGCATTCGGTCATGGTAAAGTTCCACGTGACAGCCGTTGTGCATGTGCCCTCGATGTTCGGATGGTATGTTGTTGGCTCTCGTATGACCGGCACTCCTCAGGCCTGCAACAGTTATGTGGATGATATGCCACAGCTCGGTGCAATGAGTCGTATGTGTGTGCAACATTTGGACATATGGTTAGTTGTGTACTTAAGTGTCAATGGCATTCCATGCAAGAGTATCTCGAGCCAGGACTTCTGTGTATGTGGTGTGGATACGTTGCTCTTTCATTTGCGCTGTGCGTAGTAGTGGGAGTCGTTATCATCTGCTATGGTATCTCTCTCAGGGGGTGCCGGCAGCATGCAAGACTAAGGTCGGCGGTGCAGATGTCCTTCCGCATTATGTATTGGGACAAAGGTGCTTTCATCTCTAATGTTAGTCTGACAAGTGCTTGCACTCTGGAAATGTGATGTTGCTTCCGCCCTGCTAAATGAGGCTAGGCCTTAGGCTCATGGTGCACCAATGGCGAAACACACACAACAGGTGGCATGTATGATCCAAGAGCCCGAGCGGTCTTGCGCTCCTTGTACATTCCCTTCGTGCGCGGCCACCCTCCGGGTGCATGCAAAATTGCAACATTGTCGATTGCGGGCCGTGTCGCACCGACACTGCGACAAAGACGTCAAAAAACCTAAAACTTTGTAGACCATTCCCTCTTCTATCCCTCCACTATCCTTTTCGATCCAAACAACAGACTAACATGTCAACCGCTCAAATTAATTTCATATTTCCCCAGACTAATTCACCACTAATCCTTTTTGTGTTCGGGAGTATCGTTCTACTTGCCGAAAAAGTGCTTCAATGTCTCGTCAGGGGTAGTAAGAGCTATACACATGCAATTACAATACGATACATGTAGTGCACTTTACTAGAGACTTGTAAGTAAATCAAAAAAGCCAATTGAGTATAAGCAAAGGTTACCAGGTTTTTAAGAGAGAGCACAAGCACTTTACCACTGGTTATCGCCGGTAAAGTGCGTATAGTGTTAAGGTGAGCAACAGCAAAGTCAGCAAAAACAGGAGGTCTGCAGGCAAAATGTTAGGGGGAACCATGCCAAGGATGCTGGGTCTAACACTGATTTAAAGTGTACACTTTTGGAACTTTTTAAAATATTGATTACAAACACAGTTAATTAGTAACATCAGATTTTCAATATTTCAGAACAGATATTTTTAAAATTTGCCTGTTGCCTGCCTATAGAAGATGATTTTCATGAGCTTCCAACTGTCACCCAGGAGTTGAATGGCCCCTTTGATGAGGTGCGCACTTGCTCCCAGAGATGAGACAAAGGCTTTGGGTATGGGGAGGTGTTCTGCTCCTTTGACAGGATGACCATCTGGGCAGTGCCTGTGAACTTAATTAACTTCAAAGAGGCCCTCCCTGCCACATGCAGATTCAGCTCACACCTTCTTTGGCCTTCTAGTCACCCAGCCACCAATCGCAGTAGGAGAGAAGCTGCCCCCAGAATTAGTTCTGAGTGACCACAGAGGAGTGGTTGCTCATTTCCCTGGCCATACTGCCAAAAAGATTGTGCAGTTAGATTTACGTAGAGAGTGCACTGTGCAATTGTGTGCAGTAGGGCAAACATGAACTGCTGCAAAGGTAGGTAGAGTTAACCTTGAGAACATTTCCCTATTCATGAGGAAGGGGCCAGGTGTCACCCCCACCAACAAGCTAACTCCAGGCATAAATAGGGCACTACTGCACCTGTGGAAAACAGAAGGGCTGCACCTACTTTGAGAACCCCTTGTATCCAGGACCAATAAGTGGAGGCCAGAGTCTGCTGGTCCTTTAGCCACAGGGACACAGCCAGCAGCAAGAAGCCCGTTTTCCTTAAGAGCCCAGCTGCCCAGTTACAACTGGACCTCCCCTAGACCCTGCTGGTGGCTTCTGCTGGAGTGAGTTTTGATCCCCCAAGAACTGTTCCAGAGGACTGGGACCCTTGACTGTGTACTCCTCCTAACATCCTGAAGAAACCTGGGACTTATAAAGTTTATGCAATCTAAGGGAGACCAGGACTAACCTGCACAGCTGATACGATATCTCTCGCTATGTTATTTTCTAAATACCAGAATGCTTTTATGCCGAGCTCTCTTCATTTTCAAAACTACAGCTTCACCAGTGTCACAGTCGAAGGACAACTGATCGACAACAGTGACCCCTGAGGTGCTAAAACTTAAACTTCTCCTGCCAGAGCTTTTCCAGTCTAAAATCAACAGTTTTTCCGAGGCTTTATCCCAATGCCAGAATAAATCTTGTGCTCCTTCCCTGGCCTTCAGCCCCATTACCTGCTTTACTAAAGTCTGTCAACTTTGAGAGGTAACGTTTCCACTGAAAGAGACCTGGTCCCTGCATTTGAATCACATTCCATTCAATCAGTCCAAGCTTGCGCTTAGGTACCAGTCAAGCATAACCAATGACTGTGGTTGGTGTTTAATGCTTTTTGGTACTACTTTTATTTAAAAATGTAAATATCTCTCTTTCCCCTTAATGGAGTGTTGTCATTTTAGTGTCATTTTGTTCATTACATTATTTTCTATTTCTATATATTGAACTTGGATTTTTAATTTTGGGTGTTTTTAATGTTTTAACTTTTTTGACACGTCTAAATCCTTTACACATTTTCTTAAAGTGAACGTCTGCTTTGTGCCATAGCTATTAGGGATTGAGCTGGGGTTAAAATTATTGAAACCTTTGCTGGACCTATTATGAATAGTGTCATTATTACCTGTGGTAAACTACCATCCACCACACTCTCTCACAATGCCCTATTTAGAAAACCAGAATGCATTTAAAATACTAAGTGCCATATTACGATTTTGGTGGTCAGACCGCCGGACCACCAAAGCTGCGTCCAGCACAAGCTTGCTTTGCCAGTGGTCTTAAGACCACCACATTACAACATGATCGCTGGACCAGTGGTGTGCCTGGAACTCCTGGCAGTCACCATGGTGTGCATGCCACACAGGGCACACACAACAGTGCAGCCATAGGGGGGGCACAACATGTGAGGCACATAACAAAATGGACAATGATGCCCAGAAGCCCCCTACTTGCCGTTGCACCAGCTGTTTCATGGCAGTTTTACCACAATGAAAAGGTTTGCAGAAAGGGAGCTGTGTTCTGCACCACCTTCATTCCTCCCCACTCTGAACACCGCCAGCACCACAAGATCCAGGACCCTGTCAGTGCCAGAGGTGTTGTGGCAGGCTGGTGGCTGTCTGACTGACAGACTTGTAATCAGGTGGTCAAACCATCCAAGTTATGGCGGTCAGACTGTCACCACGGGCTTGGCAGTCTCAAGACCGTCGAACTCGTAATAAGCCCCTTATACTGCTAACTTGAGAAAAGGGACAAGACTGACAAATAATTAAATCTCTTTTTTAATAGTTAATACAAATTCCGATTTAATGGTGAATTCAAATTTTTTATAAGTATTAAGAAAAAGAAACTTTTACAACATTATCATTTACCTCCCTCAGCTTTCAGAAAGGGACATTTTAATTAGCTCTCCAGCTACACCCAGCCATTGCTCAACCTTGAATGAGAACTGAAATTTCTCCCAGGAGCACAAAATAGGCTGAACTTAATTGACAAAGATGACTCCTCTGAGCGCAATACAAAATGCAGAGTAGGAACTGTGTCCCGCCTTTTGACACCACAGTGTTACATCCTGTATGACAGGACAGCTCACTTAAATATTTTGTGCCCTACAAAGGGACCAAAGATGATGCCAGTATGATTCTTGTATATTATTGTCTGATTGCTGAATCACCATCCTTTTGTCCTACCAGACTCTAGTTTTGTTGTGGGTACAGTGGCTGTTTCATAATGGATTTTAGTGTTTGATGTGGTAGAATATTCGAACTTCAAATGTATTATTGGACATTCAAACTCTATTTCCCCGCTATCAGCCGCAACGCTGTCTCAGGTCCGCTAATGCAGGATGGGTTCACGTCCCTAAGATAAAATGAGCCAGATAGAGAGGAAAGGGTTTTTAGTTTCAAGCAGCCACACTGTGGAACTCCCTCCCCCTGATGACAAGATTACAACCAAGCAGGGCCCTTTTCAGGAAATTGATATGGACATGGCTCCTCCTTAAGCCCTAAGATCCATCAGTGCTTGCTCGGCTTCCACTCACCTTAACGCCAAGACGCCTCGGCAATAGTGCGCTTTATAAGCTATCATTCAGTCAGTCAGTTGTATGCACACCTGTGTTACTCCATTTATTCCAAATTATTCAAGATCTATTTTATTCTCACGTGCAGACTGAGCCCATGCCCTACCCTCATGGCACATTTATGTAGATCCAATTGCTTTGGAGCGCGGTTGCGCCCCATCCCAATTGCACAGCGTTATTCCAGAATGTTCATAAAAGCATGATTCTTAACGCAATTTGATTCTATATTATCTGATGTTTTTATTTTGTAAACATTTTATCCATGTCACACATAAGTTTTCGTACTCTCCCAGTTCTTATAATGCTCAAGATATACCCATCCAGGCCGTTTTCAAAAGCATGCAGGAATGCATTGTTTGTCCTAGGTACACTCAGCCACATCCACCCAATGCATTTCGGGCTCAATAGCCCTTCATCAGAGGTAACTACAACATTAAAAAAAAATCATTAGTTGATTTTATACAATAAAAAATCAAAGTGCTTTGCATTTACTTTCGATTCAATTTGTCAAAACTCCAAACCATGCACCTGGTGTCACTCGTCATTTACCCCCAAAAAACCATAATAATGTTTCAAAACTATCCAGTGATGAGTCCCAATTGTGGTTAACAAAACAGGATACCTGCCCTCATAAACCAATAAACCAATATCACTATACCTGAATTATAAAAGAAATCCTGGTTTTGCTCCAAAAACCAACTTGTGAACTGCCAATGCTGCTTTCCCATGTACCTGCTCAATCTTCCCACTGCGTGTTAACGATCAAACCACTTCCCACAATTTTCTTGTTGAAATGCTCAATTACTGTCTCCCATATGCCTCTCCCCATTTGCATTCTCCCCTCTAAACCACAGTCATACTACTTTTCTACGTGTTTCCACCTGCCCGTTTGGGACCCACACTCAAAAAAAGTGTCATTGCATTCCATCAGTCAGTACTACATGAATTAACAGTTTACACATTATTATTTAAATGATTCCAAACATCACAGAATGAATATTTGTATATTACAAGTCAATGCTGAGGTCCAGAACTGATACATTTTGAAGACACTCTGATGATTCCTAACCAGCGACATTGATTCCCTCTTTAGAACGTGATGTTCCCGAATTTCCTTATGTGTGGCTTTCTTTTGTTTCAGCAATTTTAATCCTTAATTTGTCTGGGTGCAAAACAATTGTTGGGGCATTTTAAATTAATTGTCCAAATGTATAATTGGTTGTATGCACAAAACCTGGACAAAATAAAAAAATCTGAATATTAGGACTACCATTTTTTACTCCATACTATCACCCACAGCCTAGGGGCCCAAGTTTAGTATAGCTGAAGATGTTTACCATCTTGGATTTGCCCTGACACATTGTATTTTGGGCAAATACTTGGGATAAATACTTTACTTGGCACATAAAAAGTTGTTGAGACATTTTGAGTAATTTATTAATAAACATGCACCAATTACATGTTGAAGAAAACATGAGGAATAAATGTGAGGGAACTTAGTTACTACATCATAAAAGCATGCTAATGATTGTAGACTAGATGAAATTATAATCATTTCAATAAAATAGGTTCATATTTTATTAACCAGCCTGAGCATATTATTTCAATGTGTATTAGAATATTAAAGTGATGTATTCAAGTGTTAAGAAATTCCTACTTATCCTCATTGAAATAGTATTGTGTGTAAAGAATTAATTAAATCTAACGCATTCACAGATAGTTTTATGTGGGATATTGAAGGCTTTATTTCTGAATTCTATCATTTGTATATGTGAAATTGTGCACGAAATGAGAAAAGAAGAAATGGTGCTGCAGAGCCATATTGAATGTAAACAATGCAAAACCTTTAAAATAAGGATTTCAAATGTGTACTAATGTAAACCACTTGCAATGATATTATTATTTTTGATTCAAAATAATTTTACACATTGGTACTTTGAAAATGCAGTTATATGTCATAGTTACATGTGAGTTTTGCACCACAACTAATAAGATATTCTGAGTGCTGATACATTGAAAAGAATATTAGAATATTGTTTTCCCCATAAAATGTATATTTCTATTACCTTATTTTCTGCATATTTTTAAATCAAAATTATTATTGGCATGCATTTCCTACTCAGCTTTGTCCTACACTCGTGAGAAGGTTTCATAAACTTGCAATGTGAAATGAAACTGTGTCTTACTAGAAGAGTTCTCACACTCTTACAAGGACTAATTGCAACAAAGTTGATATTTTGGGAACGTTTGCTATGGGAAACTGTCCTCTTGAACTCACTTATGTGCCCGCTGTTTTAGGATTATGGTTTGAAAGCTTACGTATACCGGATGATATGACTAATTACCACCCCTTTCTATATGTGTCTTTTTTTATGATGCTTGACAATCATCCTATACGAACTGAACAATTAACTGAGTGGCCTAACAAGATGAGGTGACCAAGGAGGTGTCACTGCTGAAATAAAGGTTTATAATATACATTGATTTGATGGAGGAAGAGAGATCTGACCTCAGAGTCTGCCTTTGATTTTCCTACATCTTTCCATTGGCAACATTGTGGACCTCACTTGCTCTTCTTTTGAGTTGACACATATGCTGTGTGCCCCATTCTTGAACTGGCCGTTGTGGCTCATTTCCTTGCTGAACTTACCATAGCTCCTTGTCATCTTATGGAAAACCCAAACTAGTTAGACTTGTATGCACTCTCTAGATCTTAAATGCTTAAAAATGATATACTTGCCCTTTTTAATACTTTTTGTAAAGTCTAACCTTAACTAAACCATAGACTCTGTCTCATCATGAGTTGTTTACTCAAGTTGCATTTCAATTGATTTATTAATGACAAGAAAAAATCAGTATAGAGACATTTCTGAACACCAGGTACTAATGTTATTGTTTTGTATTGCCATAACAGAATTATTGGTTTGTATGATTCTGGACCGACTAAATTTCTTCAGAAGTTTCGGATTAGCAGTGATAATTCTTTACTTATATAGTTTGGTTTTAAGAGTCACATACATTAATTTAATTACAAGCTTCTAAATCAGTTGTCCAATTCTTGGTCCTCATTGGGCAGCCAGGTATTGGATGCTCTATGTCCTACCCCTCATTGGCACAAAACAAGGTCCATTGAAGAACCAAATGAGTGTCAGAAAAAGAGAGTGATGAGGAAACAACATTTATCAAAAAGGGCCCAATATCCATTGGAACAAGGAGATTCCTGTGAAGATTCCCAACTGCCCAGTGGCATCTACCTGGACTGAACTTTTCTGTTGCCCTCTGCCTAATAACCTGAGAGTTTCTAAGTGCTCCCTTTAGAACCCTAATGACTTAGAATTGTGCTTTTATGGTTGATTGGGCAACAAAAGAAGTTTGGGAACTTTTACAAACTGTTTTGCTCTAGAGCTGTAAGGGGACTGACCAGGAAAAACTATCTGACTGGTAGTTCAACAGGATTGAATGTCAGGTTTGTCCCACGTGTAGAGGAGTTTTTTTCTCAGAAAAGCTCCAAAGTTCCTTTTCAGAGTGGGACTTAGAACCATTTTTTAACTCCAGTGGCAGACTGGGAACCAAAACCAGCCCTGGTAAACAGCTCGGCTAGTGGGGGGAGCTGTTTGCCAGAGCTGGTTTCGGCTGCTTTTATTACAGGGGGCTGGCCCTTGGTAACAAAAACGACCCCACAGGGGTTCAAAACCGGCCCCAGCCCTGGCTGCCCACCAGGGAAACACCTGGTGCCAGCTACAGCCAGCCCAGCCCTGTTGAACTTCCCTACTTCTAGTCCATAGATGACCAATCTTCTTGGTGTATTCGGCCCATGATCCATTGCGCTTAACCTCAAATCGTGCATAGGTTCTGGCCTGGGACCATCGACTGCCATTGCCTCTTTGTGATTTTGTACTTTTGTAACTTACATCTTTAAAAAGGTAGAAGTCTGGTTCCCATTATTGCATTTTGTATTGGTGTGTTGGGATTTTGTTAATTAAAATATTCTCTATCTGTATACATTGGTGTGGGAGATTTGTTAGTTGTGTGTTTTCGACTTCTTAGCTGTTTTGGTACTTTAAATGCTGTACACATTTTCATTAACTTAAATCTGTCTCTTCTGTGCTGTGGCTACAAGGAGCTGAGCTCAGGTCTAAGTTACTACAACCTTTTACTTAACCTTACAAAATAGTGACTTTATTGCTTGTGGTGGACAACAATCCACCACAAGTAGTGGACCTCTTTCTAATAGAATGATCTACTCATCCCAGATTTCATTGCTGGTGTGTTTTGAACTTGAATACACTACTGCACCTCAATGATTTTACAAATAGTAGCGTTATTTAGGTCTATCAATAAAAATAATAATAATAATCATGATTCACCCATGTTCACTTCAGCCTGCACAGGTAGCAGCACCAATTATCATGTTGGCATTCTCTCACACAATATATATATATATATATATTGGGTAGGAGAATGTCAACATGTCACCTTTTCTTATAATTGTGTCTCTCTACTATGGGTTCTTTCTAACAGATTGTCACCCGGGATACATTATGGCCTAAGTGGCTCATTGTTCTTACCGACGACTAGCCACTCAGGTTATAAATAACACAAGTGTGTCATGATTACACTGATAGTGATAATTTTTTGTCATGGATTTTATAAAACCTTATTGTTGAGGAAGCTGCCAGGCCCTTGCTGTTGACTAAACCAACACAGTTTTTGGTTTCAAAAAGCATACATCCACAGAACTCTTTGCCACCCAAAAGAACGATGTTGTCTACAGATGTGATCCTTCTGAAAGAGCACAATGCTGTCACTCACAGTGAAATTAGCAAATGGCTGAAATGGGTGGAGCCATTTTCATTAGCACAAGCTACTTGCTGGGAAATAAATATGTGAATGACAGAACAACTCATCACAAAATGAAGAGGGCTGGCAGAAAGTTCCTAAAGGTTTAGTATATTTATATTTAATTTAATTTAGCTAAAACCAGACCTAACAACATAACAGCAAAATGCCACACAATACATATCTGGGGTGTGCCATATTTGTGTAATTTACTTTGGCATAAATACACAAACTTTGAGCAAAAGTAAGTGAAATTAAGGGTAATTAAGTGAAATGCAAATCCGTCATTTTGAGCGAATTTTAGCATGAAAAATGTACCCTTGTGTCAGTATTTAGCTTCAGAATGTATACAAACAAAAGCACTACAAACAATAGCTGTTAATGTTCTGATGTTCCTGGGCATTTTTAGTACATTTTTACCACAAATGGTATGTTTTGCCGTAAAGTTTTACCACAATGTGGTATAATGGTGCAATCTGAGGAATTTCACTTAACACAAAATTCCCAAAATTATGCAAATTATGCCAGTGTCTTTTAAATTTTGTACAGGCCTATAAATAATCACAGCCATTCTAATCACACACCACCTCCTCCAGAATCCTGTTTTCATAGTAGAATGGTAAAAGGTGTTTGCACCAAGCAATGCCTTAACCGATCACCAAAACATGAAATAGCGCCATTAAAAATATGTTTCAATCTGGCCCCATGATCTCTTTTATAATTGTGAACAAACACTTTGAGGGTTCAACAGATTAAGGGCCTGATTAAGAGTTCGGAAGACGGATTATGCTGTCACAAATGTGACGGATATTGCGCCCACAGTATTACAAGTGCCTTACATCTTATGGCACTTATAATATGACTGGCAGGATATCCATCACGTTTGTGACCGTGTATCCCATCTGTCAAAATCTTAATCATGACCTAAGTCTCTAAAAAGATTTGTTTCTCCTTCATCAAATTGGAGCTTAAATATTCATTGTAGTTTGCTAGGGGCTTGATATAATAATGCAAAGCAGGCACCACACACATGCCTACAATGGAAAAGCCATTGGGTGAAAAAATGCAAGATTAAGAACAAGTTATAAAGCCTAAGATAGGTAATGATACAAATAATTAATGCTCAGAAAAATAACTCATTTGTAAAGGTGCAATATAAGTCTATTAGAAGGTGTTTATTAGGCTTTGATTCCAAATGCAAGGACTATTCTGTAATGATGTATTAACTATAAAGTAATATGTGGTTTGGCAGTCAAGAAAAATATTTACCTTTAGAGCAATGGCATTTGAGAATTCGGAGGGAAATACGAGGGAAGGCGATTGAACTCTTGTCTATTTGGAATTTGAGAACAATAGCAAATAAGGGGCAGATTTATAAGCCCTGTGCGTCACTTTTGCGCCGCCGTTGCGTCACTTTTGTGAGGCAGCGGCGGCGCAAATCCTGCGCCATGCTGCGGGGTATTTACAACGTGACGCATCTGGCAGATGCGTCACGTTGTAAAGCCCTGCGCCACATGTAGGCGGTCTGTGCCGTTTTTGCCCCATGGTGCGCCGCATTGTAAATGCGGCGCATGCATGGTGGCGGAGCTGTGGCGCACAATAACTGGCGGATCCCTGCTGATATGCAGGGATGCGCCAGTTATTATAAATCTGCCCCACAGTCTTTTGAAAGGAATCGAGGCTTTATATGTTTCATTAAATACTTTTCCTTCCTTCTCAATGTGCAGTCCTTACAGTCCTGCTGCTAATTGGCCAGGCAGGTTTTGTGTTGTAAATTAAAGCATCGAGAAAGTGGAAAATGTTTCAGTACAAATCCGTGTGTCATTCAATGGCTCTGAATATCCTTCAGAAACTCCTTAGCGTTCGTGGGTGCCTCAGTCCTCTAGGCGGATTATGGAGGCAGCCATGTGTGACTCTGCAGCGGGCAGATAAAGAGAACCAGCTGAGGGTGTTGCTTAGTAATCTACTTCCGTGGCTGACTTCTGTAGGAGAAAATGAGGAATTCCGCCGGTGACATTTCTTCTTCGAGCGAGTGAATCAAATGGAAATATAGCATGAAAAATGAGAACAGGTTACTGATGTGCTGTGAAAATGTTCATCCTGTTAATGGAGCAGACGTTTGAGAGCACAAGGCTGGGCTCTAGCACTTATAGCTAAACGAAAATCTTTAATACATCCTCTTTGCGGTATAATATCCCATTTATATTTTATGTCTTTCAAAATATAGAAGACAGGAAAGATATCATTTTAGCACTGTTGCAGTGAGGTTTTTAAACAAGCTAGCATGTTTGCTTTACATTCCTCTGAATAGCTAATCCTGCAAGAAGTGGGAAAGGGCAACGTACTGCGTTCCAATCGGTATCGCATTGCAGCTTATTTTAGTATCCCGTCACATTTCAAAGGGGGTTTTCTGTTATCATAAAAAGAGCAACTTTTCACTTGTGCATACACAAATTGATATTATGGCTTTCCTAGCTCTGTCCACTTAAAATACCGTTCTGTGCTCAAATTGACATGTTTTGCAACAACCTGATAAATGTTGGTGTGAAAAAAGCATACCATGAACTTACGGCGCAGAATTGAAGTATTTTATGATTTCGTCACATCTTACAATTGTTGTAAACAAACAATAATATTGAAAAATTAATTTTAAAAAGTGTCACTATTGCACAACAACATGCTCTCAAACATTTTGTCCGTCTGATTTCCCTACTACACCTATATAATTCTACATCCCCTTTCCCTTTCTCCATCTCTCTCACTGTTTCTCTCTCTCACTCCCATCTCACAATACAGCAGCGTGAAGTGTATAGAGCAATGTCTGCTCTATCCGCCACATCAAGCATGCAATACGGCCTGGACAAAAATGCGTTGTGCACAGGCCTCTTATCGTTAATATTATTGTTATACCAATGGTTTGTTAATCACAACGCTTCAGATATTTTCTCTCAGGGGTTTCCTTCCTGCACTGGAGACATACCAAAGCTGATCCTAATTTAAATGCAGTGAAAACTGTTTGCCTGTATGGCTCTTTATGCTTAGTGAGTGTGGAATCTCAGGGAAGCCACATCAATGCCGTGTGTGTGAGAAGAAGGAAATTGTTGAAAGCACAATTTCATTCGAATAGGATCCATACACTGCTAAATAGTTCCAAAATGCTCCCTTCATTTGATCCTAGTCCCTTTTCAAACCATTTCTGAAAATTAGATTTCTCTACATTGGGAAGCCATTTGTAGGACTTGGCCCTGTAGGTCACACTCAAAGGTTTTGCCTTTATCCTACATTTTTCTGAACCTGTTTTTGTTGGCTTTTTTGTAAAGTGGTACTACATGTACCAAGGGCATGTAAATTAAATGGTACTAGTGGGCCTGCAGCACGTATTGTGTCACCTACTTGATTAGCCCTTTTAAACATGTCTCAGGTCTGCCATTGTAGCTTGTGTGTGCAGTTTCAATCTAATAAAACCTTTTGCCAGGCCCAAACCTTCCTTCTGATACATATCAGCTTTGGGGTAGGCCCTAAACAGCCCATAGGACAGAATAGACTCCAAGGATCAGCTGATTGACCTCCTGTTCTGAGCTACAGGGACTCAGCAAGCTCCAGAGGCCCCTCTGCAACTGTTAAGCTGACGTGCGGCACTGGACCTGCCTGAGCCCTTTTAGTTTCTGCAGGAGTGAGTTCAAGATCCCTCACAGGTACCTCCCAGGTCCTGGACCCTTGAAGGGGCCTCAGTTGAGCTCCTTCTAGAAGAAAAGAAGGAGAAATCCTAAAGTTTTGGGCTCTTCACAACTGCGAATGGGCCAGTTTTTACTAAGATCTTGCCATCAGCAGTGATGGGAAACACGAAGCTCTGGTGAA
The DNA here is from genome assembly GCF_964204655.1 of Triturus cristatus. Classification (NCBI taxonomy): domain Eukaryota; kingdom Metazoa; phylum Chordata; class Amphibia; order Caudata; family Salamandridae; genus Triturus; species Triturus cristatus. Next base: position 609,681,605 of record NC_140586.1, read on the forward strand.
CCAGCACTTCACCCTACGGCGTCGACAGCCCTAGGTGATCACCAATGTGAATTTCCAGCAATGAATGCCTGCGACAAGATCCATGCGCCATAGCAATGACCATCTGCAATGTGAGGCTCGCTCTTCCTGCTACAGCAACAGCTCTTGGTTCTCCTCGCAGCCTGCTCCACTGCAAACTGGACTCTTCGGCCTGGACTTTAGGTAACTTTTTCAGTGAGAATACCCTGGCCCCTGTATCCAGGCTGCGCTTCATCACAGTGGGCCTGTAGTTCTGACTTTCACCTGGTCTCGCACAACCAGATAACGGCGAGTGGCACTTTGTGTTTTCAGGCACTATTCTTACCTTAAATCTTTAAAATTCCATATCTTCAGTACTACTGATAGGATGCTACATAAATACTTTAAACATTGCCACTGAATTAAACCTTACTACTTTTGTGCCAAGCTCCCAGAGGGTTAATCACAGGTAATTTAGTTTTTTTATTATGGTTTGCCCTGACAAGGATTGTGGCTGTTGCTTCAGAAGGACTCACATCCCTCTCAACCAACACCACCATTTCTCACACCATTGAATTGGCCTCTAAATAGATCCCCCTGATTCTAGGAAAAGATTTTCTAGAATGGAATTAGAATGGAAATATGATTCCTAGACCTGGGTCCTTGAGTCTAACTTGATGAGTGAAGCTGTTGGACTGACAGCATTTTCTTCTTCTTTTTTGCTGGAGCCTTAACACAGTTCATTCTGATTTGCACATGATATGTTTTACATTTATAAAGAGATTATAGTAGGCATTAGTGAAATACTCCAATGACAAGAATAAGTATTTCAATCTAACCAACCACATGCAGATGTATTGAATTCAGGCGTCTGAATGTTTCAACCACCCACCTTGCACATGGTGGATGCTCATTATTGTTATCAATTAAATGGGCTGACAAAGGTAGTCAATGCCAAAACAAGGCTTTAGGGTGTCACCTACTGACATCCACACCCAGATATCTGTCCTGTGACAGAGCTCATAAAGGGCAGAACATGGTTCTGCTCTGAAGCTCTACTTGGGTTTTCAATGGAGCAGTTTCATATCAACAACTCAATGAAGATATGACTGTTTGAGTTACTGTAGCATACGGATATTTGGTACATGTTGCCAGGCATTGCAGCTGTGACCTCTGGCTCACCCCTTGCGACCCATAGCACTGCCTTTTCGACCTCTGGCCTTTGACGTGGCAAAATCAGTGCCAAGAAAATGTGGGGGCTCTGCAGTGATTGTCTGTTTTTACTAATAGTTGTTAATAATGTATTATTCACTTTTATTGTAATAAAATAAGCAAATTTAGGTCCTTTTATGGCAGCTGTGGTAAGTAAAAATGGTTTTAAATGTATGTTGTATATATGCTTGTGGGTGAAAGCATGTTTAATTGAGCAAGGGTGTGCGTGCGTATTAGAAAATGTTTCTGTATGTGTAAGCATGTTTGTATGAGTGAAAGTGAATGAGTCAAGTGAAAGGTAGTGAGTGACTAAACTATTCTTTAATGCAAGGCAATACTGCACCAAAGTTGCAGCTCTGCCTTGCGTCAAAGGAGGGAAAGATAAGATATAGCACATTGTTTGTCTCCCAGTGCATTAGCGCACTTTTGGCAGCCATGCCCGGCGCACATAAGCTTGTGCCAGAGTGCAATGTGTTTGCATTCTCTCAAGCATAGGTTTTGGACTGGAAGGGGTCCCTTCCAGTACCAATACTATGGTTTAAGGTGTTTCCCACTCAGCTGGAAAATAACAAAGAAATGTAAACAAAAAATTCTTACAGCTGCCTCAGGGAGGCATAAGATTTTGGCGCACATTCCCGTCTACCAATGTTTATACATAGGGATTTGAGTCAAAAGTTTGGGTGGGTATATGAGAAGCTCTGTGCACCATCCATGGAATTCCTCCTTGATACAAAATGATGCGAAGCAGTGCATAGCTCAACTTTGTGATCCTTTCCCATGCATGTGACATGTCTTTCAGGAAAAAAATCAGGGTCAGATGTCATATGATCTCTCTTCTTGTGATGTAATTGAGGTCAATGTGTAGGTGATGCCACTTCTGCTACCCCAGGCATTTTGGTGAATCAACGCCCATGCTGTATAAGCTCACCTGCTGTAGTGGCTACATTTTTTCAGAGTGATCCTTGCATAGTATTGTCTCTTCTGTTTCTCGCAGTCAATGGATAGGTTATTTGGTTACATGGAATTGCTATTACTTTCAACATTGTGGCCATCACCACCGTTCACACCACCTGTCTCAGCTGTTGTAATATCTTGCCAGTTTCCTGTGATACATCTACCTTGGAAATGCTCTTATACTGTTAAAAGCATATTCAGACCAATACTTATGAATTTGCCATTAATTTAGTTACTCATCTTTAGTTGCTCTTTTTCAGAATACAGGCTTAATGAATCGGTATGCATTACGTAATCTATCTTTCAAATTAAAATGACAATGAGTCAATTAGAAAACATGTTCTCTGCATCCAAACAATTTTCTTTCTCACACACGGTGCCAATGATGACTAAAACCCAAATGGGAGCAGAATCAATAAATCAATCAATCAATCAGTATTTATATAGCGCAGTCCCAGAAGTCGGCGAGTGAGGGGGGTTCGAGGGTTAAGCAGGAGGTTGTTCCAGGACTTGGTGGCGAGATCAGAGAAAGAGCAACCTCCACTGTGGCTGTGCCAGATGCGGGGACATGGGCGAGGGTGAGGGAGGCATCTCTAAGTTGTCTGGTAGACTGGTGGAAAGTCAGGCGGTGGTTGATGTAGAAGGGTCGAGCATTGTGGAAGGTGTTGTAGGCATGGGTCAGGAGCATGAACTGTCATCTCTTCTGGACGGGGAGCCAGTGGAGGTTTCTAAGATGGGGGGTGATGCTGGTCCATTTGGGGAGGTCCAGGATCAGTCTAGCTGTGGTGTTCTGTGTAGTCTGTAGTAGGCCTGGGCAAAAATTTCGTTCCGTTCGCGGAAATTGCGATAATTTGACATTTTTGCGTTCCGCGGAGAGCGCGAAAATGTCAAAAATTCCGGTTTCCGCAGCTTGGCGATAATTTGTTTCTTGCTCGCGCTGTAAAATGATACATTCTCGCGCGCGCGCGATCGCCTTACCTGAATCCCTGCGTTCGCCGACAAGTTTTCTTGATCCGGTCGCGTTCTCCATGAGATGTTGTATTGTTTTTAGCCATTTGCGCTGTCTCGCGACAGTTCGCGCCCGCAGTGACGTCATGCGTCGCGCGATCACGTCTTTCTTCTCGCGATCATGCACCGCGAGAACAACTCAAAACAAGATGGCCGCGCCCGCAAGCAACCACATGGGTAAGTTGGCGACCCGCAACCATGCAGAAAATCTCGCGAACATGCCGGAAAAAAACTTCCGCATCTTCGCGATATTTCTGCTTGTTTGCGATAATTTTAAACATTCTCGCGATAATTTGCGAAGGTTAATTCCGCAAATTCCGCCCACCCCTAGTCTGTAGTTGTCTAAGGAGATTGGAAGTTGTTCTGATGTATAGACCATTTCCATAGTCCAGCTGGCGGGTGACGAGGACTTGAGTCACTGTGTTCCTGGTGTTGACAAGGATCCATCTGAAAATCTTACGAAGCATGCGGAGGATATGGAAGCAGGAGGAGGCTACTGCATTGACCTGATGCTTCATGGAGAGGTCACTGCCCAGGATGATGCCGAGGTTGCGGGGGCATAGCTGGTAGGGTTAGGTGAGATAGCAAGCGCAGTGGGCCACCGTGTGTCGTCCCATAGGGAGGTGTTCTTTCCAAAGATGAGCACTTCTGTCTTGTCCGTGTTCAGCTTCAGGCAGTTGGTCTCATCCAGTCAGTGACATTGTTCATGGCATTCTGGAAGTTGACTTTGGTTGTGGCGGTGTGTTCCGTGAGAGATAGGATTAGTTGGATGTCGTCGGCATAAGAAATGATGCACAATATGTGGGTGCGGATGATGTCGGCCAGTGGATTCACATAGGCATTTAAAAGGGTGGGGCTGAGGGAGGATCCTTGGGGGACTTTGTAGATGATGCTCTTGGGTTCAGAGGTAAAGGGCAGTAGGCGGATTTTCTGTGTATGTCCTATTAGGAAGGTGGTGATCCACTTGAGGGCGTTTCCTTTGATGCCTATTTGGTGGAGTCTAGTGATGAGGATTTGATGGAAGACTGTGTGGAAGCCCACTGAGAGGCGAGTAGGATCGGGGCTGCAGTCTCAGACATGGTCGAGGATGAATCTTATGTCGTTGGTTGAGGCTATTAAGGAGGTCTTGGTGCTGTGGTTGGAATGGAAGCTGGACTGGGTGGCATCGAGAATGTTGTGTTCTTCCAGGTGGTCTGTGAGCTGGAGGTTGATGACTTATTGGCCGGGAATCAATCAATCAATCAATCAAGGCATTTGTAGAGCGCACTACATACCCGTGAGGGTCTCAAGGCGCTAGGGGGGATGCTGCTACTGGTCGAAGAGCCAGGTCTTGAGGAGTCTCCTGAAGGTTAGGAGGTCTTCGGTCTGCCGCAGGCGGATGGGGAGGGTGTTCCATGTCTTGGCAGCGAGGTGGGAGAATGATTTGCCGCCAGTGGTCACTTTTCGGATGCGGGGGACGGTGGCGCGGGCGTGGTCTGCGGAGTGGAGCTGGCAGATGGGGGTGTAGAGGCTGAGTCGGCTGTTGAGGTACGCTGGTCCAGTGTCGTGGAGAGCCTTGTGTACATGGGTGAGGAGCTTGAAGGTTATCCTCTTGTTGATGGGGAGCCAGTGCAGGTCTCTCAGGTGGGGTGTGATGTGACTGTGGCGAGGGATGTCGAGGATCAGGTGTGCGGAGGTGTTCTGGATGTGTTGTAGCCGTTTCAGGAGTTTGGCTGGGGCTCCTGAGTAGAGTGCGTTGACGTAGTCCAGTCTACTGCTGACGAGGGCCTGGGTGACCATCCTTCTAATTTCGGTGGGGATCCACTTGAAGATCATGCGAAGCATGCGGAGTGTGTTGAAGCAGGAGGAGGAGACGGCGTTGACCTGCTTTGTCATGGAGAGGGTGGAGTCGAGGATGACCCCAAGGTTGCGTCGGTGGGTGTGGGGGGTGCTCCTAGTGCAGTCGGCCACCAGGAGTCATCCCAGGCCGAGGGGGTGGATCCAAGGATGAGGACCTCCGTCTTGTCGGAGTTCAGCTACAGTCGGCTGTTTCTCATCCAGTCGGCGATGGCCTTCATTCCCTCGTGGAGGTTGGTTTTGGCGGTGTGGGGGTCTTTGGTGAGGGAAAGGAACATCTGGGTGTCGTCAGCGTAGGAGATGATGTTGAGGTCGTGCCTTCGTGCGACGTGGGCGAGTGGTGCCATGTAGACATTGAACAACGTTGGGCTGAGGGAAGAACCTTGGGGTATGCCACAGATGATCTTGGTGGCTTCGGAGCGGAAGGGGGGAGGCGGACGGTCTGAGTTCTGCCGGAGAGGAAGGAGGTGGTCCAGTCCAGAGCCTTCTCTTGGATTCTGGTGTCGTGGAGGCGTGTTCATAGTGTGGGGTGGCAGACCATGTCGAAGGTGGCTGACAGGTCTAGGAGGATGAGGGCTGCGGTTTCTCCGTTGTCAAGCAGGATCCTGATGTCGTCGGTGGCTGTGATGAGGGCGGTTTCGGTGCTGTGGTTGCTGCGGAACCCGGACTGGGACGGGTCCAGGATGCTGTTCTTCTCGAGGAAGCTGGTCAGTTGTTTGTTGACGGCCTTTTCGGTGACCTTCGCCGGGAACGGGAGAAGGGAGATGGGTCGGAAGTTGGGGTCCACCTTGGGTTTCTTGAGTAAGGCGTTGATCTCTGCGTGCTTCCAGCTCTCCGGGAAGGTCGCTGTCTCGAAAGAGATGTTGATGGTTTTCCGGAGATGGGGTGCGATGGTGCTGCTGGCTTTGTTGAAGATGTGCTGTGGGCAGGGGTCTTCCGGGGATCCGGAGTGGACTGTGTTCATGATCTTGATGGTGTCGTCGTCATTGATGTTGGTCCAGGCGAACAGGCGGTTGGTGCGGTTGGTGGTCGTGGGAGCGGAGGTCTCAGCGGTTGCAGGTGGTGATGGCGTCGAAGCTGTCGTGGATGTCAGTGATCTTGCGATGGAAGAAGGTGGCCAGTGAGTCGCACAGGTCTTGTGACGGTGGGGTGTCGCTGGTGTTGGAGCTGGGGTTGGAGAGTTCCTTCATGATGTTGAAGAGCTTTTTGCTGTTGTGTGCGTTGTTGTCTAGGCGGTCTTTGAAGGAGGTCCTTTTGGTGGATCTGATGAGGTGGTGGTGTCTGCAGGTGGCATTCTTGTGGGCTGTGCAGCTTTCCGGTGTTCGTTCGCGGATCCAGTTTTTTTCGAGTTTTTGGCTGGTTTGCTTGGAGGCCGGTGAACCAGCTGGCTCTCTTGCTGGTGCTGGTGTTGGGTGGCTTCTTGAGCAGGGCGAGGGTGTTGGCACAGTTGCCTTCCATTGTCTGAGGCTGCGGGCTGCGGCGTTGGGGTCGGTTGGGTCTGCGGGTGGGCTCTGGGTGAGGGCGGTGGTTAGCTGGTCCTCGGTGACCTTGCTCCTGCGGTGGCAAGGAGGGAAGGGGTGCATCGAGATGGGGCGGTAATTCTTGATCTTGTTGTGGTTGGCGGAATGTTTCTTCTGGAATGGTTTACCTCTGCATGTTTCCAGGCATCATGGAGGGTAGCTGCTGTGATGGATGAGTTAAGGAGGTCTTTGAGAGTGCTGCGGATTTCCTTCTGTCCCAGGTTGGATGCGTGGTGGGGGCAAGGGTCTTTCGGTGCTCCATAGTGGATAGAGGCCATGATCACTATGGTGACTGGCATGGTGAGCAGTGTCCGTTCGCTGAGGTAGCTGTGGGAGTTGCTGGTGCGAGTTAGGATGTAGGCGAGGTCAGTGGACTGTGGGTCAAAGTTGCTGTAGATGTTTGCTATTTTATTGTGGAAGTAGTCCGCCAGGACAATGATATTCCTTACTCTAATCTAAACTGTAAAGAGAATGTATTTGGTGCTTCTCCAAAGAGATGTAAGTGCATTTTTACTAAACTTCATAATGGATTGCCAAAATCAAGTTTTTAAACAAAAATTCAAGAATTTCAGATATGGTGAGTAGTTTTCCTTTTGCGATTGTGTAGCAACTTCACTTTAAACGTGAATTAGATATGTTAATGTATGGTATCATTTATTTGTAATAATGTTAATCTGGACTTTTATTTCACGCCAGAATCACAATTCAATATATTCCCTTTCTAGAGAATGTCTGTGAATAGTTAGTTTGTGTCCTAAGGTAATTTGAATCAGGAGTACAGTATACACATGATCAAACAGTCACTAATTAAGAGCAGCCACATTCAGAAAAGAAATGAAAGCATCTATTCCAGCTATCTCTAATATCCTTCTCAGATAACTAATTCTTCACAGAGCAAAATGCCATAATTCCTTCTCCTCTTAAGTCCTTCTCTTAGAGGAATAGGCTTCTGCATAGGTAAAGTTTGACAAATAGTTTGTTATTGTAATATTTCCTAAAACAAACGTAACTGTCTTCAGCCTCATGTTAACCAGACTTCACTTAGACACCTAAATGAATATCATTTTAATGCAACACATGTGGCTGAAACTCCGACAGAAGTTCCCTGACTACAGGAGACTAAAAAAGCATAGCTGAAAAAAGGAAAACAATAGCAAAATAACAAAGAATATCTAAAAAAACAGGAAATAAATGCCGACTGACATTAGAAAAAGGTACGTGCGCCAGTGGCTTTAAATAATGGAGTGACCTTTGACCGAGCTGGTAATCTCTCTTTGTTTAAGAAACACACCGCCCACCCCAATGATCCTCAAAGGGAAACCCATGTTTCCTAGTGGGTGGACAGCTCTGGTGTAGCGTATTTGAATATGCTGTGAGTTACTGTGTCTGGTGAGGCTTCTAGGGACAGTTTAAATGTTGAAGCACCTGAGGGTTGAGTTTATTTTTTGCCTAAGTGATAGATACTTGCAGGCAGTGTGTGATGCAGTACTGCATGCCATCATCTGCATCTTTTTTCATCCATTTTATTCATGATATCTTTGCTATTATAAAAGAAAATACTTACTTATAGGAAGTAGTAAGGATGAAAGGGGATGTTTTATGAATATTGATAATCTGTATGTTAAACTGATTGTTGATTCTGCTTTGCGGTTTTATTTTGTTTTGCTGTCATGTGAAACAGTGTATGCCACTTTTGTGTCACCTTGAAAAAGTCCAGACAGTAGAAATACTAAAATGATTCAAAAGCTGGCTGGAGACGATTTGAAAAGCTTTGTAATCCTCTCTAATTACAAATGCATTTATACTTCGCCCCAGATGTGATTACCACCTCCACTGTAATCACTAGAGCTCCTGAGCCCCTGTTTGGCACTCATTAGCTGAAACTGCCATTCACCTATAATTTATGAGGAGCACACAATTTTGTGTTATCACTCCTCAAGTGATTATTACACTGTATGTTTTGAGATAATGACATGCAGCACTCCATCATGAATTATACCGCCATGGGTGGCTTTTCATCTGTCATTCACTCTATTATTCCTCTTAAGATATTTCAAGAGACATTCTTTTAAATATTGGCCCTTTGCAGGGATAAGAGTTTCGGGTCAACGCGGCTTGAATAAGGCAGAGAGACATTCAAACACAATTACATTCCAATTTTTAAATGCAAACACCTTTTTTTCAACGGGATTTATTCAATGCATCGTACATTTTAAAATATGAGGAAGCATCGCTACAATATGTATATATATATATCTATTTTACTTAATTAGGGCTATAGATGAATTTGACTACAAGGCATTTTACCAAAAAAAGGTAATTTTTATAAATCGATAGAAAATATATTGGTAAATGACCACCTATATCTGCACCAACCTTTGTTATATTGCTAAATACACACTTATTGCAAAAGCAGTGCTCAAAAGTCCAACTCTTCATAGAATATTGGGGCAAACAAGGTTTCAAAATATATTTTGAGTATTGCATAGAATAGCCGCTTGTTTTCCCCTATTAATCTGCAGCAATCCATAAGAAGTAATACACAATCTCTCCATAACGAAAAATAGCATACGACTACAGAGCAGCCTCCCTTTTGCCCTAATGTGATTATATATGTGAAATTGCCTTCCTCTGATTTGCTAACCAAGCTATTTAACGGCTTAGGCTTAGGCATATGTGTTCACTAAATGACCAAGCCAGCTCAAGTTCAAGCGGAAGTAAAGAAGATGTTAACTGCTGAGGTGCACCACAGAAGTCCCTTCACATTTTGTGCTGTTTTGCGCATAAGTGTATGCCAATGTGCAGGTTTTAAGGCACCAGTGTTGATTCACCAATTTGGGAAATGGGGCTGGACTGGGTAACCAAATGCAGCCTACCTTCCTTCGTCTCATCGAGCCATCTCTTTCCATCCATACTCTCTCTCGCTGTCCATCCTCTCTCTTTCCTTCCCTCTTCTCCCACTCTGATCACTTTCTCTTTGTCCTCCTCTCCCTCCATTCCTTTCTTTTTCCGTTAAAGCCTCAACTCTTAAACATAATATGGGCCCTGCACCCCCCGCAGTACGGGGGGACCCAAGCTCCAGGGGCCATCTCAGCACAGTACCCTGCCCTGAGACCTCCTGTTTGAGTCTGGAGGGGGGGCCCCTCCATGTACCTTGCAGGGGCTCACGTTTTGTTAAATCACTGCCTCCACCCATGCCTGGTGCAATTAACCTTTGAGGGCCTGCAGAAAGTGACAGAGGTAGCAGCAGTAGCGGTCCGTGGAGGGAGTTCCGTGGGGCGGTGAGGCGGGGCGGGGAAATGTAAACACCGGAATATGGATGAACGGCGGAGGTAAGTACACATTTAAATAAATAAAACGAATTTCGTTGTGCGCGCTGCATCGCATTTTGCGATGCAGCACGTGCAAAGGAATTTGTTTTATTTATTTAAATGTGTACTTACCTCCGTTCATCCTTATTCCGGTGTTTACATTTCCCCACCCTGCCCCTCCCCCGCCCCGCCTCACCACTCCATGGAACTGCCTCCACGGACCGCTACTGGGTAGCAGGAGCAGCACTGGGCCTCCAAGGGCTCCAGCCAACCAGGGAAATGCTGGGTGGAATAAAATAAGTGAAAATGGACCTTTTACATTTACAGCTTGTTTCAGTACATTTATAATCGAGAAGAAATATTAGTATACACAAATGTTTAGAGCAGGGACTGTACTCCCTGCAAATCAGAATGCCATTTGAACATTCCCAATGTATCGGTATGCTGATTTATTACATTTTTCCTCACTTTGCAAGGCACTTCTCTACTATTACATCCCAGTTATTTTCTCACTTTTGGTGTTTCATCTACACAATTTAACAGAAGATGTTCAATACCTTATATGATCCTAGTGTCCGTGCACTGATTTACACTAAGGTGTAGAATCAAAGTAGACTGTGGGATATCCTGGGATGAATTTATAACCAGAAAGTTGCTATTGTTAACTTTCACTTGTTTATATATTTAAAAAAAGAATGTTATTATTTTCAATATAGAACACAAAACAGAAGCTGCAAATGTACAGAAAAAAGGATTGATCAGTCAATGCATATAATAAATTGGTTATAAATAATAATGTAGATTTAAACTGACAAGTATGCATCTGCATTAAAAAATAGTGTAAAAACACATTTATACAATAAATACAATCATGGTATTAAATATATTGCAACATTGTTTTAGATGATTCCAGCCTCCAACTAGCAATCAATACCTAACACCCTTACATTTAATTGCCCCGTGTCAAGCTGCCAAATAAAGTACTCCCTAATGGCCAGTAATTTATTGCACACTATAGTAGTCAGAAGTACCACAAAGTTCATCTCAGTAGTTCAAAATCCCACCCGACCAACCCATGCAAGGACAGTTAATTCTATCCTCTAAATCCTCTTGCTGATTATGGTCCATTTTAACTCCTAAATATTTAAGGCAAGTGCAACTCCATACAAGCCCACACAGATTCTGAGGAGTGGTAGCATCTGCACTGGGTGGAAACAAATGGAACTTCTGCAAATTAATGTGCAGGCCAGAGACAGCCCCAAAATGCTCCAATAAATGTATAGCACCTGGCAAGTCCACTCTGATCTCTCTAAGGAAGAGTAACATGTTGTCAGCATGTAACACTGACATAATGATTGTGGAGATCACGTTATAGAAAGTAATAAGGATTTTGTAAAGAATATAAAATAAAAAGTTCAATGAAAATATAGTAAATCACATTTTCCTAATTTCCATTCACCTTTGACTAATGCTGAACATCAGACAGATCACCTGTACAAAAAGGTAATATTTATTAAATGTTAAACAAAGTTCTATAATATTTCATGTTAAATTCATCACTTTCATTAAATATGTTTGTAAATTAAAAGCAATGTTATTATTAACTCTCCCAGCTCTTACAGTATCGTTTGTGCTAACTGTGTCAAAATCTTGGATGAAAGTTATACAATATTTTATTTGTGCTTCACTTACAAAATATGTTATTAAAATATTAAGTATATTAAAAAATTAACATTTTAAATATTTTGATTTTAAAACATATTTCCTAATACCATTAAATTATTTCCAAAATAGCTTCTGTGAATAGATTGCATATAATAGGATTAAATGGTAACCAACAAGGTCAATTCATATAACGTTAGCATAAATAGGGGACTGTGTCCTGTTTACACTTTTAATATTAGGAACTTTGATACTTTGGGCTGATTCACAAAAAGTATTTTAGAGTGCATACAGCATACAAGAAGAGTGGTACTTTACATACTTCAAAATGCCTTTCTGAATAGACCCCGAATTTATGCATAGCAGTCAGTAATTAGGACCTCCTTGCTTTGGGCCTGAAGTAACATCAACAATCCACTATTCTCCATAAGGCAGGCAGTTAAACAAAGCTAAAAAACCGAAACCAGATTTGTAAAATTAAATTAGCAAATCAGAGTGGGCTAATAAGCCACACACGTCCTACAGTGAGCCTTTTAAACAGAGAATGACTAAATGCCAGTGGAAAACCGGGTTGCTGGCAGTATTTCATTGGTATGGATTTTAAATAATTCAAGCATTTTGCCAATGCCTTTCTGACAATTACTACCTACCTGCCTTTTTATCTTTTTTTTGTTGAATAAACGTTTTTATAGCTGTTGGGACCTGAAGGCTATTACAAAACAAAGTGTTGTAGTCATGTAGGTAAAGTAATTTACAACATTAAGATGGATGGGCTAAGATTAAAGGTTTGGATTTGATATTTTAAAGTAACCTATGCCTCTTTTATGAGATTAAATCTGAAAAATATTTTTTATGGTTTTACATTATTAATTTAGCTATTTAAAGTTCTGTCTGTTGGTGACAATACATTCAGTCCCTATTTGTTGCAAACAAATGTCTGTAATATTTTGCAGAGCCAGCTCATAAAGGGATAAACATACTCATATTTTTAGATATGAAAAGCACCACCAAATTGCCTCGGAAACTTCTCTATCACGTGAATCCAGATTAGTCTACATCAACACTAGAGGGGTTTTGCTGATAAAACATGTTTTTGTGCCTTTGACTTTGTGGTTCTGCAGTGTGCAGAGGCAGAAAAAAGAGACAGAATGCTGGACCCATTAAAGCATATAGCAACTAGCATAGGTAGAAGTTACTAAATGTGTCATATACTACACGTGTGAGTATACTTTCTTGCTAAAATGGAGAAAGGCATTTGAATTATTGGTCTATAGTTAAGTGATGGCATCCATGACCCCAAGTGAAAAATGAGCCAAAACATTTGCTTGAAAAAATAATACCTACCTGTTCTTCAAATCCAGGTTTTCTAAACAAGTGGAAAAAGGGGAAAGCTGGAGAAACACATGCATGAAGAGGTTGCATGAAGCGGTTGGAAAACTTGATCTCGCAAGCAATGAAAAGCAAGACAAGCATGGACATGGGACAGCTCTGGACAAGCAGAGGGTTTCAAATGAGTCAGAATTGAGTACACGTCATTTATTCATAGCAAATTGAGAGTATCCAATTAGCTTACTACATTTTATACATTTTGAATTAAAGCTTTCCCTTCTTTTCCCTTGATATTTTATTGTCTGCCATCTCTCTTTTAGTGGAGGAAGGAGATAAAATGCCTTGTTATCTACTTGATTCCCTACTATGCAGAGTCAATTACCTGGGATTTTTACTTACAGTTGAAGAGTCCTAGGGGATTGGAAACTCCATTCATATCTCGGCGGATTCCGATATCACTCTAGGCCTTTCCCCTTTTAAAACAATAATGCCTTCTTCTCTCTGGCCCTACTAAGTAGACAATTAGGCAGTAGGGCTTGTCCCCAGAAAATAAACTGGCTCTCGGGATATTACCCAGGTTGAGAAAATTATAAATAACATACAATACGATGAGAGGATTCATCAGCTGCATTTATGGTGATGGGCATGTGTCAATCCTCATTGTATTTAGTCCTATCCTTTTGAAAACTTTACATTCAAACCTGGCTAAATCGACTCATTGTGGTGTGCAATGTACCCTAATATGCATGGGAAATGTTGTAGGGTGTGGGGTAAGTATTGGGTCAAATCATTGAGGTGTTTGGCTACCTAAAACATGCTTAGCCTTTGGTTAAAATTCTAGGTCTCTAAGTGCTTGGTTTAGAAACTGCATCAGACAGTGACAAAGTGTTACTTAGCCATATGCTGTTAGCAGCAATACAAGAAAGCACAGGTCATTAGAAAAACAAAGTGTCCACCACAGTTTGGGGCATATTAACAAGCCCATTATCGCCGTTTTAGCGGCAGTTTTCTGCCGCTAAAGCGGCGATAATTTTATCGCCTGGCATGTTAAGATGCCCCTTAGTGATTGTGCCTGGAGACTATGGAGCATGTTAGCCATGGAAATGGTTACTGACAGTTTTAGGAGTAATATATTTTTTATTGTTTTGTGGTAGCCATTGTTGTGCTTTCTGAGCCATGGTACCAGCAATAAACCTGTAATTAGGGAATATTTGAGCATTGAATGTGTATTGGGTAACTCCTAGTTCAGCTCTTAGAAGGCATGAGGGCGTCTACTCAGGTCATAAGACTCGCCCTCCTTGGACCACCCTGTAAAATGGTGAACTGTGTCCTCCCAATGCAGGGTATGGTAGCTAACCACATTTTTGGGTCTGCATTTATGGGAATTCTGTGATTCTCTTCTGCACTTGCTTTTTAATTGGCTCCCTATTTGTTATGTTTCTGTGCCAAGGTCAATAAAATACTGTGAACTAATATAATTAAGTAATTGAATCCTTATTTCTGTAGCAGATTCATTCCTCTCTTCTTTCTTTTTGAAATGTGTACAAGTATCATCTCCTTATATTTATGTTTTCCATTGAGTTTGTAGCCCAGGCTGTGATGTCAGTTAAGTGACCCCAGTTTTCGTTTAAAATGCACTCATTTGGCTATGTCAATATCCATCCCTCTGAGGAATGACAATTAAAACCAGTAAATAGATTGCTGACCCCTACCCAGCCTGTGCCTACGTTCTCAATGCCCATTGACTATGCATTCAGTTGCTAACACTCCCTGGAGCTGTAGAAACCACCGGTATCACAGATGCAAATTGAAGACGGGCCTAGTACATATCTACGGTGTCCTAGTTTATGGAGGTGGAATTGATAGGTAATGGCCTATAGACTTCAAATGTTATTATGAAGTCAGGGTTGCGCCCAATATGGTATTACAATTTCACTGCAAACCGCAATAGCATCAATTAAATGGAATGTCTTATAATATGTGCTGGTATGGCATTATTCATGATTTGTGGGCACTCACATCACATTCAGAAGCAAATTGCCATCCTTCAGATTTGAAGGGCACTGGATAGGACTTTGAAATATCGAGCATAGGGATATTGTAGTACCAGAGTATTGAGGATCAAGATCGAAAGACAAATTATAAAAAAGGTAAGTGCATATAAAGAAAGTATAGATTTACCATTCTTCACATATGTGCACCTGAAAAATGTATCTTTTAATGTATATGTTGTCAAAGTACATATGTGTGAAGTTAGGTGTAAGAAATCCCTTTTAACTTGCCTTTTGATCTTTTGGCCTCAATATTCTGGTCGCAATATTTCGCGCCATTGAGGTCACCTTCGCGACATTCTGGGGGCTCACCAGTGTACTGGACATATTGAAGGGTGCATCTTGAATCCACCTTGAGTCCCGTCACGAGGTTTGAGGAGGATTAGTGATAGGAAGTGGCATTGTTTTCAAGTAGTGTACGGTTTTGCGCAGGACACAACATTTTCTGATTGAGATGTACCTTCCTGATAAAAGCACTGCGCTTCTGTAACAACTCATTTAGCTTCTCAAGCTACACAGTCGACATCATTTGCTTCAGAAGAACACAAAAGGTACATCGATCTGTACACCTGCACCAGCAGTCGATTAAACAGACTGGAGTAGGTCCATGACCATGACAGACACATTGATTACCTTTGTCTGTGCTGAACACGTCAGCACAGCTCGGTCTTAAATGCCAGGTCTACTGCATACTCGAATTTTTAGACTCAAGCAAGCAAAAGTTGACAACCTAACGTGTTGACTTCTAAGACAAACAAATGTATGTTTCTGCAAAGATGTATTTTTCTTTGCTACTGATTAACAGATGAGTGAACATCTGATGTTTTTAAGTCAAATTGTCTTTTAGTAGAATGTCGATGGGTGCAGCAGTGTTAGTAGGACAGATCTATCCATGCAACATTAAAAGAGGACACAAGATGGAGTGACAAGCGGTCACTACCACTGCTATCCTACACGATCACCATATAGTTATTATTGAAGGATTCCAAGTGCGTCTTCCCTTTGCTAAATACGCAAGGTAATTTCACAGTTAAGAAGCAATTATGAAAGAACTACAATTACCGACACCTTTGCACAAAGGACACCAGTACATGTTAAGCACTGATTTAAACTTTCTTTTTCAAAGGGTTACATAATTTTAAACATATGCAGTCCCAACAATGATTTATATGTTCATATATTTTTGTTTCAGACCCCCCACTATTTTGGAGGTCATGCATTGCTTGTTAATGTGATGTCATCAGCTTCAGAGAGCTTGAAGCAAAATTCCAACCAGCTGATACCATGATTTAAAGTCACATGTAAACACAAAGTCAACCAACAAGCCTTCAAAAGTTCTGAAAAAAGTAGATGTGGCTTGTACACACGCAATATTCAATACGATGCTTCATTTTCTTTCCTATATTGTTCTTTGAAACTTAATGAAACTAATTGCTTAAATAAATAATTAACAGCTGCTATTGCCCACAGGTAACGGCACTAGGGCTATTAGCACCCCATCCGCTGCAAGCTTGGCTCAAAAACGCTGCAAGGAAGCGTTGAGACATGTGCCACAATTTAAGCAGACCCCACCACCACCCTCCAGATTTGTGTGGCCTAGGAGTCCACATTTCGTAGAAAAAAGACAACATTGCAGTTTCAAATCCCCAAATATGCAGTATTTTTTAGGGCAGACAGAAAATGTTCTTGTAATAAAAGTACTGCTCAGTCTTTTTATTTTTTATTTTTTATTGAGCAGCTAGAATGGGCATAAAAACATTATAGGATAATCAATGATCAAGGATAAAAAACTTATGAAAACATCAAACAAGATCTAATAAAAACCTTAATTAATTAATAGCATTTAGCTGTTATGGTTGATACGAAGCAGGAAACCGGTACAAAAAGTGTAGCATACAGTCATTTCTAGTCATTTCAGTACTGCTCACTCTTTGGTATGTCACTCTTACAGTCTCCGTTAAGACACAGTCTGCAGTCTTCAGAGTGGCCTGCAGCACCGTGCCTGGGAGTAAGAGTTTGTTTCGGAACCAGTGTGTGCAGATTTAAATTTGAACATTCTGCTCTCTCTGGCATCTGACAACCCCCATTTGGAAGGTGCATATGGCTGAATGAGGAGGGGGTGTAGAAGAGTCAATGGACAGCAGGGGTGGGATGGGCATGAGACAAAGGGCAGTGGAGATGGAGGAGGCCTCCAGTAATATAAACAGGTAGCCAGGCTACACCTTGCTAGCACAGGAGGCGGGTCCTGTGCATTTGCAAGCTGGTAATCAGAAGGTGACAGAAACTTGACACCTCTGCCAGCAGCTGGGCTGTTGCTCACCCTCGTTTTATTTGCTTAGTAGCAGGACAAAGACAATAAAACAGAATCAGCCTAATATAAAAAATGATTTTTTAAATACATTTTTCTAAAGGCACAGTTCTAAAAATCGCAGAAATTTTATTAAAGTGTTGATTTCACTATTTGTGGGGGGATGGGTCGTAAGGTTGTTATTTTCTGGAGGGTCTATTTATTCGAGTGCTGTATCTGTTATCCAGAACTGATGTAGAGTTGCTCCTACTGCATGTGGTGCAGACCCTGCTTTTTGTTCCAGTGCACTGGTCCAAAAAGAGTCTCATCTCGTTTGAATTATTTCTATTCCAATTCTGACAATTGATGAAGTGGAAAAGCAGAAACAATTTTAAAAATAGCATGGACTGTTGACTTCTCCATGAATCTGCAACTGAGATGGGTTGCAGGCTAAATCACTCAGTCCTGGAGCACCAGAGGAGCACCATGCTTTAATGGGAATGACCACGTGGTCCACAGTAATCTCTGTATGTATCATGTTCTGACATGGCCCAGTGTAAGGCTGAATTCATTCATTTACATAAAGTGATCTAATGCCAGAAACCAAAACTTCATCTTCAACATTATTACAATGATTCTCTGGAATCAAGTATTCTGTTCCACTGTTTATTCATTTAATACATCAGCATTCAATGTAGCCTTTATATCACATTCTATATATTATTCCTGAGATGTGCCACTACAGATAGATGCATGGGATATATATGAGCATCCTGAAATATTTGTTAAATTACATTTTAAGAGTACTAATGTTCCGAATTGAGACATGGATTTCACTGCCACCTTGATCAGTTTTGAGGCTTTGGCGCTCCATCCAAAGTAGTTGTGTCTGAACAGACACAACCATGTAGTGATCGCAGAACCATCTGTGAAATTCAGACTACAAGATGCTAGGTAAGTGGGGGCTGTTTGTATGATTCAGTCAGGTTCAATTACTCTCAGCCGCACTTCACTCTCTTCCGCTGTGCAGATCCCTTATTTTAATCTATATATTGTAATACTTGCACCCCATTGAATACAATCTTATGAAGTCTCATCTGTGGGACCTGGTTGCTTTCCCCACTTGATGAGATTTGGAAGTCGCAGAAAATTTAGAACAGATCCATGGACACAGCATGCAGCCCAACTGCTCTTCCTCCAACTGAATTATGAGTGTACTGTGTTGCATTGGTGGAAGTTATTCAACAATTTAGAGCTCACTTGATTTATATTATGTGGTATATACAACCAGTAATGATTCTTTGAGTGGTCCCAACTTTGATCGGCAATGGTGCCAGACGTAAAGCCCACTGGCTATCAAACAAGGCATTGATTAGTAGTTTAGTTTAAACTGAGGATGCCACTTAATATTATTTCTGTATGGCTGGCATTACATAGCAAATATTGTAACAATATACTTAATGCAGTTACCAATGGTACCTTTACATGTGTGCTTATGATTAACAATTTCAAGTTGTAGTCCTCAATGTCCCACTTGCAACCTTCTTCCATCTATTTTTCTAATTCAGACAATTACATCAGACATACATGATAGAGCTACATATACAAATAGACCTCCTGACTCTCCCCCTTGATTATGTAAGTTAGCTGATAGAGAAGAACAAGATTTTGAAACCCAGACAGAGGAACCTTTTTCCCAGGTTTTATTTGTTCATACTGTATCAAAGTTAAATATGAAATTAACAGTGTCAAGTTCAATTAATTATTGTTGGCTCTCTAATATGTCCCATGGCAGTTATCTGACACTATTTGAATGTCCAGTCCTACCCACTCGCACTTCTTCTGGTCTTATAAGGTTATCGGTGAAGCAGTGTTTGACTACGATGGTGCTCATAGCTTGCCAGGGTTCTAGATATTATTTGTTTTGGCACATGAGCATTTAAAACTGATGAGGTACATCCCAGGCTACATTCTTGTTTTTTTGGCCATGCCTTCCCCTAAAATTCTGTTATCCAAAAACTCTGAGTGCAGGTCTGGAAAGAGCTTCCACACCCCAACAATCCACATTTTAATTGATTGTTTTGCAGTGAGTCAGGGGTTCCATATCTCTCAAAATCCAGGTCACAGCTGTTGTGTCATGTATGCTCTCTGCATTGAGGGCTTTAAATTCCAGCAGATCAAGATCTTTAGTAGACATTTGTCAGAGTTACAGAACAGCGTTAGTAGTTTACTGATAATTCCTGAATTTAAAAAATCATAGACCACTCAACACAACAGCAGGATAAAATTAAAGCCTACAAAATTCATTTGAGGTCTTTATTGAATTCAGACATACAGCTGAATTTTGCTAACTGAGTAGTTGAGTAGGGAGGCCCACTATACATCTATCCAAGCTGAGGTCGCATGCAGTGGTGGCTGCTACGGGGCTGTGGTGGTGGGACAGGGAGGGGGGGTTAAAAAAGAAAAATCCACTTACCTGCCAGTCACTGCTTTCCCTCCGTCCGATGCAGGAAACAGGAAGCAGACAGGCTCCCAGACTCCCCTAAGCCAATCACGACGCTGCTGTCACCAGCCATGGTTCGGGGACCCTGTGCATGTTCTCCACCCAGGCTGTGCAATACAGCTTCTCCAGAAAGCTTGTGGTATTCCAATTTGTTCTCATGCTCTACTGGCAGCATTAGTAAACGATGTAAAGTCATTCCCTTAATGTTATGTGCTGCCAACCCAGTTGGAGCAGTGACAACACAAGACAAATGCGAATCAGTTGTTTTCTGCAGATAACTTGTAATTACTTTAATTAAGAAACTTTTTCCTGTTCCAGCTTGACCACTCACATACATTCGGATAGGTTGAAATGATGTACATGAGCACCCTCTCCTTTCATGAAGTAATCCATGGTCAATCTGCTCTTTCACTTGCTGATATATTTGTTTCTGTTCAACATTTAGTTGTTCTTCCAAGTTTCCTAACTGTATTGCATCTTCTTGAGCTTGATACATTGCTGTTTCCACCTCATTCATTGCAATCGCTGCTTCATTCTCAACAATTGGTTGTCCTAGTGGATCTTGACTCAGTGCAGCAGAACTTTGACTGTCTTGAGAACTGTCTCTAGCAATCTCAGCTTCAATTATAGATTCTTGATCAATTTCATCATTCAACATTTTGACATAATTTGCAAAAGCACTGCATTGTATGCTATCTTTAGAAGCATTAAATGAACCTTCGTAGCTGGGAAAATCTCCAAGTAATTCCAGTTCTGAACGCCATGGTTTGAACATTTGCAAAAGGGCTAAATAGTAAAATTCCCTTTTGTCAGCAGTGTTGCAACTCAGTTTCCTGTGATTAATTAAATTTCCTTTCCTTTGTTTCACCAGACATCCTTCGGAACCAATCACTCCATATTTTCCATCGTTGTTGTTCTCTGTAGTATTCCGTTTAAAAGTGTAGTTTTGCAGCGCTTCATGGAGACACATGTTCTCAAGACGATGACTTCTATTTGGGTAGTATGTGTCCAACATATTCGTTTTCAAAATATCTGTACTTTCTGGTTCATTTTCTGCTAAATATTCAATTTCTTGAACAGATTTCAGTACCCAATTTCGCATTCCTGCCAGACCTAGACTCACCCAAATGATTCTTCTACTTTTGGAATATAGACTTGCAGATGATAACCGATCTGAACATTCATATGCTCCAATTTCACGATGCGGTAACTTCTTCAAACTGAAACTGTATAATTTCTTACTTAGAGTCTTCTTGTGAGAAATCTCTTCCCACGTCTCTTTCAATTCAGTCTTTTCTGATTTAGTAATGTAAGACGTTACATATCGAGCAACAGCAATGGAATTGTCCGCAACATACTGAATATCCATGTTAGCGTTCCACATGGACAAAATAACTGGATTTTAGTCATTTATGTATTTCAATTCTTCGCTTTGTTGTAGGTGTTTTTCTGAGACTTTCTTGTGATGGTATGTCGCATAGCTGACATAAAACTGTTCACTCTTCCTTTGTATAATACAGAACTTGGAAATCCAAAACGACATTTGGTATAGAACTTATCCTTTGACTTGTACTTTCGTCGACAGTATTTTCCACACCTATGGCTTTGAAATCGTAAGACTTGTTGTTTTAAGTTTTTATCTTCTCTGCTATTGGGAAGAGCACATGTAGCATAATCTTCAATGAAATACAAAACAGTTTCATCTGAATCTGTTCCAAATTTGGGGGCATCCTTGATCCATAACAACATATGTATGTGAGGAGCACCTCTTGCTTGATACTCCTTTCTCCAAAAGAAATCCACAACTTCTCCAAGAGGAGGATTCTTTTTATTGCAGATGAAAGACATCAAGCTTCAAATCTATGATTGAAATATCTGCATACATTGACAGGATCCAAAGAGCACAATTCTCCAGGTGTCTTGTATTCAATATTTTTTATATTGGAATTTGCCTCTCGAAGAAATTCAAGTAAATCATCCCAAGCATACCCAGCACAGCTTAGTGTAACAAACCATGTAGGAGTTCCCAAGTTCCGTAGCATACATTTCAGTTCTCCATGTCGACAGTACCAATATTCATTAGTCCTACGCTGACATGCCATCAGATTAATCAACTGAGATTCTAAATGATCATCTCTCGGATGCACTTTATCCATAAAATCCTTTGCAGTTACATTTTGAAGATGCATTCCAGTTTTTAAAATGTGATTTACTGCATATGAAAGTCCAGACAAGTCACTTTCAAACAGAAGATGAAACATATAAGGGATACATTGTCGAAATTTTGGATCTTCTGCATATAATCTTGTTGTCCGATATTCAGATGCAGGAATCTGCACAGAACGTTCATCATATCGTCCACCTTTTCCTGTTGGAAAAAACTGCGGGAAGCAACGAGCTTCCAAGCTCTCTTCCCATAAACTCATGGGACTTCCTGCTGCTTTTTTCATTTGAAACAACTCAATTGTATTCCCCATCACCTCTTTGGAATGAAGTGGATGTACACTGTAATGTTCATAGATTTCTTCACATCTGGACAGGTCCACTTTTTCTATTTGTCCACTTAGTGTTTCAGTATCTTCTGTTAAATCTATTTCTTCTTCTCCTACAAACACATTTCTATAGTACTCATTTTTTAACAGATACAATGATGCCTTTTGCACTTTTCTAACATCCACTAACTCTTGCCAAATTTTCTTATTCTTAGTAGGAACACCATTAACTAGAATGACTAGTGGCTAATTTTCTGCATGGTCTACACCAATAGTTTCAATATTTTTCCTTAAATCTAACGGTAAATACACAACTCTTCCTTTCAATCCTCTTTGCAACTCTGATGGAGGTAATTTACCTGTTTTGGGCTCCATACGAACAATAGCCTGAAACGGGTGAACACATTGTATGAGAATAGACTCATACGTATTTAAATCTATCAGCTCTGGAGGAATAGCAACCAACTCTAGATTATTATGAACAGCTCTAGCAGGCATTTTATTCTCATCTAATTTGTTATAACAATATTTGCAAATACGCTGCTCACATCCCAAATCAAAACAATCCTCTACAAGCAAATAAGTTGCAAATTCCATCCACTTATCATTATCTTCTATTTCACTTTTTAAATACAGATTGACACCCCTAGTCTGATTTTTATAGTGACGTCGCCGACAACAAATACAAGAAACATTTGGTCTTTCACCTGAAATTACCTTAAACTATGTGATTTCATCCTCAAATTTTTCTGTAATTACGGGTTGTACATTGTCTTCAACATTTTGTTCTACTAATGTGTCAGTTTCTTCACTCTCTTGCTGAGAACCAAAGTAACAAAACTCAATATCATCACAGACCTGCTTCACATCTGATACTGACCCACGCAAAAGAGCACTGTTCAACTCACTTAATTTTAGTGCTGGACTTTTTGCATAATACAACCTTCTCACTAACTTCCGCATTTGAGAATGATGTACTGCCAGCATTCTGAAATGGTGAAAAACACTTTGGCAAACTTTCCTTGAAAGACAAGCCAGAGAATGACCTTGCAAACCAGTATGTTTCCTCACTCTGCAAGTATCTAGTCCTTGCAACAGCTTAATCTTTTGTTTTACACTTTTTTTAGTATAGGCTCGTAAAAAACGACATCATTTTTCAATAGATTCCTGTCGTACACTGCAAACACTACTGCAATCCCAAGTGTACACAGGGTTTTTAGCACGTCTCCCTAAAACTTCATCAGCTATCACTTCTTCTGCATTTCTTTCAACCATTTTCTCTTTCTCAATTGGGCAACCGTCGCTAACCTCATAACCTCTACCACTGGTGTCAACTGCATACAATAATTTTTCGCTCAGTGAATAACTCTCTTCGTTAAAAAAAGGCTCTGAACTGGAACTGTGTTTCCATTCTCCCAAAAAAACATCACAAATTTTTATTTTTTATTAATAACTCTTTTCCTCCTACTTTTGGCCTTCATTAAATTGATTGGTTTATCTAGTGATCGAATTCTGTTTAATACTAAAATAAACATTTTCCTTTTTACTTCAAAAGCCTTTTCAACAATGTTTTCAATATGCTTCTTCTTTTTATAAAATAAAGCTCTCTTTTTATATTTCTTCACATCTTTCAGCAAATTATGCACTACTCTCTTGTAAAATATTTTTTTGCATAATTGCTTATACTGATTTTGCCTTCTTTTACCATACTTTATCTCCTTTGACTGACCATTTGCTTTTTTACTTTTCCTCTTATTTTGAATTTTTTTCTTACTTGAAGAATTCTCAGTAGTTCCAGCATTATCTACATTCTCTTTCCTCCTACAAACATTTTTAATAAATTGCTTTGTGATCTTACCAGAAGATTTTTTCCTTTTAACCACATTATCTTGTACATTCAATACTTGTGGTTGATGTTTCTTCAAATAATCCTCCTGTATCTGTTCTTTTCTGGCATGATTTCTCTATTTTAACGTTGAAAAACAGTATCTGTAAAAAAGAATCACAAATACATGTATGTTAATAACTTTCAAATTTATACTATTCCAATACTGTACAAACACATTTTATATAAAAATTCACTAAGAAACTATAGCCCTGAACCACAAGTGTGATGATGGTTAAAACACTACATGCATAGTGCATTCTACTTTGAAGCAGTTCATGCCCTAAAGCCTACCTCACTAAATGACTACATGCCAACTGAATGAATGATTACAGTACTATAAGGAGACACACTGGGTGAGTAACAGGGTGTTTGCTAGAAGTGTATGAATACTGATTGGGAAATTGAAGGTGTGAAAGACAACTGTGTAGGTGGTTAGAGGACTGCATGCATACTGGATAGGCATACGAAGCAGTCCATGTGCTAAGGCCTGGCTCACTGCATGAGTACTTGGGTACTGACTGAATGATTAGACTACAGCAAGGAGAGTGCCTGGGTGAATTTATAAGTGGTTGGCTTTTGGCGCAGTGAATGGATTAGTACTTGGTACTGAATGGGTCACTAAAGGAGTGCAAAGGGAGTGACAGGATGTTTGCTGGACTGTATGGATACTGACTAGGGAATTGAAGGTGTGAAAGACAAGTGTGTAGGTTGTTAGAAGACTGCATGCATAATGGATAGGGGTTTGAAGCAGTCCATGTGCTAAGACCTGGGTCGCTGAATGAGTACTTGGGTACTCTCTGAATGATTACAGTACTGCAAGGAGAGTTCATGGGTGAGTTTATAAGTGTTTGGGTTTTGGCGCAGTGAATGGATTAGTACATGGTACTGAATGGGTCACTAGAGAAGTGCAAGGGGAGTGACCGGGTGTTTGCTGGAGTGTAAATATACTGAATGGGGAATTGAAGGTATGAAAAACAAGTATATAGGTGGTTAGAGGACTGCATTAATAGTGGATACGCGTTTGAAGCAGTCCATGTGCTAAGGCCTGGCTCAGTGCATGAATACTTGGGCACTGACTGAATCATTCGACTACAGCAAGGAGAGTGCCTGGGTGAATTTATAAGTGGTTGGCTTTTGACACAGTGAATGGAGTAGTACTTGGTACTGAATGGGTCACTAGAGGAGTGCAAAGGGAGTGACAGGATGTTTGCTGGACTGTATGGATACTGACTAGGGAATTGAAGGTGTGAAAGACAAGTGTATAGTATGTTAGAAGACTACATGCATACTACATAGACATTTGAAGCAGTCTATGTGGTAATGTATGGTTCACAACATGAGTACTTGGAAATTGACTAAATCATCAGACTATTGCTAGGACAGTGCCCGGGTAAAACTTTTAAATTTTCAGTTCTGGCGCAGTGAAGAGAATAGTACATGGTACTGCACTTTAGTGTCAAACCCTGACTCATTTTATCAATGCATAAGCAAAGACTAGCTTCTAATGCTACTAAAACTTGACAACATGACCGGTTTTAAAACAGTTATCTGTCTGCAAATACACAATGTTACCAAATGCTTCTCTCAAAATCCTTACCCAAATGCACACAGACTCACAGTGTGATTTTAGACAAGCAACACTATCCTAAGTGTTTACCAAAACTCATTCACTAGTCTAGAAGAGGTAAGGGTACTGCACACAATCTACATATTTCAGTACTGCACTTTAGTGTCAAAGCCAGACTCATTTTATCAATGCCTAAGCAAAGACTGGCTTCTAATGCTACTAAAACTTGACAACAAGACAGGTTTTAAAACAGTTATCTGTCAGCAAATACACGATGTTACCAAATGCTTCTCTCACAATCCTTACCCAAATGCACACAGACTCACAGTGTGATTTTAGGCAAGCACCACTATCCCTAGGAGTTTACCAAAACTCATTCACTACAGTGGAAGTGGTAAGGGGACTGCACACAAACTACATATTTCACAACTGCACTTTAGAGTCAAAGCCTGACTCATTTAATCAAAGCATAAGCAAAACCTGCCTTCTAATGCTACTGAAACTTGACAACAAGACAGGTTTTAAAACAGTTATCTGTCAGCAAATACACAATGTTACCAAATGCCTCTCTCACAGTGGTTCCCAAATTCGCACAGACTCACAGTGTGATTCTAGACAACAACCACTATTCCTAGGAGTTTACCAAAACTCATTCACTACTGTGGAAGTGGTAAGGGAACTGCACACAATCTACATATTTCAGGACTGCACTTTTGTGTCAAAGCCTAACTCATTTAATCAACGCAGAAGCAAAGACTGGCTTCTAATGGTACTAAAACTCGACAACATGACCGGTTTTAAAAGAGTTATCTGTCAGAAAATACATGATGTTACCAAATGCTTCTCTCACAGTGGTTCCCAAATGCACACACACTCACAGTGTGATTCTAGACAAGCACCACTATCCCTAGGAGTTTACCAAAACTCATTCACTACAGTGGAAGTGGTAAGGGAACTGCAAACAATCTACATATTTCAGGACTGCACATTTGTGTCAAAGCTTGACTCATTAATCAAATCATAAGCAAAAACTGCCTTCTAATGCTACTAAAACTTGACAACAAGACAGGTTTTAAAACAGTTATCTGTCAGGAAAAACATGATGTTACCAAATGCTTCTCTCACAGTGGTTCCCAAATGCACACAGACTCACAGTGTGATTCTAGACAAGCAACACTAACCCTAGCAGCTTACCAAAACTCATTCACTACTGTGCAAGGGGTAAGGAGACTACACACAATCTACATATTAAAGTACAGCACATCAGTGTCAAAGCATGACTCATTTTATCAAAGCAGAAGCAAAAACTGCCTTCTTTTTTTTTTTTTTTTTTTTTTTAATTTTATTTATTAGTTTTTGAAAGATATAGTACAGAGGTAAGACATTCAAGACGCCCAGCCCTCCCCCCACCCCCCACTCTGTGAACAACGGAATCAATGGCATTAAAAGAAGAATAAACATAGTTATATGACGCTGTAAGAGTCAGAAGAGAAGAAGAGAAAAAAGAGGAAGAAATGATAAAGAAAGAGAAAAAACTAAGAGATAGTCCGGGCATCAGAAAAAGAAGAGTGAAAAAAACAAACAGAAAACAGAAGAAAGAGTATACCAACGTAGGGAAAGAGAAAACAGACAAGGTAGAAGGCACAGGTCGGGTTAACCCGGATGCTCTAGCCAAGATGTTAGCTTTCCCCACACATCCAGGCCCTTCTTCCGACTTTTGAGCCCTTTCCTAGCATAAACAGCTTTTTCTAGATAGTATGTAGCGACTAGTCTGGCCAGCCACTGAGAGAATGGTGGAGGATCAGCATCCAGCCATGCGGAAGCAACGCAGATCCTCCAGACTGCCATTGCGATGAATATTAGTCCCCCACTTTTGATCTTAATAGTATCAGATTGAGTCCCCAACAGGATGATTGTGGGGGTTAGCACAATAGTCTGGGTGGTGACTTCCCCTAAAAATTCCTGTACCTTGAGGAGGGTGGAGGCGAGTTTAGGACAGATTGCAAAGATGTGGATTGGGTCTGCCCCAAACTCAGAACACCGGGGGCATAATGTCCCTTTGCCAGCTCCCCACTTGGCGATCTTATTGGGGGTAATATACAAAGAAAAAATAGTTTTAAAATGTTGTGCCTGTAGTTTGGCTGAAAGCAAAATATTTTGAGACAATGCTAATGAATTAAAAAATATACTAGGTGAAGATTCGAGTTTGGTGTGCCATTTTTCGGCTACCTTTTGTAAGTCGTCTAGGGTTTGTCTATTTAATATGTTGTACAAAAGACCTATCCGAGGGGCCGTGGTGTCACGTAGTTTGTTGAGAAGTTCTACTTCCGTGAATCCAGCGTTGCCCCCAACCTTTCTGGAAAGAAAGTTGGATATAGATAGATATTTGAAAAAGTCTTGATTTTCCAGACTGTATTTAAGTTGTAGGTTTGCAAATGATTGGAATCCCTCGCTAGTAATGAGATCCCCCAATTTCGTGATGCCAGCCCTGTGCCAATCTGAGAAGTAGGACCTACCAAAAATAGTGGGAAGATTACAATTTGTCATGATGGGAGAGTAATAGTTGAATCTTCCCAACCCGAATATTCTACGGATATTACGAAAGACCTTATATGAGTTCATTAGGGTCTTGAATCTCACACGTTTGTAATATCCGAAAGAGGTCTCTCGGAGGAGGCAGCCCCAGTGGTCTTCACCGAGTAGAAGTTGAAATGGCGAGGAAGGGCCAAGTGTGGGTGCGAGGGGGGGTTCCCTCACCAGCTCAGAGCTATATTGCATAACTGCGGCCCAGTAGTAAAGCATAATGTTAGGGAAGGCCCACCCACCCCGCTCTCTAGGAAGGGATAATAGCCTTAAAGCCCTCCTGGGTTGTGAGTAGCCCCAGATAAACTGCGTGAAAATTTGCTGGAATTTCTGCAGATTGGCTTTACTGAATTCCAGGGGTACGGTACGAAAGAAATAAAGAAGTTTGGGAAAATATGTCATCTTAATCACGTTACATCTACCAACGAGGGTCAGATGTAGATTATCAATCTGTTTAAGGGCCTTCTTGGTATCTGCAGCAAGAGGAGCTAAGTTATCTGTTATAAATTCATCAATATTGGCAGATATGAAAACCCCCAGATATTTAGCTTTTGACACTACTCTGGCATCAATCCAGGTGATTTCCTTGTTTACAATTATCTGGGTCTTATTTTTGTTCAAGGCATAGCCTGAAATTCTCCCAAATTTTTGTGCCTCTAGCTCCAATGCGGTTATGGCGTTCTCGGGGTCAGGGGAAGTTATGGCCAGGTCGTCCGCATAAGCCATAATTTTGGTGTTGGTGCCCTGGGTGCTGATTGCTAAGATGGCGGGATTCCTTTCAATTTGCTTGATGAATGGGTCTAGGTAAAGGGCAAATAACAGCGGGGAGCAAGGACAGCCCTGTCTGGTACCCCGTGAAATGTTAAATTGATCAGTAAGTCGCCCATTAATGGAGACACAAGCCGTTGGTTGTATATATAGAGCCTGTACCGCCTGCGTGAGTCTAGTCCCAAAACCTATCCTGCCCATGACAGCCCACAGAAATCGCCAGGAGACCCGATCAAATGCTTTTTCAGCATCTAGTAGTGGTAATGACATCGGGTCTCCTGCGGCCTGTGCTGCGTCAAACAGGGTGATGGCCCGCCTGACATGTTCCGTGGTGCCTTTTTTGGGAATAAAACCATGTTGCCATTCTGAAACTAAGGACTCGATCACAGAGGATATTCTGGATGCCAGTACTTTAGAGAAGACTTTAGAGTCGCAGTTGATGAGAGTGATGGGTCTGTATGAGCTCATCTCTAGTGGGGACTTACCCTTTTTGAGGAATATAGAGATTCTAGCATTGGACCAGGAAGCAGGAGGGGAAGCCCCATTAAAGATAGATGTTACCACGTTGGTGAAAATAGATTTAATTTGGGGGGCGAAGATCTTATAGAACTCTACAGGAATACCATCCATTCCTGCGGCTTTCCCGTCTGGTAAACTAGATAGAGCTTCCATAATTTCATCCCAAGTTGGAATGAGTTCTAGTAGCTTGGTGTTATCAGAGGTAAGCTGTCTGAGATCTATCTCGCTTAGATAACTGGCTATCTCGCTTTCGAGTGGGCCAGCTGCACTGCGGTTCTCCTCAGTGTATAGCTTGGAGTAGAATTCCTGAAATCCCTTCTGTATTAAATTAGGATCATTGGTCTCATTCCCTGTAATTAGTTTGATTGCATGTATTTCACTGCTTGTGGTTTGTTGCCTGGTTTTGACGGCTAAGTGGTGCCCAATGCAATCACTGCACTCGTAATTCTTTTCCCGCTGTGCTGCCCACTTGGCTGCGGTTTTTTCCGCAAATACAGCTCCTATTTCTGCTTTAGTAAGGACTACCTCTTTTTGGGCATTTTCAATATCTTGTCCTGCCTTAACCAATAGGACCAAGTTTGTTTCTGCTCTCCTTAATTTCTCCTGAATAGCATTAATTACCAACTTCTCCTTCCTGTTTTTCCTTATTGAGAACCTCAAGGTTTCGCCCCTAACCCCCGCCTTTAGTGTGTCCCAGACAGTCGTTGTTGAGGCGGTTCCGATGTTTATTTCTAGGAATTCCTGGATCCAACCTTGCATATGTACCCTGTAGTCTGCGTTTTGTAGAAGGGCTTTCTCAAAACTCCATCTAGGTGCCTCCTTCCACTTCCCTAATCCATTGATGTTTACTATAAGAGGGTTATGATCTGACATAAAGCGGGGTGCATTGTCTATGGTACAATTGTTAAGAAGTGAAGATGAGACAAAAAAGTAGTCTAATCTAACAAGAGTGTTGTGTGGAGCCGAAAAAAATGTGTAACCAGGTTGTGAAGGATTTAAACTGGCCCAAATGTCGCTTAACCCGTGGATCTGAATGAGGTTCACTAGTGCTTGAAATACTCGGGGTTTTCTGCCTTTGTATCTCCATTTATTGTAAATTTTCCAGTCGGAGGGCAAATGTATATTAAGGTCGCCACATAGGATAATGGGAGTGGGCCAATGGGCCAGCTCCCCTGAAACTATATTAATAATCCCTGGGTCGTCGACATTGCTGCCATACAGAGAGCAGAGGGTAAAAGGAGGGTTAGAGAAAAGGTGGCATTCAGTTATTACCCATCGGCCGAGTGGATCTGATTTAACCCGGGGATTAGTAAGAGATAGTCTTCTATCTGCCGAAATTCCTACCCCTTTTGTCTTGGCGCCCTGCGTAGTGGCCCCCACGACTTTAAAGCCTAGTGTATCTAATAGGTGCTTCTGTGAACACTCTATGTGGGTCTCCTGAAGGCAGATTATATTGCCCCCTAGAGATCGTAGACCTTGAGCAACATTTTGCCTTTTAGAAGCATCATTCAAACCGCAAATATTAGCAGAGACAAGCCTAAGTGAATCTATCTTAGCCATCTAGGTGTTGGAAAAAAAAAATTCTCCTCTCCCAATATCTTAAAAAGTGAATACAAAAATGTATACGCGCCAAAAAGTGCCCTTGATTCTGTGCCATTACTGGTGCCCGTCCCCATCCCCCCCCACCCTGCCCACCCCCCCTTCTTCTGAGCAATCAGGAATGACCTGAATGATGAAAGTCAGTCATGAGGCCCGGCTGTCAGCCACGCCTAAAAACTAAATAAAGCTTTCATTCGGCTAGTGGCCCCCTTTTTTTCTTCTCTCCCTTCTGCTTTCTCTCCTTTCCTCTTTTCTCTCTTTTCCTCTTCTCCCTAAGAAAAGACTAAACAAACAGCGGAGTCAGCAATCAAAAAAAAAAAAGCCCAAAAAAAAGGGCTGCCAACTATATTAGTTTTAAGATACACTTGAAACTGCTGTCATGCTGCCATGGTCACGGCCCATGGAAGCTTGCAAATTTATGGAAGCTGTAGAACGAGAGTAGGAATACAGAGAAGATAACAGGGGCAAGAGATTGAGCTTTTCATCTAAAGACCCTTTCTAGATTTCAGCTCGTTCAAATATTCACCAGCTTTTACTTCAGATAGGAAGACTTTGGTCCCCCCGTTGAAAATTACTTTAAGTCTGGCAGGATTCATTAAATATACTTCGGCCCCCAGTTGCTGGAACGGAGAGATCAATTGTCTCAGGCGCCATCTCCGCTCGACTGTCTGATGGCAGAAGTCAGGTTTAGCGAAGAATAGTATACCATTGGCCCCTTTCTTAGAGTTGGGGCGGGCCTGATCGTAGATTAGCTGTCTAAGAAGAAAGTTGCCAAAATAAACCAGGAATACCCTGGGCTGTCCCCCTGTGGTGTTACTGCGGCCATGTTGCTGTCTCTGGTTGAAAGGAAAACGGTGCGCCCTCTGCACCTCGTGATCCCAGTCCCAACCCTGTTGGTCAGGGAAGGAGTCCTGCAAAAGTTTCACAATGAAGCGTCTGGGGTCATCCCCTTCCTTCCCCTCCGGAATACCAAGCAGGCGAAGATTGTTCCTGCGCTGGCGATTTTCCTGGTCCTCCATCTTCGCCATAAGGTCTACCAGGCAGGCAGTGTTGGATTCGCTCTTTTGCTTGACTGTCCCGGCTTCGGTTCCCAAATGCTCGGTGCGCGCTTCCACCATGGAAACGCGGTCGCTAATATCAGTGCAGGTTTTGTTCAGCCTTCTTATGCTTCCCTGAAGTTTCTTAGAAGCACTTTTGGCCGCACGATTGTCGGCCCGGACCTCCTCCTGAAACTCTTTAATGGAAGCAAGGATAGAGGCGAGGGATGGTTCCGCTAGGTCTGCAGGCAGATTTTTAATGGATCCCCACTGAGTTGTACTGGGATCATCTTCGTCCAAAGGATAGGACATTTGAGAGTCTGAGTAGTCCCATTTCAGCTGGCTACGCCGCTTGTTCTTACTACTGGGTTTCTTTGATCGCTGGACCGTGCCAGTGTCCTGTTTTGAGGCCTCGCTGTCCCCTTCACTTGTGTTGGACCCGCCCTCGCCCGAAGAGGTGGGTGTACTATCGGAGACGGAGTAGAAATGGTCGGGTCCTGCTTCCGGGGTCCAGGGAGCTTGTGCGCCAGGGGGAGCCTCTAAGTGCTGTATAAAGTTGGCTGTACCCGACATCTGAATTTCAGGCGCTGTGGAATGGGTACCAGGGCTCCCAGCATTAAGACCACTGCTAAGCTCCTGGGCTATGAAGGCCGGAGTTGGTGGGATTTGTTGTATGGTTGCCCCTTTCGGGGGATTGATAGGAGGTAAGCAGAGAGAGATACCTAAGTTTATAGCCGGATCTGGGAGCTCCGCAAGGGTGCCATGGGTGCCATAGGTGCCAGTGCCGGTGCCGGCGTCAGTGCATGGCATTTCCCTAGATTTGGTTTCTGCCAGGACTGTCTCTAGGTTAACCGCTAAACAAGCCTCTTGTAGCGGACCAGGTACAGGTGCTAGTGCATTCAGCATGGTTGGTGAGGCCGTGGTGATACTCTCAGTGGGGGGCGCAAGGGTCTTAACATTAGCAATAGCGCCTGTGGATTGAGTTCTGGTTCCCAAAAACAATTTAGCTAGGGGGGGCTGCATAGATGTTAAGTCTTTTGTGTCTTTTGTATCTTTTACATCCTGGGGCCGCCCAAAAACTGCCTTAAAATGCTACTAAAACTTGACAACATGACAGGTTTTAAAAGAGTTATCTGTCAGAAAATACAGGATGTTACCAAATGCTTCTCTCACAGTGGTTCCCAAAAGCACATACACTCACAGTGTAATTCTAGACAAGCACCACTATCCCTAGGAGTTTACCAAAACTCATTCACTACAGTGGAAGAGGTAAGGGGAATGCACACAAACTACATATTTCAGAACTGCACTTTAGAGTCAAAAACTGCCTTCTAATGCTTCTAAAATGTGACAAAAAGACAGGTTTGAAAACAGTTATCTTTCAGCAAATACCCAATGTTACCAAATGCTTCTCTCACAGTTGTTCCCAAATGCACACAGACTCACTGTGTGATTCTAGACAAACAACACTATCCCTTGCACTATACAAAAACACATTTCTTCATCTAGAAGGGGTACTACATTTTAGTGTAGAAACATAACTCATTTCACAAATTCATGAACAATGACTGGTTTCTAATTCAACCAAAATATAAAAACAGCACAGTTATCTATCTGCAACCACATGGAAAACACAAATGCTTATCACAGAATGGTTTCTACATGCACACACACTGTCAATAAGATTGTAGAGAAAAAAAGTACTCCCTACACTTTAGCAGGAGAAATACATTAGTCTGATTAAAATCAAAAGAGTCTACATACATCCCCTCACAATTAAATAACTCACCTTTCAAATTGTTTTGTAGATTAAGAAGTATATCAGTCACACACCAGATTTTCTTATACAGAATCTCTGCACTGTGCACTCGTCAGCAGAACCAAAGAATGGCAAAGTTTCCCTCTCATTTTCCATACATATACATGTAAACATCAAATCACATTCCTTCCCACATAAATTCAAAAGCAAACACACATTTCTATTGGTTAAACATTTCAACCCTTTCCAAATGACATAAATTTGAACCCTTCCCCCAATCTGCCTTCTGCCCGTTACCATAGAAACAGGTCATGGAACACTGTAATGAGCACACAGGTCACAAGTTCAGCACACAATGTTGCTAATCAAAACAGCAAGTGTGCTTGACTTTTCAACATATCAGCTTATCATATATAATGATCCTTCCACGCACTTTTTGTTAACCAATAAGAATCGTGCATTTAAAAAACAGAAACATGCACCCTACCTTTCAGTGTAGAAGGTTGTCAAACAACCAATGATTTCTTGTCTTTTTTCAAAACTGCATCTTAGCCACCATTTTAGAAACATCTTACTTTCCAAACTGCCATTTCATTTACAGAGACCATCTGAATGCATACAGACCTCCTTTCAAGATGCTTAGAGTGTGGATTATAGGACACAGCTATATTTTCTGGAGCCAAAGGTATGCAGAAAACAAAGGCAGTCACAAAGACCTAGGTTTGCCAAATGTAGACATTAAATGGATTGGACAGAGAGGGTTAAAGTAGCACCAATTGATGCCATTGGTGAAATCTTTCATGCATATCCAACACCCTGACCTCATAATAGTGCACTGTGGTGGCAATGACCTAGGCACTTTGACTGGGGTAGGTCTGGAAGTGCTTATGAAGGACACCTTTGCAGAACTTATTTCACTTTTCCTCAAAACTGCTTTGTGTATTCGAACATATGCCAAAGGCAGAAATGGAACTGGTCCGATCATTTTTGTCCACAAATTGAGAAAGCTAGGAAACATGTGAATAAATCTTTTTCTGCTTTTCTCCGAGACAATAGAATGGGGTCCATTTACAATAACTATTTGCGCTTTCATATGCAAGAGATGTATAGGAGAGATGGAGTATACTTTACTGATGAAGGAAACAGAGTATTCCTCAACAACTTTAGACTCTGTATAGGTACTTACTTATAAGTACCAAAAACTCTCTATGAACACAGCGGCTCTTTTTAGGGCCACTCAAGAACAAAACACTTAAGCTTGATGTTTATCTCCCAAAAATGCCAATTTTGTTTTCCTTGGATCCGTACACCCAACGCGAGAGAATCCCTGCAGCCAACGCGATAGGATACGCACACCCTGGGCGCATTCCGCCGTTTTTTTTTTTTAAAAAGGGGGCCCCAGGGGGTCCTTCTGGGAGCCCCTAAGCACCTCTAGAGGGTCAGAGTATTTCCACTCTGCCCCTTTTACACACTTATTCCCCTTGCTTCTTCAGCCTCGCTTCTACCGAGGCAGAAAATGGCTGCCAACAGTTCCTGGTTTCGAATGTAGACAGACACTCGACAGCCAATTAGCATTCAGCGCGCGATCGGGAGGGTGCGCGCTCGGTTCGGGGAGGGTGGCCTTACGGTGCGGGTAGGGTGTGCGGATCCTCCCCGGCCATAGATATCACTAATTTTTTTACCTTAATTTTCTCAGGAACTACTGAACAGATTCACACCATTTATGCAAAAGGCATGAGTCTGAACTGAGGACTACCTCTTTGCCAAATTTGGTGTCATTCCGTTCAGCGGTTCGGGCTGTAGCTGCGACAACAGATCCTATAGGAAATTGCATGGGGAAAATGCGTTTTGGGACCCCCCTTTTTACTCGGCCCCCGCTTGACGAATCACCATGAAACTTTCAGGGTAGGAGCGGAGCAGAGCTGGCCAAACGTTTGGAAAATTTCACGAGGATTCATCAACCGGCGCCAGACTTATTGGGAATAGAATGTTGCGGATTTCCTATGGAAAATAGGTCCTAACTATAACTAACTACTGGCGACCGGCGCCAGTAGATAATACACACACACACATATACATATACATGTAGACTCAAACACTATATTTATATATATTCAGTCACTGAAAAAAACAAAGATTAAGGGGACATTATAGTTAGGCTCACATTTCACTTGTACAAAACCAAAGAAATTCAGCAGTTTTAGTTACCTAAGGTAACTATAACTTATGCCCCCACAATGCACTGCTAGTGACTTCACATATCACATTACTCATGACATGGTCAGTGAACTCACTGATGACATCTCAAATGACATCACTGATGACATCATCCAGTGAGTGTGTTTTCTAAGAGTTTAAGTTTTAAACATACATAGTAAGCTACTATAAAACTTAAATTAGTATACTACTAATGAATGATACTACTTCTAACATATATTATGTGAGAGGTGTGTGACTGTGTGTATATCCATATGTGAGTGGGTTTGTGAGTAGCAGTATCGGTAAGTGAGGGCTGTGTGGGTGAGAGTGGCTGTGTGAGTAGGTGTATGGGAAGTGAGTGGCTGTGTGAGTGGCTGTATTGGTGAATGACTGGGTGTGTTAGTGACCATCTGAGTAAGTGAGTGTCTGTGTGAGTGGGTGCATAGGTAGGAGAGTAGGTATGCGAGTGACGTTATGGGTGAATGAGTGAGTGTCTGAATAGTTATATGAGTGAGGGTGTGAGTGGGTATATGCGTGAGTGACTGTGTGTGTGAGTGACTGCATGGGGGAGTGCGTGTGTGTGTGAATGGTTGTATAAGGCAGTGATTGTGTGTGTAAGGGACTGTGTGGGTGGTTGTTTGATTAGTTGTTTGGCTAAGTGAGTTGGTGTTTTATTGGCTGTATTGAAGAGTGAATGGCTGTATGGGCGAGTGAATGGTTGTGTGAGTGCTTGTATGGATGTGTGAATGGATCTGTTAGTGGTTGTGTGGGTGTGTGAGTGAGTGTGCGAGTGCTTGTATGGTTGAGTGAGTGGCTCTGTGAGTAGCTACTTACCTGCATAAGTGTGTGACTGGCTGTTTGGGTGAGTGAGTGGGTGTCTGATTTGAGGTATGGCTGAGTGTGATGTGTGAGCGTACCTGCATATGTTAGTGAGAAGGTTTGTATCTGGTTGTAAGGGTTAATGAGTAGGTGTGTGAGTGATTTTATGATTCTGTCAACGAGTATGTGAGTGATTGTGTGGGCATCTGAATACCTATCAACATCACACCAGAGTCAATGCCACTCTATGACCCTATACTCCACTCTATAACACGCTAAGCACCTCCACTCTACCAAACTCCACTCCACACAACTCCACTGTACAACACTACACTCCAGTCTGTCACTGTACAACACTGTAGTCAACTCTGTGCCTTTATACCACACTCTACTCCCCTCCATAACACTCTATGCCACTCCACCATAACTTACTCCACTGTATAACACACTACTTAACTCTACTCCACTACTCAACTCTGCACCTCTCCACTCAACTGCACTGTATGTCACTTGACTCTGCAACCCTCCATTTCACTACACTGTACCACATTTTGTAATACTCTGTCTTACTACATCTTACAACACTGTACTGCACATTATTCCACTTTACTCTACTCCACTCTACTACAGACTTCCACACACTGACACAGCATACCTCTAAACTGTACAACACAACACCCCACTCTATGCTACACCACTACACTGCACTCCATTTCAATGGACTTCACTGTACAACACGCCACTCCACTATATAACACATTTCTCCACTCTACTATGCACCACTCTTCACAACTTCCTCTGCGCCACTCCACCACAATTTACTCAATGCTACTCTATAACACACTACTCCATTCTACTCCAGTGTATGGCACTTCTTCACTGTATGCAACTACACTCTATGCCACTGGACTCTACTACACTCTATACCACTACTCTCTACGGCCACTGTACTGGACACCACCTCAATCTATAACACTGTAGTCTACTGCCTGCCACTCCACTGTACTCCATTCTATGACACTTTCTAAAACTCAACGACTCACCACTCAACTGCATGCCACTCAGTTCTGCGCTGTTTTCAACTCTTCACTCTATGCTGATCCACTCTACGAAACTATCCTCCACTATATATAACTCCACTCTACAAAATTCCACTACACTCTATGCCACTCTACTGCACTATACTTCACCCTATCTCATACACTCCATTTCATTTATTTTATTTCATTTACAACATTTATAGATACTCAATTGTACAGCTCTCTACTCCATTCTAAGCCTGTACACACCACTGTACAACACTCTACTCCTTTATATGACACTTTTCCACACTCTACAACACAGCAGTCCACTATACTCTATGAGATACCACTCCAATTTATGATGCTTTACTCGACTCTGTGCTACACCACTCTACTCTACTCCCCTCCATGCCACTCTACTGTATGGCACACAAATCCGCTGTACTATACTTTACTTCACACTAAATTATGCCACTTCACTCAACTCCAATCCAGTCTCCTCCACTGCATGACACTTAACCTCACTCTACAACACTATATGACAAACCATTCTGAGTCACTTCACTGTACGACACCCTGCTGTACACTGTGTAACTTTACTCTACATTACTCTACTGAACTCTATAGTACTCTATGAGGCTTTGCTTCACTCTATGCTCATCCACTCTACGCCACTGTATGACACTCTAGAACATATTCTTTATTAAAAAATAAAAAACATTTAAATTCAAAGAAAATAACAAATGTTAAGGACACGTTATAGTTGGGAAAACTGTGTTTATTCTTTTTATACAAAGCCATTTTAAACTATACAAAAATAAGAAAATCTAAAGTTATAGTTAGAACTCAAATTTATAAATTATTCACGATCCCCTTCAATTCAATATAAGGCGCACACCTCCGTACACATTTTTTCACCTAACTCACCACACTACATTAACTATAACTCGCAACTGTAACTCACCACTCTACCATCGCAACACTGTGTACAGAGTTGCCCAACTTACACAAAATTGAAGGTGGTATGTAAATGACAAATGTAAACTATAACTATAACTTTAGAAGTTCTAATATATGTATAGTTTAAGTTGGGTTTTTATAGAAAAAATAAATAAAGTTTTCCTAAGTATAACTTATCCTGAACCTTTGTTATTCCTTGAATATATATGTATATATACGTTGAATTATTACTTTTGCAATTTGACGTAATTAAACTGGACATTTTAACGCAGATTAATTGCACTACATTTCTGTTTGCTCAATATTATAAGTGAACATTTGCTTTCACCCAACAATTGACAGCACATTGAAGAAAAGTTGGAATGTATTCACTTATTTTTTTCTTTGTATCGTTGTAAATTGATTTAAAATCTTGTATCTAATCAATCGTTTCAATAAGTGTATCAAGAAAACCAGAGTGCAAAAATGGGTTAAGGACACGTAAAGTAAAAACATCAGCTATAGGCCTCAAAATTCGAAAAGAAGGTTTAGAGTGAGAAATATGTTTCATAAAATTCAGAGTTCACCATTATAAGTCAGCACTACAATAGCTTTCACGGCGAATATCGTTTGTATAGTGATGGCAGTCAGTTACTGGTTTTATGTTATA
This sequence comes from Triturus cristatus, assembly GCF_964204655.1. Taxonomy (NCBI): domain Eukaryota; kingdom Metazoa; phylum Chordata; class Amphibia; order Caudata; family Salamandridae; genus Triturus; species Triturus cristatus. The sequence continues at coordinate 609,721,136 of NC_140586.1, forward strand.
TGTAAGAGTTTGAAGTGGATTCATATTAAAAGCATTCTTTGCATATTTTTAGCACTGCATATTTTTTTCCTTACGAATACAGGCTAGGAACATTTTCAATTAACAATGACTTTTGAGGCAGTGTGCATTTTCATACTGTAGAAAGTGAGATAGGTAGCAAATTAGTTTCAATACACCAGGTTCCTTTTCTTATTTTCAGGTTATTAGTTTTTATCCAGTTGGCAGGTCCTGGGCTCTATGGCATTCAGTTTGCAATTTTAAACCAACTGTACCACTGTACAGAAAGCCCCAAGGTGTTCTGAAGAGATGTTCGCAAGCTCATTCAGTAAAGGTATTTTGTACAGTAGCTGACCTTTCATACCTGTTTAAGTGAAACCTCCTTTTGTTTGAAGATAACATGCTCTCTTGTAAACGATCAGTCGACAACACTCCGTATTACTGATGCTTTTATCGACCGTGAGAGTACAATCTATTCGGCTTTGTTTTGTTTGCAAGTTTTACCTGTGCTTAAATTTAAATTCATTTTTTTAAAAGCAATTTCTGGTTTACCAAAAAAGAATAATAACATGAAAACAATGCCAATATGTCTGTTGTTTTATCACTCTAAATAGTGTTTTAGCCAAAGAGCATAAACCTAGCCAACAGCTGTGCATTGAAGTGTGACACGGGGAGCACTTCCCAAAGGAACAAAGAGGGAAGTCAACAGTTTCTGGGTACTGCCATACATTACAAATTGCCATTATGGCTCAAGGTTGAGTAACATCAACACACTTTGGTATCTCCTCTTGGAGTGCAAGCTCATCTCATCTGGCAAAGAAATCCATGTGAGTAAACAAAATTAAATTAAAAAGAATTCTAGGTTGTATTGTCTCATACATGGTTTACGTGGAAGCCTGCACCACCTCTCTAAAAACACACAAATAATTACCTCATTATAGTTAATAGTGACGTCTCTAGTTACCCCTACTAAAGACGAATTGTGTCATGCTACTCACCTGTAATAGGTGTATTGTGTCAGATCAAGCAGTTTAAGCAACACAAATGTGAATTAGCGTTTTCTTATGGTCTGTGATCTGTGATCAGTAAAAAAGAAAAATGTGTGTTTTTGACATTCAATAGGTTATTACAAATTTTAAGCTATTGTATTTTTTTTTTGCAACAATCTACTGACGTTTTTTGGTTTGTTTAATTTTGCAACAGGCATTCAGAATTCTTTCTTTATATCTGCAACCCTAGTATCTGTTTTATATGGAAGAGCAAGACTGTAAGGGCGCTAAAGGGGATGCAAAATCTAGATTCAGATTTACCAAGGCAAGCAAGGCCACCCTGCGTGGCTTGGTAAATCTGGTTTAAGGCAAGGCAGTGCACGCCACTGCCTTGCGTTCTCTTTGTAGTATTCTGTTTCTAAGTGTGCTACATTCTGAAGCACATTTAGAAAGAGGAAAATGCACCTGATGGCTATTTTTGATCAGAAAGGTGCCCCATGCTGCACAAAAATAATCTGGTGTACAAAGCAGACACACTTGCACCACGGTGTGATGGTACCTTGCATTGGTGCAAGGCAGCACATTCTGCACCAGGGCAGACAGAGAGCAGTAAATATGGAGCATTCCTGCACTCTCCCTTTTACAAAGCTCAATGTAGCACAGGAAGTTGTATTGCTGCATTGTGTGAAAGTATTATACATCTGCCAAATAGGATGTAAGCAGTTTATGGGAAGGATGATGGTGTGGCCATTTACTATAAGGAATAAAATGCCCTCTGCCATATCTTAAAAGGATATTGCAAGTCACTTCAGAGTCTCAGTACTTAAAAAAAAAAATTGAATTCAAACTCATTTTGCTAGATGATCATAGAACTCAGTGACTTGAATTATACTAATAATGTATGGCAAGGGGTACTTTACCATCACTCATATATAATTAATCCAAGTCCTTTATTGTTATGCAGTTGACATTAGCAAACAATGTTTTGCAGAATTAAACAAACATTAATCAATCAAATAGGGTTTTGTTGAGCCCACTACTCACCCGTCAGGGTCTCAAGGCGCTGAGGGGTGGGTGTGAGGAGCTCCGTTGGGGTCATTCGAAAAGCCAGGTCTTGAGGTCTTTCCTGAATTGGTGCAGTGTTGGGCTTCCCTGAAGGTGAAGGGGGAGATCATTCCAGTTTTTGGATGCAAGTTAAAACAAGGACCTTCCACCCGCTCTGGTCTTGTAGAAGCATGGGACGGTGGCTAGGAAGAGGTCGGCTGAGTGGAGGTTTCTCTTGGGGGCATGGATGGAGAGGCAGTTGTTGAGGTATTGAGGTCCGATGCTGTGAAGGGCCTTGTAGGCGTGTGTGAGCAACTTGAAAGTTATTTTTCTTTGATGGAGAGCCAGTGGAGGTCACAAAGGGGTTGGGTGAGGAATTTGTGTCGTGGGATATCAAGGATTAGTCTGACTGAGGCTTTCTGGATGGTCTGGAGTTTGTGGAGGAGTTTTTTGTTGATTCCAGTGAAAAGGGCATTGCTGTAGTCCAGTCTTCTGGTGCCAAGTGCATTAGTGACCGTTAGTCTGGAGTTGGGGGGATCCACTTGAATGTCTTACGAGGAGGGTGAGTGCATTGAACCGGTGATTCATAGTGAGTGATGAGTACATAATGATGCTGAGGTTACGTGCATGGTCCATCAAGGTAGGTGGGTTTCCGATGGTGGGGTGGCCACCAGTTGTCATTCCATTCGGAGGGGGTGGAGCCAAGAATTAGGACTTCTGTTTTCTCCTATTTGAGTTTCAGGTAGCTGTTTTTCATCCAGGTTACAAAGGCTTTCATCCCTTCTTGGAAGTTGTGCCTGGTAATGTCAGGTTCCTTGTTGAGGGAGAGGATGAGCTGGGTGTCATCAGCGTAGGAGACGATGTTGAGCCTGTGGTTTCTGCCGATGGTTGCGAGGAGGGCCAGGTAGACGTTGAAGAGGGTGGGGCTGAGGGAGAATCTTTGGGGTACTCCGCATGTGATCTCTGACGGTTCTGAGAGGAAGGGCCAGAGTCTTATTCTCTGTATTCTGCCTCAGAGGAATCAAACATAGCAGCTTTGTATGATTTCATACAGTCTGATGAATTTCACTTGTTTTTGCTGTCTTGTAATGTGCTTTATCGGTCAAAGTTAACCTTTTTTTTAATCTTATGTTCTAGCAATAAATGTCTAGGAGTGGACCATTAAGATGATGAGATTGAGATCATGGTACTGTCCCCTTTCATTTATATAAACTAATATTAAAAATTATTCAATTACACTTACAAAGAATAGGAGAGGGCCGTGCTTCAGAATATTTTTGTCTGACATGTACATCATGAACTAAATATCGTGTACAAAAATGTTTGCTCATTGGGCCTAGGTTTTCTACTATTTAATCCAATGGGGCAATATTTTTGTAAATGATATTGAAACTCATTCAAGCATCTGCTATTGTTGTAGAGCCATGACTTTTCCTTCTGAGATTCCACAGAGAGATTACAGACATAGTCACAGGACTCACTCATATATCTGTTCCAAACGTCCAAACCCACTGCTGAACAGTGGGTACTTTTCGATTAGGTTGGTGATGGCCTAGAATTAAAATATGGACTCCATCCATTATCTCACTGTTCTCGGGGATGGAGAGAGGTAGGTGTGGTGATATTTAGTAATGGGGAAGGGTGGAGTCAATAGGAACAGAGGCACAAAACCTTGCTTCTGCTCTCCATGTGTTGTTTGAGTCATGTGGTGCAGGAGGGCAGGTGATGGCAGGGCAGAAGGACCAAGGGTGTCATTCATATGCACCTATAGTGTAAATATGCAGAATGGATCTGGAGGGGACATAATCGCATGTCCCATGAATGCTTCTGTACCTGCCACTATCACTGATTGGGTGCTGTTGAGTCTGCACAGGGAGCAAAAAGGAAAGAGATGACCCACAGGATGTTTGCATAGTGCACATTGTACGGGTCAGATCACCAGATCCAGACAGTGGAGAGAGGGAGAAAACGTATAAGAAGGCACACTTAACAAGTGTGAATGAGGTGATAATATTGAGGTGTATAAGACCTTTTACAAGTGCAGTAGGATGTGCTGTGTCAAGGTCTCTCAAATGTGTTCCAGCGGCTGACTCTGGAGCACGGGGCTCTTGGTTTGATCCCCGGCAATGGCGGCAGCTCAGCTCAAGCACCCTGTGACTCTGGAGAATAGCTCACTTAATCTCCCTGACAGCCCTCAGCTCCTTGAGACCCCTAGGGGGAATTTGTGTGTGCTTAATAAATACCAGGTACATAGTTCATGCTAATGACATTGAGTGCTGCTATTCTTGTAATCATTATTGATGAAATATATAAGTCTGCCATGTTGAAAGTAGTGGAGCAGGGCAGGCAGATAGGCATGGGTACAATGCCTCTGTTCTTAGGCATTAGGCATGACAACTTATTTTTAATTGCATGCAAGTAATGAAAAAGCATTTTTGATGGTTATATTTTTTGACCTTATCAACATATACCCTCAATAGTTTTGAAACATATAATGTTTGCCTGAGTTTGTGTTTGTAAATTTGGGTGCTGATTGGCTAAAGGAGTTTCAAAAGATGCATTGTACTTTGGCACACCCATATGTTAAAACACAAGAAATAAATGACACCCTAAATCCCTTCCCAATTATTTTCTACATATAAACGTACAAGGTGCAAAGAATGGCTGTAAGAAAATGAATTATTGATTAAGGTGGATGGTAATTCACCACAAGAAACAAAGTCAGTAACCTGTTGGAGCCAGACAAGGGTTTCAATATTTTAAATTTCAGCTCAACACCTGCTAGCTATTGCACAGAGGAAACATGCTTAACATAAAGAAAATGTGTAAAGCGTTTAAAAGTTCCAAAAAAGGTAAAAAGTCCCAAATACAAAACAATAAAAATTCTACTCCAATTTAAAGGGTAGAGAACAATGTAATAAACAAAATGATATCCATAGAACACAAATCTAAAACAGAGAACTGGAAATATGAGATGTTGAAGATTTATGAGAAAAAGCGGCATGAAAAATTTAAGAGCCACTGTTTGTGGTTGACCAGGACCTAGGGGCAATTTCAGACCAATTGTGTTGATAACTGGTCTGATAAACAAAGCAGATTTAATCTGGTCAAAACATTTACCTTCTAACTTAGAGCATGAGTTAGCTGCTGCCGGAGAGGGTACTCCCATCGTAATGACTACAAAATGAAGGTCCGCCACTTTTGTACTTCTCAGTTGTGTTTTGCTACAGATGATCACAGGGTTCTGCTTAAAGTATTTAGAGACTACAATAGAGGACCATAGTTAAGGTGATTCCAAACCATTCTGCAAACTATTCTCGAGTTGTTAGGGTAGGTCCTTAGGACCCCTCTGACATCGTGGGTATTTTCAATAGCTGTATTCTCTCCCATTCAATATGGTGTCTTCCCTCTATGAATGTACAGACTCACTAAGTTACAAGCAATCAGCAGCTGTAATTTGCAGGTCACCTCTCATGATATTAATCGCTGGCTAGCTGCTAGATTTAAAGTAAAGGTGTCATAAATACATTTTAATGTGTTATATTTAATCTTTTACACTTGTAATGCTGCTTTCAAGATTTGTGTGGCAAATAATTTAGTATGTTTAAGTTCTATATGACCCAATATAACTTTATAACATAGTGCTCAATACTAATTTAACTGATTGAAAGAGGCAGTAAAGCAAATTTCATTAAACTATATAATCGCTTAAAAAGGTGTGAAAATGGCTTTATTTTCTTTTGCTTTGTAACTGTGAACTCACTGGTATTATTTTATGATTTGCAGGTGTTACTTAGAAGATATGCCTTCAAAAGGTGCCTGGCTCAACAAGTCAAATATTATTTTTGCGGGTGGTGATAAGTGGACAGTGGATCCAAGAGTTTCAATTGAAACAGCAAATCAAAGGGAATACAGTCTGCAGATACAAAGGGTGGATGTCTCAGATGATGGACTGTACACCTGCTCGGTACAAACTCAGCACAGCCCAAGATCATTGCAGATCCACTTAGTAGTACAAGGTAAGCATTCAGAATGCAGATCGTCTTCATTGATGGGGCCAATCTATTTGCTCTATGGCTTTTATCTCCTGTACAATTTGGAAGAGCATTACACGTGTTAAACGGGGGAATGTTACAGTGTTTTAGTAGGTTCTCAAGTTCAATTAGTTTTAAACACCTCATAAACTTCCAAGTAATTAATTACGGTGAAGCTACATTGGGGAATAAGATATTTTCCAATACTGCACAAGAAATACAAGGATCAACCAGTATTTTCTCGTTGGACTCAACATTGTGGTTGCATCATATGTATTTCATAGGCAATAAAAGTGTCTGAAAAGATGAACTTGAATATGTCAGGATGCCTTGGGATTTATGATTACTTGTATCTTTTTTTATGAAGGAGGACTTTTTTATATTTTCATGTATACATTCAACGGAAATAAACTTACATTAAATAAAAAGTAAAGAATGAAATATATGTGTTATTATTCTTAACTTAACTAGTAACTTCTTAACATTTACTGTTGTGTTGAACAGAATGTGCCAGTTTAGCAACTGTGGTAGTGTCATACTTTCAAAAATGATTTGGTAATTTATACTGTTCAGATGATGATGAATGTGTTTGTCAATGTTATTTTTGACAAGATCTACAGGAAAAGCATAAAAGCATGATCGATGTGGCATTATGAAAAGGTTACTTTTAGGTTAGTGGAGTGCCGCTGAGCAGTATACAGTTAAAGAAAGCTTTCTAGTTGATGTGGCGTTTTTCATTGCTTAATTCAAATGAACATTGATGACAGTAATCATAATTTCTGCAAGAAACACTACCATTTAGCACCAGTCAGCAAATGAGGACTAATTTCACTAATTCATTTTGTCAGTAATATGCCTCTAATTTTCATTGAATGTTACCATAATTGACCACTTCAGAAAGGCCTGCTACATACATTTCCCAAAGCAATATTCAGAATGCCTATGTTCTCCAGGTCCAGTGTGAGTAGCTCATTGGTTTGTGATTAGCATTCTGCGATTTATTTACATTACGTCGAGCAGAAAGGAATAATATTTTTTTTTAAATTGCTATGTGGTTGCCCCTTCCATTTAAAGATGAAGGAAGTGGAAGTCTAAAGTTCACACTAACTGTGTGAAAATCCTGTATGAAAGCATACTACATGCCCTAGCAAAAGCTCATTTCCAAGTTGTGACATGCATCTATCAAGATTGCCCATTGGTGTGATGTAATGTACAATACAAATATTGTTTCCAAAGTGATATTACTATCTGTTACTAGAAGATGTGTGGCACAATAAATTCAAGCTCTATTCATTCACTCATAGGCCCTATGCAAAGCGTTTGTTGAAATCTTCAATATTACAGGCTATTACCACTAGTATTGCCAACAAAAACCCAGTGGTCATGTGATTCAAGATTAAATACTTTGTGGGCTAAGGAAACTGATACCAAACTGTTCAAAGGTAAACACCGTTGTCAGGAATTATAGTGCCTCACGTGATGGGTAGCCAGCTCCTGTCCCAGTTCAAATGACAGACGAATGAGTGCTGTTGTTAAGAAGGTGATTCTAGTCCTTGCTCTAAGTTTGGTCAAAGTTGTTAAGGCATCAATACAGGATGTTTCAGTTTTATATCTTCTTAAGAAATTTTAGGGTCTCCCCTTACTGGAAAAGTTGTTGCTGGACTAGGTGCTATTCTTTTGCTATCACCCAATTGCTAACATCCTTTTGCTACTCAAGTCTTAACAAGTGTAAAGGCATTTCGATTTCAAAATCATTTGGAGTGCATCGCATTGTTATCATCTTACAATTTGCTTTTAGGTTGAGAGAGGACAGTGATCTGTCCCTTTTACAGGCAAACTTCAATCTGCTGGAGGTTCTGGACAGGAATAAGCAGGCATTATTACCTTATTTTATTTGTGGACAATTTGAAGGCACTAAACCTCATAGAGCTACCGAATCAGTGGGACTCACTGACTCTCTGCCTGGGATCGAATGAGGTGGCATGTGACCTTCCTGATTGATCGAGACACCTTTCTTGTTGTGTATGGATTTAATTCACACTGGCTTAAAGTGAAGTATGGGATTCCCCGTGTCTCATCATTGTCACCAGCACTGTTTGAGATGTACATCTAGCCACTTAATGAGATAATTAGACAGCTCAATCTGCACTTTTACACTAATGCTAGCAATATTTCAATCCCCTAGTTGGGTTGTTATATATTTCCAGACCTCTCATAGCTACAGGCAATATTTGAGATACTTCAGGTATAATAAATACACAGATACATCTGATACCAAAACTGGGTGTACCTCAGAACATACATTGTCTCGCTAGGCCATCCTGTGTCTGTTTTCGGCTTTCTAAGTTGGTGCAATGTTAAAATAATCATATTTAAACTTCTTAGTGTTTATATTGATGCTTCACTGACTGCAACAATTAAAACTAGTTGTTCTGGTGGACTTGTCCTTTTCCTTCACAATGGCATTTAGCTATGATTGCAAAGGCTGTTCTTGGTGCCTATCTAAACTACCACAAAACATTTATGGAAACATTTTTAATGGCCTGTAACATTGGATGAAATGTACCTAGAATTCAGTCAGGTTCCATATTACTCCAACTTTAGGATAGTTGAGATATTCTTGAAAATACTGCCTAGCACACATTGAACAATTTAGATCACAGAAATAATTAATGCTCTACCATGTGTCAAGATTTAGTAGAAGCAGGGCTGCATTATTTCAAGAAAATTGAGGAATGGATAGCCTTCTGAGAAAAGTAAATTACACTTGTATTTTATAACTTCCAGTCCTTCTTTTTGAACTTTTGTTTTATAATCCAGATGCTGTCAGACCTGTAGCACTTTATAAGATTCTGCATTTAAATAGATTAAATTGTAATAAAATTAGCACTGTAAAACATGACTTTGCATTTCTAAACAAGCCAACAAGTCATTCATGTATTCCATGGTAACTGTTGAGGAAAAAGATAAACTACACCAAGAGATGACACTCACTTTCTACTTTTTCAACCAGGATGAGTGTTATTCATTCTTAGTAAATTTTTGCATGAATCCCCAATCCACAATTAACATAACAGATATAAATGTTCAAGCTAAACCTCACCATCAAAGCTATTAGCACACCATGACATTTATTAGACCTAGAGAACCCACGTAGCTCTTGACCTTTTACAGTGCTATCAATGGGGTATGCTGACATTGTGGCACATTTTTGTAGTGAGACATTTAGCTGGCTACACTGCAGCATCTTATTAAACAGAGCTGCAGTTGGCACTGGTGAAATGCCAGTGGGCAGAGTGGAAGGGGGACAATGGTGCGGAAGGGCACCCCCTTTGAAAAATAAAAGTCAATCAACGCAGGGCAAACACCGGCATCAAAAGTGTGTTGTTATTTGCCATCAATGGGTTTCTGCATTTTAGTGAAAGAGTAACACAACAATTGTAGGATCACCAGGATTGGCAGCAATCCCTGAATCTGTCAATAAAGTTTCTAATGGGGTTGTAGGATATAACAGTGATTTTCCTAAAAATCAGGAAGAAAAGTAATCTTGCCGTTCCAATCCTGTTGTTGGAACTCTGAAACCTTTCATAAGGTTGTGTTTCAATATTTACCATTGGTGATTGGTGGAGGGACCGGTAGATTAATGTCTTGTGTATTCCATGTGTATGATTCACCAAGGTTCCCCCCTCCAAACACATTGAGTGCATGTCCATGCAGTGGTCACTACTGTTTCTCTATTTGTTTAACAATTATGAAATTATTGTTGCTTGTTCAATGATGTGACCTTTGCTTTGAATTCTAGGCTGATGGCTTACAATATATGCTCAAATTTGATAACCCATCTGGTCAATAAAACATTGTCTGCACGTCTCTCTGCAAATCTCTCTGACAACGAATCATGAGTGCATCCCAGTTGATCATGATGTTTATGTTTCAGTAAAGGGATACACTGAAGCATAACTTCAAGGACTTTGGCATCTCTTTAGAATTAACACACTTCCACCATGTGCTAATATGCTACAAGTCTTATTTCCATATGTTCCACTGTAGAGAAAAAACTAATTCCCAAAAATTCATCATTATTATTTTAGACACAATTACAAAACGCCTCTAATTGGTTGTCATTAGCATGTAGTTACATAAATTAAAACGGGCTTAGAAGGGCAGAGATACATGTGTTGTGGGACTTCATCCTAGGCAAAGTTCAATTTGCAATGGTTTCAAGATGATGATAGCACTAGATTCAATGACCTTTGTGTCAGATACACAAATACCTTCCTCGAGTATAACTGAGGTGCCTTCAAGCAAATATACACATCCAAAAGTATAACATTACATTTCACAGACAAGTGTATCCACCCATTGACCAGATTTATGAGAATCATGTAAAGAGATACATTATTTGACGACACCTAAATTATGAAATGTCTATTCCTAGGAATAAAACCTCTTCTAGATACCCTCCAGCCTCCATTAAGCCTACTCATGACCTATGATTACAAGGTTGAGTTTTGCAGCCAATTGGTTGTCTGTTACCTAAAGATGTCTATGGAGGTGTATTAATAATTAAATAATTTGGCATACTAAATGCAACCTACTGTCTGCTAGAGAGATCTGCCTGACTAGATCTAATTAATAGCTCCACCCTCAGTAGCTCATAGTAGCTGTGACTTGATTTATTGCTTCTGTGGCCTACTCCGCCTCCTATTAAAATGAGCTTGCTTCCCAAAACTCCTGCATGTCTCTTTCCAAGTGACTATTACAGTGGTCAAGAATACACAAGTTCATCTAGTGTTGCATAAATTAAACTTGTTTATTTTTAGAACCGGCAGTCCATTTGAAAAGTAATGCCATAAAATGTGTGAGCTGTATCAATTGAATAGCGTTCACACCAAGGAATATATCTCCTGGTAAGATGTCAATACTAGAAATTTGTCAAAAAGTGTTTTCACAAATATTTGTGTCCATCAAATGCAAAAACACATCTTATGACAATTTGGATCAGTGGTAAAGTGGAATCCCCAAGTGCCTGACATACTGATGTGTGGTTAGATAAAAAGACAATCTACAGTGCGAGGCACGGTTGCAGCAGCCCTGAAGTGTGACCACAGTCTTACACCCTCAATGCCTCCACCAAAATCCTTCCAGTGGAATGTGGCAAAAATTTATGCCACCTTGTCAGGCAGACATTCTGTGGCCCTCTCAGAAGAATGTGCATGTTTCCCCATGTTATATAATGGGAACATGAATGCCAAGCAATTACTAATTGACAACTTGAATTTGTTATGTTAACTTTCTATTGCTCACGCATTCAATAAGACAGAAGGGGCATTGCCGTGATTTTATCTGATGTTGTTCACATCAAGTGTGATGTCATTAATGGTGTGTGAGCAATGAATAGGGGCTGATATGTCAATCAATCAAAATTACTTAATTTTGACAATCAAGTCCCTTAAACTGCCAAAAACATCAGCAGCACATTGCATAGATTTAAATAAATTGAGGCACAAATTGAAGACAAATAACAGCATCTCAATAATGCGCCTACAGTCAATTCATATAGAGTGGCAGAGTCATAAAAACTAGATGTATGCATGGTTTAAAATGCATCATGCTGATGCTATGTACGTAAACATAAAGCTTGGACCTAAGCTTTTAGCAGATGCTTAGATTTGTCTTAGCGTAAAGTGATATTTTACGTTTATTGCTGTGGAGCAGTTTGCGGCTTCTGCTTCTTGAGGTAAGAATTAAAAACATATCATAATATTCAGTGCAACTTCATGATAGGACAGCAAAATTGGCTCACAACAGTTGATTACTAAGCTTCTTGAGGTAGTAAATTAAAAACATATCCTAATAAGCAGTGCAACTTCATGATATAACAGTAAAATTTGCTCTCAGCAGTTGTTTACTAAAATTCAAAAGCGGAAGATACAAAGAGCTGAGGGGCGGGCATCAAATGTTAAATATTCACTTCAGGTCTGCAAAGAGCTATGAGTTACTGTCAGGGCAGGATATGTAAGGTTCATCAAGGGTCGGCAAAGCCTTATGGTAATCATAACTAAACCCATATGTAAGCTCCCTTCACCTAACGACCTACCCTTCTATTCCCACTGTGGGTCGGATTTTACAGAGAACTGTACAAAGAAAAAAGGTATGCTCAAATGGCTAAAAGTAGAGTGGCGTTGCCAAACCAGCCAGTCTTACACACATTCGTTATTGACCTACTCAAGGGGCTTAAACGTAAAAGTCTTCGATGATTATGCACTCTGGGTGGTCCAGTGGTTTCTGTTATCTCTGAGATTGTAGGTAGCTAGCCAGTAATTGGTCACAAGTTTGATCTAAATGGGGTGGTAATCAACAGGCTGCTATGTGACCGTATTATTTGAGCCTAAGGCTTCAATACTGAGCTGAAACATTAAGGAATTTTGGACAGTGGTTACATTTCTTAGTGTTTTGTTCACTTTGTCCAGAAATTTTATAAGGTTGGTAATGACTTGCGGGTGAGCTTCATTCAAAAGAAATTTGATGGCCCCTGGTATTGACTGTGTACCTTCGTTAAATAAGAGATGTCGGAGGAATCTTCTGCGTTCCTCAAGTAGGGCAGGACATATACAAAGCAAGTGTGCTAATGAATTAAGATGCATTAAAGGGCCTCCCTTGTAATCCTGCCAGTACCCCAGATGTTTTATGTGTTTAATATGACCAGGCGATGGTTGTCTAGATGCCATGCACTGCTTTTTTAGGTTTTTTCTGCCAAAGATCACAATATTTGTTTTTTCATAGTTTGTCATACCAGTTGAGTTACAATGATTGTGTAAGATGTCAAGCAGTCTTTGGAGCCCCACCGGTGTTTGGCTTAAAAGAACTATGTCATCTGCATAAAGGAGCGAGGTGATGTGATGGTTTGCAAATTGTGGTGCATGGCAGATTACTGAGTTTAATGCAGGTACCAGGCCGCACATAAACAGATTGAAAAGAGACGGAGCCAGTACACACCCTTGCTTGATGTCTTGTTCAATGTTTATTTTATCAGAAAGTGCTGTGCTATATTCCAGTTTATCCCTGGATCATGTGTCTGAGTGGAGTAGCTAAATGCCGCGAAGTGGTGGTTCTGGGATTTGCCAGTCTTAGGGGCAGATATGATTGTATTTTCATCAAAGCTGGGGAATCTAAAGGAAATCCTTCACATGGAGTTTTTTTGTAACTGACGTGGAATTAAAAGTATTGGTGAATACCAAAAAGTATTATATTTGCACCCACACATTTATGTAAATTAACGTGAGGAGATATAATACTTTCTTATGAATCTGGCCTTAAGTATTTGTCTTGTTTTGTTGTTAAATCTCACAATGCACTCATTTATTACTGCACTATCAAGATCCCAAGCGAATATGTGTTTTTTGCATTAGTCCCCAATCTATTTTCCTTTGTATTTCCCATTTTTTTTATCTAGGTGTTCATACATATATTTACCAACCTGAGAACAGCTTGCTCTAATTGTCTTGAATTCACACCCAAGCAATATTTCTGATTCATTCTAAGAACAACTATGTTGGAACTTTCGAAGGGAAAATCAAATATGATGTTCAATGAGGATAATATTGTTTTTAATATGTTTACGTCCCACGAATATAAGAAGCACAAGCATTAGAAGCAATGAATTCCAAAGGGTAGCTTCAGTATTCCCAGGGTTTTAGCCGGTACTGTTTAAGCATATTAAGAAATATGAAATCCAAGGTATCTGATGCCAATTTGTTATTAGTTAAAATGGATAGATTGTAATAAAAAATTGACTCCCAATTTTATTTGTATTTGATTGTCTCTGCTAAAGATATGGTAAACAAAACAAAACTTAGCTTCCTGTGATTTAGGATTATTAATGAAGAAAGATGTGTTATATTGTTAAAATGCTTCAGTTACATCTAGCTATTGGTTGCCCATTTCAGGAGTGTACGTTGCAATGAAAACTCTGACTAAAATATTTTTAAGGTTTTGTCAGTCTTGTTACAGCTAGTAGGTTCTTTCTGGTTCTGGTTCTGGTTATGTCTATTGTGCTACTTGTTGTTTATAAAATGTCAATAAATATTTAACATGTTCTGATCATTACCAACAAGATTGTATATGCATATGGTGTTCTTAGCAGCATGTTTCTACATAATTTAGTGGTCAATATAAACAAGATGCCGTATGAATGTTTACGGAGGGGTACTTCTCATACTTGGTAGCCAGAGGCCTGTTTACCTTTCTGATGACTCTAATATTTTATTTATTTATACATTTCTATTGCATTATTCATCAAAACTGCTGTTACCAAAGTTATACAACAGAGGACTGTAATTCATTCCTATTTTCTAACACCTTAATATTATTTTAAATTCCCTTTGAGAAATATGTCCAAACGCAACTTAGCATTCTTCCATAACTGTGGTAATATTGTTATGTGTAAAAATTCATAAACCACATCTATTATTTGATCAGGGCATTAATGTTATATTTTGGTACAGGATTGATAAAGAGAATCCTAGAGAGGCTGTTTAGAACACAACCTGAGGGGTCTCCGGATTTACTCGGTCTTGCAAGCAATTATCTGTCTACATATTGCCAATTCCTTCAGTTTACTTTGTTCACATCTTTCTTCAAGATTAATTTCTTGGATGCTTAAATTTTACATACTTTACCTTTTTTATTTTTCCCAGTATTAGTTCTAGTCCAGTGAGAATGTTGTTGCTGTCATTTAAAAAGTATTGGCCTTGTTTAGAGTTTGGCGTTTGGGGCACTGAGTCAATATGTAAACATATCCTGTCCTCTACATTAGAGCTATGCTTTACTTGTAATACGGTATGGTTATGAGTGAGTATCCCTTCTGCCAAACTCTAAATAAGGCATTACGTTGTACACTAGTTGAACTCACTCAGGCATTAGAGATTCTTTCTCCTAGATACCTTTTTAAAAATCTATTTATAATTCATCCATCAGTAGATTCTAACACACTAGGGAGCAAAGTGTTTTCCTCTACATCACTGATTTTATGACTCTAGTAATATCTCCAAAATATATTATTCAGTAACACAAAATTTCCAAATGCTAAAATAGCAATGTGTCACTATATTTGTCATTCTTTCTACACATACACTTGGATACAATTCTTGATGGTGTATCCTCCAAAAATATAGGCAGCGAATAAAATTCTACATACATTAATGAGTAATGAAATGCAAAGCATATTTGAGGTGCATTGGCAGAACAGTATGTTGAAGAAAATATCTTTTTGCTGGTCATTATTACCCTAAGCTTTCATTACTTCCATCAGTGTTTTCTTCTTTTTTAAATATCAAAGAGCTTAGTAAGAATAGATATTGCAATAAACAACAATTTGGTCAGTTAGTCCAAGCAATAGTTTATCTGTAATTTGCGACAAGGAAAGCAGTCAATGTTAAGTCTACTCTATGTTGAAAACATGGTACCTTACAATCATTATTAGGAAAAGGTACATGTAAAAATTGCATAAATTGATCTACATTATTGTGCCAGGGGAGGATGTATAAATACAATTTGTGTCACTAGATGACTATTAATAGTTACAAAACAAGTATTTTTAGTTCACTGAGATTGAGGAAACCAATCTAAAAACATGGAAAAGTTTGGGTATCGTTTCAAATTTACATAGCTGTAAATGGTACCATGTCAGTGATTTAAAAGCCCTGACTGTACACAATAAAAAATGTAGATTAAAGAAAGCATTGCATGAATGTGGTAAGGCAATAGATTTGTTCCAGTATTTTTTGCAGGTTAATAATATCCATTTATCACATGCTCTGTGTTGTACCTCAAGGTTTTCAAGCAGTTTGCCCATTCTGTGCTTGCTTCATATAACTGATTTTGAGGAATGATTCTTTCTTCACTGTAAATACAGGTAATTCAATATATTTGAACAAAGAAATCTGAACTGTGGGCACAGAAGCTATTTTCTAGATATATGAAAATGAACTGAATTATGTATTTGCAGAGGCTACATCTAGACTTTGAAGATAAATGCTTACTGTAGCAGAATGTGTTCTGGCCAATTTAATGCCCTGGATTTTCTGCTTTTGGACTACTTGCTTTTTTTACTTTTGTTGAGTGAGCCTCACTGCCTATACGTCATTTAAGTTCTGATAAAATATGTGAGTTTAAGCTACCAGCACCCACCTCTTGGGATAAGGTATTTTGCTGCATTGCAGGAATAAAAGGCTCCGGGCTAGTTTCATGTCATCACGTGTACATATGTGTGTGAACATGTATGAATCCTGAGTGTGTGAGACCATCATCTAACTGGAATCTGCACACGCATAGTTTGTCGCAGAAGGGACACTTCAGGAATTCGTTCTAACTTGGTCTAGGCCTTATAATGTGAGTGAGTATTAATAGTGTGACTAATTGCAACTGCAGCGATTACAGAAAATTGTGTGTATTATACACCATGGGCAAACTCTGTGCCAAATTACTATTTCACTATAGTGAGACCTGTGTGACACACTGATCATATGGCAAAAATGAACCAGATATTACTGATTCAAATGTCACTTTTGTCATATTGTGCACATTTTGGCACTTGAGGATTGTTAATATATATATGTGACTCAGTTTCTAATTAGATTCCCAGCCATTGAACCACCTGCTAGGCCATGTTAAGTACTCTGCTGACCAGCTAGAAGCTCAAATTCCTTCTGACACATTAGAGCCATTTGTAAGCACTTGGACTTGTCTCTGGGAAAGGAAACAGATGGGATGGAATATGTATGTGGTAATTACTTCAAACACACGCCAAGAAATACTCAACCAGACAGACACAAAGATGCATAACCAGACCTCCGGAGCCAATTACAGGACGGTCATTGTATTGAAGTTTTGGAAGGGAGGCATCAGGCAGCTATGACAATTAGGGGCAGGGCTTAGTCTCTAGGAGAAGGTTTTTTTCACAGACCACTTCAAGTCACCATCTTGAACGCTATTCAGGGTCGAGAAAGGGATGGAATGTTGTGCCATCCCAGGATTAGACTGAGGTGTCTACATTGTGTAACTTTCCACCTCCACTTCTTTCTGCATAAAACATCCATGAAAGCATCACACAATGTGAACAACATCAATAAACAATTCATACCGTAAGACAAAAGGGTTTGCATTGGTGAATATACTGTATGAAAACAAGATAAAATTATCATAACATATGGCTGCAAAATTTCAGAGAGCATAGGCTTGCATACGTGTCCTACCCAAATATTTTAAAGGGCCCACTACATGAAACACTTTCTTATTAATTAATTAGTTACTAAGAAAAAGGTATTAAAACCAGTCTACATCAATCAGTGTTAAAAGCATATAAAATCTATTTCAGATCTCACCCAGTATCAGTAATACAGAAATTAATGTCTAACTATTAAGAAAAAAATAAAAGATAAAACAAGATATACATAAATTTTTAGGTACTTTTATTCAACAATTTCATCTTGTGTTAAAAATAAAAAGACAAAGCAGCACACATTCCTATGGCACTGTTTGCCTATGCTTAAACAGAACCAGTGCAAGACTGGAGGACAAAACCCTTGGTTCAGGTCCACCATGCCCTCCATCTTATCTGGTCCTAAGATACATAGATCTAGTTCAATTAAAAGAGCGCACAGATGCTATGTATTACACATTCAATACCAATTACTTTTAGTCATATAGATCACACTACCTGGATCCATAGAGAGTTTGTACCCTATTCCCTATTCTAGACAAGTGCTAATGAAATATTCTTCCTGGCATAAAAAAACACCCATAAAAAAGACGACATTCCACAACAAATCTCTAGGGTAGGCAGTGATTGCAAATATTAAATATGCAGGGTAACATTGTGTAAAACAGAGTGGTCTAATTATCGGTAGGATGTAACGTTTCCTAAGTTGTTCTGGGGCATCATGTCAACACAGGGGCTATTGGCCAAATTTGTAGACCAGTCGTTCATTTTTGGGAAACTAATTAGTCGATTAAATATGTCCAGTCTTAGGCGGGTCAAGACAAACCTATGCCTTGCATTTAGTAGCATTTTAAAATAAGGTTGCATGTTAAAAAGTGTTAAAATCAACAGATTTTTTAAACACTAGGTTTAGGAACTTCAGTTATGAATCTAAGGTTTTCCAGGTGTGTCATTCCTTAATTTTTCAAGCAATTTATATAATAATATGTCATGTTTTGGGCGTCTCAAAATATTCGGGATGGGCCATATCACAGAGAAAATGATGGACAAATGTCAACAGCGAGACACACAAATATGAGCTTGATTTGAGACAATCCCCGATTATTGCTCAATTTAGGCCAGATTGTTTACCTAAGTAAAATTGGCTGTGACTTTATTAGATCTGTAAAGAATGGCGCACCCAGTTCGGCATGGCATACATATACTGAAGTACTTTTACGGGTAGCAAGGAGATATCTAAAAAAACTCCTTTCTGCTAGGTGCATGTCTATACATTTTTGTGTCCCCACATACCATGCAAGCTTTGCTAAATTGTAACTTCCTGTTCGCAAGGGCCTTGTTCTATAAACCATCCTTGTCGAATAAGATCTCCAAATATTCTTACTGTTTATTTTTATGTCTCTGCACGTCTTATTATTCCTCCTGCATTTCATAATGAAGGTTTTTGTTTGATTGACGAAGAAGCCAAGTTCCTTCATATATTCAACAAAATTGGAGAGCAAGGACTGAAGGGCCAATGGACTGCGAGCCATAAGAATTGCATAGCCGGCATAGAGGAGGGCCGGGACAGGGTGCATCCTATTTGTGGGAGATGCCGCAAGTACCTCACCCACACTGTTTATGTTTAATGAAAACAGGAAAGGGGCCAGGACGCATCCCTGTCTCACCCCTCTCTCTATCTTGAAATCTTTGGTACTTTCTCCTCTAATGCCGTATCTAATCCTGGCTTTGCATCCCAAATATAAGTCCCTCAGAAAGCTGACATTCGGTTCCTCCAGCCACATATCTTTCATTTTTTACCATAGTTTAGCATGTCTAATGCAGTCAGAGGCCAATGAGAGATATTCGGTGCCTCCACCCCATATATTTCATTTTTTACCATAGTTTAGCGTGTCTAATGCAGTCAAAGGCCAAAGAGAGATCGACAAACGCTAAATAGATGGTCTCCTTTTTGATGTTAGCATATTTCGCAATTAGCATTTTTAAAATGAGACTCCGATCTATTGTCCCAATCCCAGGGCAAAAGCCATATTGTAGGTCTGACATGGTATCATGTCGTTCCGCTCAATCTTGTAATCCATCCAGGATTATATGACCTGCTATTTTAATGAAAGAATTGAGCAGGGTAATTGGCCTATAACATGCTGGATTTAGGCGGTCTCCTTTTTTGTAAATAGGTACGATGATTGATTCAGCCCATGATGACAAAAAACCTGCTGTGCAGCCGGCCCTCAGCACTAAAGTCAGCACGGGCCCCCATAACACAGTGTTATCTTTATATGATTCTACAGGTATTGCATCTGGCCCAGGGGCTTTATGGCTTTTGCTTGCCTGTATTACGTTATTAACTTACTCCGAGGTAAAAGGAACAATGGAGGCAATTTGAGATGGGACTATGTCCCCACTCTAATGCTAGTACTGTGTCAGGCAATGAATAAATACTAGCAAAGTGCTTTATCCATTCTTTATCCATTCTTCCTCCAATATTACCAGCTCAATCCTAGGAACCTCATATGTACTCAGTGATGAGGAGTTAATTACTCACCTAAAGGTTCTGCTGTCATTGCTGATACTTGCTTCCTAAATGGACTCCCAGACCATCTCCCTTAACTGTGATTTTCTCAGCTTCACGGCCTGCTTGTATTCCACTCGACAGCTGCAAACTTCAGTAGTGCTCCTAGGAGATGTATGTAGTGCCACCTTTATGCGTTTATGGACTTAAGTGCATAACGTGTCAAACTACCACTTCTCCTCCTGTTTTGCTTTCTCTGTGGAAACAAAAAGACTCTGTGTGATTGACAGGAAGGCCGTAATGATTTCATTAGTTCAGGTAGTGTCATCTAGGCACAACTCAAAGGCTTCCCTATTATTATTATCTATCAATTGTCTGACAAACCCTTCAGTGGTAATCTGTGTCCAACGCAAAGAGTAAATTATGCCTTACTATTTCAATCTCTTTCACTTGTAAGGTAGTTTTGCCAAGCGCCTGTTTAAAAAATTATACTGATGATAGTTGCAAACTTAAAAGAAAATGGTCACTTAATGAAATCGAGTGAATGTGGAAATTAAAAACAAGGGCAGCACACCTGTTAGACAATAAAACTTGATCAATAATGCTGTGGTTATTCCTCCCATTAAAAGTATTCTTACGCATAGTGTAGGGAGAAGAGATTTCATTAGCAAATGTCAGGTTAAATTTGAATATTAATTCATTGATCTTATTGCCATATGTACTATGGTTAAAATGAGACTGAACTTCATCCTCTATACTTACCATTCCACACATTTTACCCGACTGAATATTACACTGACGTTGTTTTGATTTGTAGTGTACCCAAATAGAGGCATGGGTAGTCACCTAACCTTTCATCTACATTTACCATGCTATTGTACTACATAACAGGTTTGGTGCTGACCTTTTACCTTGTTAGGTGCTGCATGAATGTTGTGTGGTTTTCTCTGTTAAAACTAGCCTAATTTATTATGCATGAGGATTCTCAGAAACACAGCAGGACTACCATCTATTGCATTTTCTGCATAAGAACTATGTATAAGGGTCATCCCTTTCGTCATCCTTGGCTGACATGACAAAGCAAGGTAGAACCCCTGAAGGTAAACACCATATCTTTGGTGGGGCAGGCAGAGGAGAAAGGCTTCCATGCTGACACACTGACGCGAGAAGCTGAGGTTCCTGCATGCAGACTTCCCAGCACGCAGTGGTCTGATATCCCTCGCGGTGTGTCCATCTCAAGAACAAGACGGGGTCCTTCATTCTCTCACACCAGGTAATGGGGACGATTATTTCGTAGGGGGATTCTTGGCTATGCACATACATATATGCTAGGTACATTTAGGTACATCTAGTCAAGGTCTTCATCGTAGGAATACTGATATTACTGTCATGTATTTATATGACTGCATATATTCATTGTGTTAACACTATTGTAGAAATCTACCATCCATTTACTCTGTTGGTGCTTATAATCATTTATATCTGTTTCTGTCTCATGGTTGTTCAGCACACATATTTTACACTAGAATGACACAGGTTTAATAAATGCTTATTGAAAATGTCCCCATTGTTTATTCTGTGTATCTCTCAGAGATAAAGTGAGCACGAGCGACTTACCGAAAAGTACTGTACTGTTTCCTCGATCCTTGATGGGACAGGGTTATCATGTTCGATAGTTGCCAGAAACTATTCCTTCCTTGGTAAGAGAAGTTCATAGTGCCACTGTGAGATAGCTTATCTCCATTGGCATGGAGAACACAGGACCCACGTCTGGTTATACCCATCCCACTTGGGTGACAAAGGCAAAAAGAACAATTGATGGACAGAATGCAGAACAATGTCATACATTCACCCCAGTACAGAGATCTGGGCCTAAATCCATCTTTTTGCTCCCCATGCCATTCCAGTTTGAACCCAGCCATATGGAAATCAGTATTGGCCTGCGTCCAATGGGAACAGTCCAGCCCGAACTGCCAAGCCAGGTCCTCCCTGGACTGGAAAGAAGCATCTTAGAACCGGTTTCAGGGTTTCACCCCTCATCAGCCAGGATAGCTTGACTCAAGTGGCATGGAGAGCACGAGATCCACACTTTCCCATACCACTCGGGGTGACAAATGCAAAAAGAACAATTGATGGACAGCATGCAGAACAATGTCCTACATTCCTTTCAGTGCTCCGTCCATCATCTCCTTGTGGTTGCTTTGTTCACCCTAAGTTGGCAGGGTATGCCCAGACGTGGGTCCCTTGCTCACTTTGCCAGTGGATTCAAGCTAGCCTGGCTGATGAAGGCTATTAGCCCGAAACTGGTCCCAGGATGCTTGTTTCCGGTCCAGAGAAGACATGGCTTGGCAGTTCGGTCTGGACTGTTCCCATGAGGCACAGGGTCAAGACTGATTTGCATATAGCTGTGTCTGAACTGGGGTGGCGAAGTGAGCTAAAGATCGAAGATGGATTCAACCCAGATCTGTAACCGGGGGTGAGTGTCTGAAAAGTTTCAGTGCTCCGTTCATCATCTCCTTATGTTTGCTTTGTTCGCCCTTAGTTGGCAGGGTATGCCATGACGTGGGTCCCTTGCTCACTTTGCCACTGGAGTCAAGCTTGCGTGGCAGATGAGGGCTGTTAGCCTAAAACCGGTCCCAGGATGCTTGTTTTCGGTCCAGGGAAGACATGGCTTGGCAGTTCAGTCTGGACTGTTCCCATGAGGCACAGGGTCAAGACTGGTTTGCATATAGCTGCGTCTGAAGTGGGGTGGCGAACTGAGCTTAAGAACAATGATGGATTCAACCCAGATCTGTGACTGGGGGTGACTGTCTGAAAAGTCTCAGTCTTCCATCCATCATCTCCTTGTGTTTGCTTTGTTCACCCTAAGTTGGCAGGAGATGCCCAGACGTGGGTCCCTTGCTCAGTTGGCCACTGAATTCAAGCTAGCCTGGCTGATGAGGGCTGTTAGCCGGAAACTGGTCCCAGGATACTTGTTTTCGGTCCAGGGAAGACATGGCGTGGCAGTTTGGACTGGACTGTTCCCATGAGTCACAGGGTCAAGACTGATTTGCATATAGCTGTGTCTGAACTGGGGTGGCAAAGTGATCTAAAGAACGATGATGGATTCAACACGGATCTGTGACTGGGGGTGAGTGTTTGAAATGTTTCAGTGCTCCGTTCATCATCTCCTTGTGTCTGCTTAGTTTGCCCTAAGTTGGCAGGGTATGCCCAGACATGGGTCCCTTGCTCACTTTGCCACTGGATTCAAGCTAGCCTGGCCTATGAGGGCTTTTAGCCTGAAACCAGTCCCAGGATGCTTGTGTCTGGTCTAGGGAAGCCATAACTTGGCAGTTTGGGCTGGACTGTTCCCATGAGTCACAGGGTCAAGTCTGATTTGCATATAGCTGTGTATGAATTGCGGTGGCGATGTGAGCCAAAGAACGTTGAGGGAGTCAACCCAGATCTGTGACTGGGGGTGAGTGTCTGAAGAGGTTTAGTGCTCTGTCCATCATCTCTTTGTGTTTGCAATTTGCTCCAAGTCATCATTCAATTTCTGCAAAGTATCTATTATTTCTCTCATGGTAGTGTTGTTCTAAAAATTAATTATCAAATCACATTCTATTTGTTGATAGAAAGAATTATATGTCACCATAGCGATGTTAATAACCTGTAAACTATTAGAGACATAACTGCATAGTCCCCCCTTTGCCCTGACCTGCCTCAATATAATGGCAGGAGTAAAGTATGATCTATACCCATTCATATGGATGGTTTCTGTGAGCCGTGTCTCTTGTAGACAAATAATTTGAAAATCAACGACAAACTCTAGCCATTCTGGGTTTTGTCTTTTGCTCCGCAGACCTGACATGTTCCAAAACATCCATCTAAAAAGTTCAGAGTTCACTTTAGTTGGGTTGTGTTTGATATTGTTAATCGGGGAAACTGGCATGTTGCTACTAGCTCATTGGGGAGTTGTGTCTTGGGTCAGCGTAGTTCCCTCACTCATTGTTTAGGAGGTGTTCCCATCATCAAAGCATTCTGTAGAGGGAGTTCTCATAGTGTCTTCCTCTCTGTGCATACAAGCCTCCCCATTAATTCAGTCCAGCCCTTACAGAGTTGATAGACAATGAAAACGATTGTAAATTGAGACTAGATAGTTTGAGTTCATCATAAGTCTCGGTTCAAAGATAGTCTGTGATCTAATGTTGTTAATTAAATGTGCAGGTTGATAAAAATAACCCAAATGGAGGAAGGAAATAGCGCTTATGGAGACATTGGTGACCCCAGTCCTACTCAGAACTGTCTCCACCAGCCGTGGCGTTTAAGACAGACCTACACAGTCCCAATCAGGGTTTCTTTCCCTCTCCCCACCATTTAACCTTCCCTGCCATCTTGAAATCAGGGAATTGTTGTTCAGTTAAACCTGATATAACTCCCAGCCAGTTCTCCGTACTGTTGGTAGATAAGGGAGGAACATTAGTCAGGACAATCACATATGGAGTTGTGGCCAGTGAAAGATCCAAACAATCACTTATGTTTTCTGTGAGTTCTCTGGGATGGTCGTCAATGGCTGGAGTGACTGTGACAGATCCAAGGTGTCTGCCGCCTCTTGGCCCAGCACAAGGCATACCTGATTTCAAACTCTCCCCACCCCTCATTCTAATACTTTGGATTCCTACATAGCTAAGGGGGCATATGTTTAATCCTGCCAGTGTAGCGTTATTGGTTACAATCTGGGTCGGGCCTCAATTGTAGATGGAAATGTCATATCATGTAATACATTTGGTATTTGACCAGTTACAAGAAATTTAAATGGTCCAGGTAAGAATTAGTCCTTGTTTCTACTTTCGTTAATCGGGTATATATAGACCCCAGTGTGTTATTCATGTGCTGATCAAGAAGTTTAAGTGCCTCTGCCAGAGCATCTATTTTGCTATTAAATGTATCATTAGGGACCATGTTACTCTTAACCAGGGTTGTAACTATTTGGTGCAGGGCCTGGGTTTAGCTATTTATTTGCT
Source organism: Triturus cristatus (assembly GCF_964204655.1). NCBI lineage: Eukaryota > Metazoa > Chordata > Amphibia > Caudata > Salamandridae > Triturus > Triturus cristatus. The sequence goes on from NC_140586.1 coordinate 609,745,936, forward strand.
TAGATCACATTGTCTCCTTACTAGGGCAGGTACCTACAAGATGATTTTTGGGCTTTCTGACACATTTAGGTGGCGGTGAGTTAGATTTAGATAGGGAAATAGTTTCGGGGATATGCTGAATTCATCCGTTTTCCCCGTTAGCCCCATTCTTATCATTCTCCTTTCTTAGGTCCTTGCCTTCACTTATACTTACAGGATTCTTTGAGCCATTCATAAGGACATGGGACATTATTTCTGGGGCCGATACACATTCACCGTTAATTAACAATGATTCTCCAACAGTTGATATTTGCTTATCGATAGCTCCCATGGATCCCGTAACATATTTAAAGAGATAGTTGGGATTTATCTGGAGACTGAGACTTACAAGCAATGGCGGGGTGCTTCCTCTTACCCATACTGAAGAAATATTCTGATAGAGGGGAAAATTGTTCCAACAATGCCAAAAATACCACCCACTAGAGATGGGTCAAGACAATAGGGTAAGGAGACACTACATAGTTGTTACAAAAGTAATATACACAAATAACAAGTCTTTGTAGACTCCTCCTGCAGTATTTCTTTTGCTCTATTCCAATAAAAAATCACAACTGTGAGATTATGGATGCGAGTCTAAAAATAAGTCTCTTGCGAGTAGTCCCACAAGTGGTTCCAAAGCAGGTACCAAAAATAGATGTCACAGGGGAAGAGTTAGCAGAATTGGAGAAAATTACCTGGCTTTTAACGGTGCTGGTAGTGTTGGAATGAGCTATCCGGTCGCCTCCAGACTTTAGCCAGCACCAGCAAATAGACAGCCCCCTGCAAGCTGGTGAATCCAACTTGCTGCAAAATTGATACACATTAACCTTCAGATTTAAAAGTCGGGCTAGTGGGCAGATCTAAGATGGGTGCCTATTTTACACCCCCAAAGGGTGTGGCCTTGTCCCGGCCCATCCTGACACCGACAGGCGCAGGATGGGCCCGTCCTTGGCCTGGCCTTTGCCCAGGCACGGTCCGTGCGTGTCCCATGCCGCTGGAGTTATCAGGTGCTTAAATGCTGTGCCGACTGGGATTGATGTTGACCCTCCTCAGAGCATTGGCATCTGGGGCTTTAAGTCCCCCACAGAGCGGGTCTGGCTTCAGTGCGTCCTGCGCCGCGTGAGTCATCAGGTGCTTACATGAAGCACCGACCGTGATTAACATTGGCCCCTCCTCAGGACAATGGCATCTGGGGCTTTGACTGCTCCACAGAGCGGGTCTGGTTT